>NC_140187.1:1803491-2230991 GCF_965226575.1 Pagrus pagrus | reverse complement strand
GACTCAGACCTGATCTCATTAACTTCCCTCCGTCTCATTTTAAACACATTGACATGAACAGTGGATCAGAACACAAACAGAACTGATCAGACTGGATCATCACCCGACTGGTGTGGTTCTGTAACTTTACTGTTCTGGACCACCTTCACGTCTCTCCTCCACCCTGAGCTCAACAACATCCGTCAGCTGCTTCCAGTGAAAACCTGATGAACCCACTGTTCACTACCGGCCCAGCACCAACTGACACACACATTTAGAGACCACACACAACTAAAAGATGACTCACATCAGCTTAATAAGGTGATATTACTGTATATATATATCAGTGTTGTGTCTCTGACGCCACAGACACTACGAGTCACCCAATCAAAAGATGTTGTAGCGTGGGATCATGGGAGTTGTTGTCTTCATTCTTAAACAACCACTGCTGATAAAAAGCCCATCAGACGTGACTCAGTCAGAGCTGTTCATGCACACTGTAGTTTTGCAGTTTTATCCACATCACGTTAGGTCTCATTTGTCGATTTCCTTCCTCTCCGACTCAAATTAACGCACCACTGCTTGAATAAAATGATGGATTTCTTTAAGTATTGCTTTGCACTCTGCCAAACATCATTTCAGGATTCAAACGAACACCTAAAAAGACTTGAAACGTCTCTCTCTCTCAGACTGAGTGTTCCTCTCTGCTTACTCTGGCTCTGTACTTTAGCCTCACTTAATAATTTAGCTGATAAGATTAATGTGTTTTTAGTTTAAATAAATTAGAGCTGCACAGTTAAATTAAATATTATCGAACAAGAAGAAGATGCAGTTTTTTGCTAAAGGTAAAATGAGGCAAAGTTTTGTGTTCATGTTCGTCTACCACCGTCAGCAGCTTTGTGAGTCTGACCTCGTCCATTTGCTCATGAGCAGGGAGTCAAACCGTCATCCACACACGGAGGATGGTTTGCGTATTACAGGTTTAACAGTCTGCCGTCTTTGAGCTGTGTCATCCCTGAAAACAGTCAGCTCAGCTCCATGATGTCACCTTTCGTTTGTCCTTCTTCCCACAGGCCACCACAGCTGAGGGGAATGGACGGGTGTCGGCTTACACATCTCATTGATCGTGAGCAGCTAGCTTAGCGGTCACAGTTGAGTCAGCTAACGGTCTGGATCTCATCACTCATCCGAGGATGCGGTTCTTCAAAAACAGAGGCCGAGGCTTTAAAAGTGAGAGCCTGACATAAATGATCCACTGTCCTGTTTTATGTTCATGTTTTATTGTCCTTTAATGAGCACAGAGGCCACTTTCACCTGCCCTCAGCCGCTGCACCTCTGATGGGCCTGACGTCGGAGTCAGGTCCGTCCAAACAAACCCGAAAATCAATATGTAGGGACCTTTAAGTTTCTTCAGCCGTAAATCTTCTGTGAGCTGACGGCAGTCTGACCGGCAGCACACTCAAGTCTCTGCACATAAGTCATTGTTGTTCATCGTTATTTGGACTCCTGCGTATGATAACCAGGAGCCACCTACAATTTCACAGCATCTCATCAGTGTTGCTTCACTATAATCCTCCTTAAAGACGCTATCAGAACAATGTGTTAATACATTTGGATTTTAACTTTGTCCCCTAACATCATAAAGTACATGTGTGAGACAATCAAACAGTCCAGAGATCACTACTGTCGACTTTAACTGAGCATAGACTTCTGTAGGAGCCATTTTGTTCCATTAAAGAACTACAAGGCGTCACAGTTCATGTTAGTTTCTTTTAATAATGAACATGTATTTTAATTACACTGGATCACAATGACGTGCACTCTGCTTATCATTCGCTCGTTCACCCTGCTGCACCTCAGATGAAGCTAACTGGAGAAGTGAGTGATGAACAGTCGTGTTGTTGATTTTATGGAAGAGAGGTCAAAGTTCATCCCAACAGTGACTGTGAAAACTGCTTCAGCTGCTTTGTGCACACTACACTTTAAACAGACAGAAAAATGGACTACAATATTTAAATCTACACAACTCAAGTCAAACATCTGGGAGAGCTTAGTGCGCCATTAAGACTCTTAATGTCCATTCAATAAATAATGTATTGTTAGAGATGGAGTTCATTTTAATGGTCTGTGTTTCGATGGGTCTGATTAAATAAAGTCTTCTTCTCCTCCGTCTGCAGGACGTCTGCTCAGACAGGATTAACAGCCTCTCATTCAGTTTTACAGTAAAAGGAGTCTGTAGCATTAAATACGACCACTTCTTTTCTGTTTCCCCCTCCGTTATTCATTCATTTATTTTTGTCTCTGTTTCTTGTTTTCCTCTCTTGGTCGACCCTGTTGTTGCTCCTAAAGTTAGTTTTTTCTCTTTTCTCATTTGTCTGGGCTGGTTGAAGTCTGTGCTCCTCCCAGCCTGCACTGATATTAGAGGAGCGTACAAAGTGCAGCAACTTCACTGCTCGACTTCAGTTCAGTTTCAGTCGGCATGCTGTGAAATATGTCAAAGAGCAGGACTGTCACACACAAACCAGCAATAACAATGTAACGGAAGCTACTTAGCTAGCTAGTTAGCTACTTGAGACTTCGGCAGACTAGTAGCGATCGTTTTATGCTGGTTATAAAGAGAAGGACGACAAACACTCTCTCTCTATCCCAACAAGAATCGGGACACCCAGCCCCTCGACGTGGACATGGACCTCCTGGTCTCAGTGTTTGAATCAGTCCTCCAAAGACAAGCGGGTCTGAAAACTGATCGCAAACACAACATCAAGCTTCTTCTACCTGAAGACTCTCGGAGGAGCCAGAAAACTTCTAGAAATTCTGTCTTCTGGAGTGTTTTGATTATTAAAAAGATGCAGACGAACTAAAAAGAAGCTGTAATCCCACTGATGATGTTTATCTCTTAAGAAGTTACAGAGATGATTGAGTCATCGCTGCAGCAGCCATCTGCTCTGAACTGCTGTCAACGGTTCTCACAGGCATCACACACACACACACACACACACACACACACACACACACACACACACACACACACACACACACACACGTTGAGATATACAACATGTCTCCATCAGTCTGAGATCTCGCTGTGTGTTCAGCCTCATGAGTTTTGGCAGCGTTGTGTTTTATAACATTTCTGCGTCAGTGTGATGATGTAACTTGATCTGTCGGCTGTTTGAATCGAGAGACGACAGACGTTCAGTCTGGAGTTTTTCTTTCTATCGACTCAGTCAACACATGCAGGAGGCTTGGGAAGTGATGGAAAACACAACGTAACAGGATTACGTTATTAGGATACAAAGAAGAGGAAACTGTTCTGTTATAGTTAGAAAAAATAGATGTAATTAGATTATAGATCTTATATTTTTTCAGCAGATACAGATTATTAGTAAACAAGGACACCAATAGCTGATCATTGGAACAGATAAATTACAGTTCCACTGAATGCATTTGATAACTTTAGTTACTAGTTACTTTGTAGATTGAGATTACTCAGATTTGATATTATATCATTATATTTTATATATTACTTGTGACGTGTAACCAATCAGATAGTGTTGTGGGTGGGACATAGAGAGACACACACACACGGGTATTAAAGTGTCTTCACACACACACACACACACAGTATAGGTGGGTTATACAGTAGAGCCGGCTCTAACGCAGCGTGCAGCATCCAGCCTGCAGCGAGGCAGCAGACACTGAGCGTGTCGCCCGTCTACTGAAGGAAATAGGTTGTACACACTTTACAGTGTCACGCAAGCCTAGAAGACCTCACAGTGGTGACTGTACGTGTGTGTGTGTGTGTGTGTGTGTGTGTGTGTGTGTGTGTGTGTGTGTGTGAGTGTGTGTGTGAGTGAGTCAGACACAGAGAGAGAGGGACATCTGTGTGTGTGAGTGTGTGTGTGTGTGTGTGTGTGTGTGTGTGTTACACAGGCAGTGGCTGTGTGTGAATGTGTGCAGTCACATGAGCATGAATGAAGCGTCTTCATTCACACGAGACGAGTGTGGAGCGTTTGGCCGAGACACTGAACAGGTCACAGTTTCATCTACAGGCAGCTTCAAGGTTCAGACACAAGACGAAGCTGTGACGAGACGATCTGAGCTCCACGTCCGTCCTCCCTCCGAGTGTCCAGACCATTAAATCTTTAAGCTAAAATGTGTAAAATGTGTGTTTGTTTAACCGATCAACAGTTTTGATGAAATCATTTCAACCGTGCTGCCAGTGCGACATGTTTCTTTTCAAACAGTCTGGTAAATTTACCTCTTCTGCATCTTCTTTAGCTGCTTCAGGACCAAAACTCTGACATCCTCCTGCTTCCACAGTCAGGAAGGACAAAGTCAGAAACTCTCATAGCTTCCAGCTGTAAACTTTGACCTAACTGCCCACTTCTGAGCTGCTGTCATGGGCTGGACGTGGTGGAGGAACAGACAGGCTAACAAACACGGAGACTCTGAACTGGCAGCCCAAAGATGGAGGGCAGTTTGAGGACAGGAAATACAGGACGGAGGTGGCTACATCTACATCTTCATTTCGCAGTAGTAAGCAGTTTCTTTAGCAACAAAGAATAACCAGTAAGCAGAGATCTTCTGCTTCACTCGACATCTCCAACCCAGCTCTGCAGAAAGTTGCATTGTGGGAAGTCTGACTTCTCGGATAAAGACTGTTTATATAAAGGCTGTCAGTGGGCGCAGACTCCCAGGCCTCCTTCCTCTATCTGTGTGCACTGTTTTCAAAGCCACCATCGCTACGTGAAACCTAACCTGTTCGCCAACGACGCGAACGTCAACAAGCTAGCAGCTGTTTCCTTCTCTTTTGTGGGGATTTAGACATTTTAATGCCGGAGCTCGCCTCCCGACGTGCAAACCAATTTCGCCACCCAAGACCTTTGTGATTGGTGGAAAGACCAAGTCCAAACAAGCCAGAGCATTTTCCCCTCACATCAGAATGAGACTCGTCGCAGTCACACCCGTCTCCAGCGCTGACACAGTGGAGATAACGACACAACATTGTGTGTAATGCTGGCGCCGAGGAAGAACATGGGATAAAGACCATCTCTGCTTCTGCTGCGTCAGTCCTGATCCTGTTCTGAGTCTCACAATCAGATAAATCAGTGAAACACTCTCCAGAGCCTGGCAGCGTTTTACTATTTAGTAATCCTGTAACACCCGATATATGACAGAGTGAAGGAGATGAGGTTACCTTGAGAGAGAGAGGGTTTTAAAAATGTTAAGGAGCGGCTCGATCTCGCAGTGGGAAAGAAATGAGGCGAGCGTTAATCTCCAGAGAAGCGTCTGACAGTGATGACACACATGAACACACCAACACCACATAAACGACATATAAACACTTACAGAGGCACTCGTGGACAGACATTGGAACACACACACACACACACACACACTCTACAGCCATTACTGCCAGATAGGCCGGGCATAATCAGGTCAATGGAAACGTCCATCAGTCCATCAACTGGAATTAGATAGGAAGAGGGAGGGAGGGTGAGGAGAAGGCGTGATGGGGTCAGAGGAGAGAGAGAGAGGGATAAGAGTAAAGATGGAGTGGTGAGAGTGGGAGTGAAGTTACCCATGACGTGAAGGATGAAGTACCCGGTGATAAAACATTTAAATGGGAGGTTTATAATTTATGATAATTGATGTTAATTCTGACCCTGTCTCGTTCACGCTCTCCTTAACACGCACGGCACCGCAGTACGTCCAACTGTTGCCACAGGGGAGATATAACGTACAGGACGCCGACTGTGGTGGACAGAAAGAGTCCTGATGCTGCCGATCACTTCTACTGGACAGTAACGCTCACTCACAAACCATCTTCGTCTGGAAAATGGAAGAAAATACTTTGATATCTGACACATCTGGCTCGTATAACTCCACTGTTAATTAGCCTACAGCCAGGTGATCTTATCTTATTGATTGTGTCACTTTGGCGCAATCAATTAGTGAAGGAGAAGACAGCTGATCCAATCATTGACCCAGTAACCACCATATCACCAGACTCCCTTCAGAAATTGCACAATTTTCAGACTTGTTGCGTGAGGAGAAGCTTCAAACATTTTGTGAAACGACTTTGTTTCTTTCCGTGTAAAAAGCGTCAGTGAGTTGTGGCGCTGCTGTATCAGCCTGTCGCACAAATGAGATAATAGAAGTTAACCAACATATCTGGATCACAGCTGCAGTCCACTGAGCAGAAAGCTTCACTTTATCGACTGTAAAGTCAGCTTTTACCATTAACCTCGATGGTGCCGTGAAGCGATCTGACCCATAGATTGTGAAACCAGGAGGCCCCAGAGCAGCACACTGACCTCTGGCTCGCTCCTGGTCCCCCCTCACCCCCAACCACTCTGTGAGGCCCATTACCAGCCCATTATAGTAATTCAATGGGATGCTGTCGGCATGGCAGCACAGACACACACACCCGTCCACACACACACACACACACACACACCCTCTCCACATGTAGATTTAGACATGCACGTACAAAACATAGTATTTAAATGAACACAGGTGAACATGGACTAAAGCCAACATGCAACAATATATATGTAGCAATCAAACATATCACATCCACACACAAAGTGCAACATCTGAGTCCAGACAAAATCTATAAACATGATCAAATACTTCTCTACACACACACACACACACACACACACACACACACACACACGAAAACAAAAAAAACTAAAAGACGTCAACAAACATTGATAAATAGAAATAAACATTAATAACAGTTATAAAAGATAGATTCATACTGAAAGCTACAGAACTGACGAGTTAACCGTTTACATTCGCCCGTAAAAAACTCTAAAACCAAAAAACCTTAAAAATGAAGAAAAGTAAAAAGCAGCGCTGAATGTTTCACCCTGAAATCAAAGCCAATATTTATCTTCTGTTCTGCTCATGCAAACACTCAAATCTGCTGCTGTTTCATTTGATTTCATCAGCGACGTCTCCCAGGTCCAATTCTGTGTTTGTTACTGCCGAACACACACACACACACACACACACACACACACACACACACACACACACACACAAGCTTAAACACACATGCAAATGCTCAGTCACTCACACATCTATGCCTGCACGCTTGCTTTTCCCGTGCGTGTACACACACATATGCAAACACGCACACACACAAAGCGAGGCACGGACTCAGCCTCACAAAAGCCGCGGTCAGGCAGCGTTCGACACTGATGTGACTGGCTGAGCAGGCGGCGGGGTGGATAAGCTGTAATAGGTTAGAGGGGGACCTGTGAAGAGCTCATCGCCTCGGAGGTTTGCAGCGCTACAGTGTCGTCATGCTCTCACAGGAGGAGACGCTCTTCATACAAAATCTCATTCACACCAACAGGATGTCAGAATAATCGCTTATCTGAAGCACCTTTTGGGCCGAGCTACAGTATTACACTGGATACGAATCTCTTCAGTTCTGCCCACAGCCAGAGACAGACACATTTATATTCTTACAAAACTGGAACCTTGTTTGAATCGTACTGGAAAAGGCAGGTAGACCTTTAATACCATGAATGAGGTTCATATGGGACTTATGATGAAGCTGTATATTACTATCATACTATCATACTATTAGAAATAGACAAAAAAAAAAAACGTGCACCCCAAACTTAATTATTTTTTCAGTATCTGTTGCATTAGTGATTTAAATGTTGCCGTCACAGTCGGAACCAGAACCAGACAACGCTGCACGTTTGAACAGATAAGAGACGATGACTAAAATGACATCACTGAGGCCGGGACATTCTGACTTTAACCAGCATCGTGAACATAGTGTTCACATCCTGCCTTTATAATACACGTGTTACTGGACGATACCGATAGATGGGAACTTAGCTCGTCTTTAATACTTTCCACCATCGCTGTCCATGCTGACCCTGTCACGTCTCCATACTGGCCTTACGCTGCCCCTTTCACTTATGTGTGTTTTGAATCCTGTGTACGCATTTCATTAATTTCTGAGGACGTGCACGACCGACGCTCCAAACGGACGCAGGACACGTGAGGCAGCAGTCATGCATACACGTGCATATCTCCGACCTTAGATCCCAATTCTGTAAAGTGGAAGATAAAACACACGTTTGGTTACTAAAAAAGGCTTTAAGCATTTGAAGGTCAAATTTTTTGTTATTAAGCTGACGTGTAAACTGTCACGTGGCCGCCACATGATCAGTTTTGCCAACCGGAAGCTGATGTGTGTTTGTCAGCCTTGCAACCACTTTTAAAAGTTGGTGCTGAACCCTGTATGAAGAAAAACAAGCCGGCACAGTAGAAGACCGATCGTTCAGGATAAGAGACTTCATGGGAGAAAAACAAAAACAAAAAAAGGGTCTCAAATCACTTGCATCAAATCAAATCACTTCAGCCCTGACAAAACGTTAATAAAATTTGATCTACGATAAGACAAACGAGAGCGAACCCTCCATCTCGCATGAGTGATTGAAAGGAAAACGACTTTATTCTAAGAATTGATGATAATTGAAATTGACGTGAAACTCAACCTCAATCTGATAACGACTGAATAAACGTGCAGATGAGAAATCTGAGCTTGATGGATGGAGCGGAGGAACGATGCCACGTCTATAAATAGCATTTCTTAGTGAAATATTCATTAGACTAAGTGAGAGATGGATGGATGGAAGGGAGGGAGGGAGAAACACAGGAGGGGAAAAAGGCGAGTGAGAGGTTTACAGGCATAGAAAAATACAGAAAGGAGGTAAGGACTCAGAGGGACAGATATGGGAGGGAGAGTGAAAACAAGGCTAAGAAACGAGGGGAAGCAGACAGATAATTGGGCCATGGCGTCTGCCCCCCAGCCTGCTGTGTCACCCACCATTTGTCTCCTCTCCCGTGCCGAGCGAGGGCGCGAGGCTCGGGGCAGAGCAGTCAACAAATGTCAGAAACACACAAACAAACAAAAATCTTCCCTCTGCAACACACCAATAAATACAAACATGGAATAAATGAGGAGGCGTTAAACTTCCTTCACCCCGGTGCCTGAATAAGTAATTGTTTTTTTCACCTTGGGGTCCGGGCTCATTAAAACGGAGCCCTGGCTTTGTGTGCTGAGACGCTGTCAGGCATGAGTCACTGCAGAGAAAGCCCGGGAACACATGGTGGGCAGCGAGCAGAACTGAGACCTACAGTAGGTGTTGGGTCATGGATCATCGGTCCCAAAGGAACGTTTCATGAATTCAATTAAAAAGTAAAGTGGGATTTGTCTTGACATTCAGAAAATGTTTGTTTTCTTCTAAACTTGGCGGTTAATGATTGCTTTTTTAAATGTAATTATTTAATCTGGGTCTTAGACTTTGGATTTCATTACATCACGATATGTCTTGAAATGTTTCATTTTCCTGGTGTTAAAGGCTCCATTACAGTAAAGTGATGACGTTTTCTGAACCTACCAGACTGTTCTTACACTAACCCGAACCCCTAACCCTCTCATGGTGCAAATATCTGGTCAAATCATTGTTATTTATACAGCCCAGAATCACATCGCCTCACTGGGCTTTACAATCTGTACAGTGAACAACATCCTCCGTCCTTAGACCCTCGACCCCAGCGAGGAAAATCTCCCCAGAGAAAAAACATTATAGCAGGAAGTGTTGACAGAATATCTGAAACAAGTTGATTCTATAAAATAAAGTACAATATTGTTGTGGTATCCATGTCGAGGTATTTGGTCAAAAATATCACGATATTTGATTTTGTTGCCCATTCCTCTCATATATGAGGTGATTTAGAGGAGATTTCAAAGTATCAGCATATACAGTATACTGTGTACGGGGGCCTAAACATGTCACAATTAGGGAAGGGCAAATAAAATATTCTATCATAGATCATAATAAAAAAATACTGACGTACAGTCCTGTGCTGGTTTCCTTTTTATTTTAAATTGCCTGAGCCTGTCGTCATGGCTGAAGGCTCGGCCCGCGTATTGTTTCCCCACAAAGACAAATTAAATCAGATGAGTTTAATTTCAAGGATTTCAAACTAAAGTAGGCCTGGTCCTTACATGGACTCAACATGGACTAAATTCCTGCTCACTTTTAATGTCAGATAGCAGGTAGCTGGCGTTTTTGCTAGCGAGCCACAATAACATGAACTCCTGTTTGCAAGCTGTTTGAATGGGAGTTAATGAGGGGAGCTGGCAGTGCGATGTAGCGTCCTGAGCCAGCAGGGTGACAGTTTGGAGGAGACGACTACATGAAACTTTCTCAAGAGCGATTCCTGAGGGGGGACACCAAACAGCTCTGATGGACTTCTGTCTCAAGCTGTGGTCAATAAATGTGAGCGAAGGAATTTTGTTGACTTTGTGATGATCAGACTCTGGACCAGCTGCAGGACTGCAGATCTAATCACTACAGAGACAGACAGGCTGGCATCGCATTTCAGGAAACTATGGTGCTCAGGAGACGTCTAGAACAGCTGACGACTCCTTTCTATTCTGATCACGGGGAAAGAAAGAGAGGGAGGTGAAGGAGAGCCGGACTGAGACAGTGGACGGTCAGAAAGAAAGAGGAGACAGAGATATGATGAGAGACTGAGAATAATAAAAATAATAGGGATGTGAAACGTGTAATAACTTGTCTTTCAGTTCTTTCCTCTGAAAGCTGCTCAGTGACGCATGAAGCCGAAACACTCGACCTCCAGCCGGGGT
The DNA here is from genome assembly GCF_965226575.1 of Pagrus pagrus. Lineage (NCBI taxonomy): Eukaryota > Metazoa > Chordata > Actinopteri > Spariformes > Sparidae > Pagrus > Pagrus pagrus. Next base: position 2,220,316 of record NC_140187.1, on the reverse strand, counting down.
TCTTCCACACAACTTCAACATCGTGCGGCCCGTAGAGCGTGTGCACTAGGGACGTCCGCCGACCGAGCCGGCTAACTTCCTGTTTAGCACCCGGCTAACTTCAATAAGGCTAAAATAATTTAATCGTGCAGCTCTTCTAGACTTTCCAAATGTTACTAGACCGAATGATGACAGTGAAACGAGTCATGTCTCGGGGTTGTGACGTCGTTTTCTTTCACCATGTGAGCTCACGGGAAAAAGTCTATTTGGGCCGCAGGCCATCACGTGACGCTGTAGTTACACGGGTCGGCCACTACGAAAAATAGCCTTCAAAGCCCGACCCGCCTCCTGGGGGCTTGTTTTGCCCTCGTTTCTCATCCGACAATGACCACAAGATTGTGCCAAGTATTAAACCACCCCATCCTGCTGTCAACGCTTCGAATATTCACAGGAAATTCTGCCCAAAACAGAAACCTGCCACTGGGCACAACAACTTGTGTGTGCTGTGTGTCAGAGGTTCACCTGTGGAGTCGTGGTTGTGTTTTAAAGTGTAACGTCTTCAGTTGTGCAGGTTAAAGTGAGCGAGAGGCGTCGATCAGACATCGATTTGGGATGTTTGTGATCCTCTCCTCTCCTCCGGAGGACAAGTTGGACCGTTGTTATGGCGATAGTGAAACCAGTCTTACCAGGGAGTCTGCGGAAACCGGGCGTAACCATAACGACGACGGAAATCTCCTCGAGAATGCTGCTGAGACACACGCGCACACACGCACGCACGCACACACACACACACACACACACACACACACACTGGCTGACTGCCAGCTGGAGATGCAGCCCACATGCAAACCAGGACTCAACACACTGAAAGAAAACAGAAAGTTTTCCCTGAGACACGAACCACAAGTTAAAACCTCGTCATCTTTATTCTCTTTAAACTTCCACTTTCTTTAAATCACTCTGTTGTTCAAAGGATGATCCATCGTCTCGACTACAACTCACTTCCCCAGAACCAGAACAAAACTCAACGACTACAAGCACCGTCAACAAAAACAAACTTGCTTGTGGCTGCAGATTTTTTAAGAATGGTGGCTCAAATAAAATGCTGCGAGTAATCGACCAATCAGAAGTGTTCAGCGCTACAAGCCCCACCCCCAGTACAGTGCCTGTACTTTTGGACAGTACCACCCTCCGAGCGGGGATCTTTAGGGGGTGAAGTAACACAGATGACCTCCAAACAGTAAATACACATTTCTGGCAGGTCAATACCACTGTTGAAATAAAACAAAAACAACTGTTGCTTATAAAGTATTTTGTTTTTGTGGTGAATCTGTGACAAACAGGAATATTTTCATGATTCACAACATGTGAGCATCTTCATACATAATATACAGACAGAGCTGATGTTCCCACTCTGTGATGGTAGTTCAGATGGAGGTCATTACATCTCTAACAGGCACAGAAGGTGGAGGAGTAGAGGTGGAGACGCATCAGTAGTGGAAGCATGACAGTAACAGACATTTACAGTATTTGTGTCAGAACAGAATAGTGAAGTTGATGCCTGAAACACTGACATGATGCTGACACACAACAACACATAAAACAAGGTTACAAACAGCTCAGTAAGTAGAAAACTGCAGAGAAAACAATCCAGGAGTCACATAGAAACGCAAATAATAGATCAAATACAGGAACACACACACACACACACACACACACACACACACACACACACACACTACAAGAGCCTGCATGTATGAGTGCAGACTACTAGAATCAATGAGATGATTTGTGATATATCTGATACTTGTAAATAATGTAGTTCTTATCATGAGGAAAATCAATTAATGTCATGCACGGCTGAGGGGCAGTGAGCTCCTGTTGCTCTGCACACAATCCATCTCGAGAGGTTTCCTTCCCTCCTCGTTCAATATTCAGCTTAACCTCCCACTGCAGGGCTGCCTGAGGGTTCATTGCAGTTTGGGTCCCGGTTATGGATCTAATGCATGACGCACTGTTCGTGGTGCACCATCACTGAATGAGCGTAGGGGCATGAAAACACACGACACACATGCCCAGTGCAGCGTAGACCGGCTCGCTGCTGCTCGTGATGAACTTCCCGCCTACATTTGAAAACCACACAGTCTCTCCATCGTGACTTACTGTCGGCTTCACCAGAGGAGAGACGGAGCACAGAGGAGGCGAGGATGGAGGAGGGAATCCTCTCCACCTAAATCTGCGCCTGGCCGGGTGTGTTTCAGCACCACGGACAGCAGCCAGCAGCTCTCCGGCTTCATCGTACGTTTAATCTTCGGGCATCCTCACATCGCGTGCTCACAAATACAACTTGATGGAAAAGAGTGTAAGCCACCCTCCCCTCGCTGGAGAGGAATAGTCAGACGGCAGGTCAGATCCCATCAGGGTTTACCAAAACTACATACATCAGAACGAGTGTAGCAGCCGTTAAATGCAGCTACTCCTAGTTTCCTACTGTCAGTACACATCGATCTGTTGGAGGATGGAAGAATGTCAGTGTCTCTCCAGCAAGTTATTTTTATGGTGAACCATAATGTGTGTCCATTAAGTAAGTACAACTTTTCCTGGATGAATAATTGATATTGAGATCTCTGTTGTTGCGTGTGGTCCGGGCATGTTTGCATACATGTGCTGTGACTGCAGCCCTCCTGCTCTGCCCACGGCGAAAGATGCCAACACAGAGAATAAAAGATGAAGCAGCTCAGCGAGGCGTGGCTAACCTGAGCGTTCATGTTAATGCCCCATTATAGCTGGTAAATGTGCCAGAAGAAACTCCAGGGCTCTGTTGAGCCCTGCTGGGCTCTTTATTCCATTTTCTGATAATTTCCACAAACAAGATAATTTTTTAATATGAAGTTTCCCCTCAATGATGGACCAATTAATGAACTGCTTATGTGCAGAATTATAAAACATGCATTAATGACTCACTGGCGCGCCTTTTATAAAAGCGTTACCCGCTATATAGACTAAAAAGTCAATGCTGATAATTAGTGTGAAACTAGTGCACGAGGCTGCCGGCTGGAGTGCAGTTTAGCTGTTAGCAATTATGTGCTAAGAACAACACGCTTAATTCAAATGAAGTGTCCTCAGTTGTCTCAGTTTTAATGTTGCCTGAGTTTGTTGGAGTCTTACTCGCGCACACACACACAAACACACACACACACACATTAATAAACACAGTGTACTGCAGTAATGCCACACCGGGTCTGTTGGGGGCTGTGGTGATGACTTCACCCTCTGTTCAGTGGAGTAATCCTCAGCTGGAAACACAACATCACATTACCAGCTCAGCTCTCTCACCCTGTTTATTTCACGCCGTCCTGTCTCTCTCTCTCTTTCTTCACTCTGCTGTCTCTCTGCCTCATGATGTGTTCACTACCAGTATAAAGAATTAAAGAAAAAAAAGGATTTTCCACCAATGAAATCTTTGTTTCAGCTGGTCCAGGTCAAAGTGGGAGAAAACCCGATCAGTCAACTGTCTCACAGCATCTAACACTGTGTGACAAACATCACAACAACCACCTGAACCAAGTCCCAGACAACATGTGGCCTGAGATCTCCCAGCAGCTGGGAAACAATGGAGGCGATGTAGCTGACCGCTTGCTAACGTTAAATGTTAAATAGCATCAGGTCAAGAGGGAACATACTGGGCCTCAGTCATGAACCACACATCTGACGGTGAAGTTTATTTATTAACGTTTATTAACGGGACGGTGACCAAAGTGGAACACGGCGCCGCAGATGATTCACACCGGACCTGGTGTGCATAGTTTAGGATCCAGCTTTTAGAAAGACTTGGATACACTGACCACTTATAGTTTATTAGTATATCACAACACTGTAAACATTATAATAACCAACATTACTAATGGTAAATATATAATTAAATAAACTTCAACCTGATATATGAACTATTTCACTGGTGACAATCAATGAAATGCTTTAAACCATTTATTCATTAATTGTAAAGGTTTATAAACAAACATGAGATTTACAGATGAACCAAAAAAGTAATTAAAACCTCAGTTTCAACTTTTAAATAAACAAATGCTTGATAAATAATCTATAAAGCACTTCATTACTATTAACTAAAGTTTATTAAATGTACTGTTTATTAATGATGGTTATCAAGTGTTACCTATAGACCATATTTATGAAGTGTCTCCTGGTACTACCACCTTATACGGTCCAAACTTCCTTACTTACATCAATAAGCAGTGATTAGGAGGTCATTGAGGGGTTGTTGTTGTTGTAGTGTTTGTAGAGTGTGCTCGTACACAATAAGATGCTTTAGAAGGACCAACAACTGGCTGACGTGCTATTAGCATGCATGCTAATAAGCTGCTGGTTTAACATGTTCCCCAGTGTGAACATTATGATATAATCGTACTCGCTTTCTGTCCGTCACTGCTGACACACATGTAAATGCAGCAGCATCACAGTGACCTAAATGCTTCGACCACAGGCAGGTCTCATACGTGGCATTAACGCTACAGTAACGTAACTGTAGCACACCGACTGTCAGCGGTTCCCACTGACCTGCTTAGATTGTAGTGTCGAGGGAAACATGCTGGATCTCTGCCCAATTAGATGTGTTCCCCCTCTGAGAATAGCTTTTATTTTACAGAGGCTGTATGATTAAAGCTGTAAATCTGGGTCAGTAAACACTCGCAGGAATGTTAAGTTGCTAAACGCCTCACTGTGATCGTTCCACGTCTTCAAAGCTCAAATCCAGATGGCTCATAGGGAGAGCGAGCAGGTCGGGCTCAGTGTCCTGGTCAAAGATGAACAAACTGTTGGACATAAAAACCGACTCAGAGTGCACAGCAGATTAGAGCTGTATGGACACATCAGGTCCTGAAAGTCATACTCAGACAGATCCTAATGGACCAAAGGAACCAGGCAGGTGAGCTTCATGTCATCCTGCATCATCATCAAACTCCAGTGACTGACAGAAGGGTGTGCAGCACTTTAATGCTTCGGATGTGTTTACTTATGCTCTTTGGTGTCACGAGGAGATAATGAAGAAATAACGGATTAAAAGCATTATTATTATTATTATTATTATTATTATTATTATTATTAGACGAGTAATGACTGAAAGGCAGAGACGGCACAGAGGAGGGGGAGGTTTGTGTGATTAGTCACACACTTTTTCACGGTCTAAATGCAGCTCAGTCTCCAGGATGTGATGTTAGCAGCTAACGTTCTGCAAACCACAGATTCCTCCGAGGTTGACGTTCGGACCAAACGTGGCCTATAACTTTCACACTGCGTGCTTATTAGTGGACCTTCACATCAGGAGGCGGAGGGGGTGGTGGTGACATTTTTACAAGCCACAGGGCTGCGAAACATGCGACCACAGTTCCCGTCTGTGGTGAAACGTTCCAGATGTTTTTGTGGCGAACAGAAACAGCATCTCAAGCCAAAACACGATGTTTTCCTGACCAAGCGGTATTCATGCCTAAACCTTAGCAGAGCAGAAGCACGGCGTTGTGACGAGAGTCCACAGTCTGCAGATGGAGTTATTAGTAGTTTAGCTCTTGATATCGTGTTAAAATCACACATCTGTTGTCATAAATCCTGTGGCTGCGTCGTTTGATTTCACACCCTGAATCAGACCCAGTCCACACGTTCTCTGTGAACTTGGCCTGCTTGTTTTCTTCTTCAGTGTGATTGCTGTGTTCACGTTTGCCCGAACAAACTGATCTTTGGAGGGGAAACGCTCCCGGTTTTAAAACAAGCCAGGTGTGAATACCATGTCAGTGTATTAGCCCGGTTACAAGCAGTGTTCTCGCTCCTCTTCATTAATGCTGTGATAGGTTTGAGCCCCCTATAAAGTCTACACAGGATAAGTGGTTTAGAAAATGGACGGACCGGTCAAGTTGAATTCAAAGTGTACAGAGAGGCTCTCTACCTTAGAGCTGGATGACACATTTTAATGACTGTAATTTGATTTTAATGGCTGTAATCCAGCACAGAGGCTGTTTCTGTGAGCAGGATTGCCTGTTTCCAACGTCACACCAGAGAATCACTGTACAATACAACACAAACCTCTAAAAAAAAAAAAGGACTAAATTAGCAAAGAGACTGTGTGATGTGTGCTTGTTAGCTCGTCGCTTTGAGATGTGATTAAAAGGCCAACATTGCACCCTGAGGACGGGGAGACGGAGAGAAGGAGTGATCGGCCGCGAGCGAAAGCAATCAGCTTGATTTGCTGTCAGTTTCCACAGGCGGTGTGGATATTTCAGCGGGTAGGACTCTTCTCGCCTTAATCATTCGCCAGTGGGAGAGTCGCAGGGGAAGAGGGAGGGAAGGAAACTCCTCGGAGACACGCTGCTAGCATGTATAGCTTTAGGCAGAAACACTAAAATAAGTCTCTGCTGTCTTTGAGGGGAAAAAGGGCACAAAAACAAACGATCACACGTGTCAGGGCGTTTTGGCTCGTAGCTTTTGCTTTTATAGAGCTGCATAACAGCTTAAAGGCAACTCCTTTATCTCACAGTCATTTAATGGCTGTTAAGCTGGAGTGAGCACAGACAATGACTGAATTATAATACAGATGTAGTGAAGAGGAGACTCACCAACATTCATCTGCTTCATTCACATTTTAGTCACGTAGACTCCTTAATAGTTACATCTTATGGAAAAGCATCAGATTTCTGCTGAAGTGCATGAAGATTTTGACTTTGGGGGAAATTAGTTATTGATTTTGTGAAAGAAGAAATAATATTTGTTTATCTTGTAATTCTGTTATTTGCAAATAAAGTATTGAGAAGCACATGTACACAGACATTTTATGGCCCTCTGAGTGTGGACAGAGCCTGGCCTAACGAACGCTGTGCAGACGAGGCCATTAAAGTGCGTTTGAAGACGTCTGGCAGGTCGCTCCATCATCTGGGAGGAGGCCTGATCAAAAGGCGACGCACAGCTTCTCCTACTGGATCTCTCCGAACACGAGTGCACAGCGGTGACGGATGAGCACGAGCAGCGGCAGCACAATGAAAAGCCGGTGGAGGAGAAATAGGTCAGGAGGAATAAAGTGCAAACAGACGAGGAACAAAAACAACAGAGGAAGAAAACAAAAAGTTGCACGTTTGACAGAAGAAGGACATCTTCAACACACTTGTCACTTCGTGTGTGTGTGTGTGTGTGTGTGTGTGTGTGTGTGTGTGTGTGCGTCAGTTTCTCCACTGACCTGACGAACATCAAGTGTTATGTAAACCCTGCCGTGTGTGTGTTTCAGTTGTTATCTGGAGACTGTGTGTGTTAAAAAGCACTTCACAAATGTGATGACTGGGCAGCAAAATCAAAAATCACAAAATGTTGGACTATTCTGAACATATTATACTGTAGGGATGATGTTTGGTACTTTTTGCTTAATAATCATCAGTAATTGGGATATTATGACAAGTCTGAGGTGATATGCAGTCTCATTTAATAACATAATGTCACACACACACGCACACACCGCTAACTGGCTTTGCTAGCTGGCCGTCTGTGCAGTCAGAGCGTGGTACGGGAACATTTCCTCCAGAAAGACAACAAAGTCAAGATGAAGACGCTGCTAGCCGGGGGGAGAAAGTGTGTTACAGTGAGTGGATGTGAGTTTAGCACTTCCCGCTGTCGTTCATTAAAAGTATTAAATATTATGAAATATTGCTGCGTATGAGCTGCTGCTTTTCGCTTTGACAACAAATCCTCCGCCGTCGTCTTGTCGCTCAACTCTGCTGACGTTCATGACGTTCGTTAGGTGAAACGTGACTCCTGCTACTTTATGCACTGGAGCTGCAGAGTTTGTCAATGTAACATCTGTTGTCTGATTAAGTATTAATAAGAAAATGATGTGATTGGTGTGTGCCACCGCAGCATGCCTAATGTGTGCTGGTCCTGATGTGCTGCCAATACGAAATCAAGAGCTACTGTGACTAAACGCACCGAAACACTCTGAGAAGAGCAAAGACGAGCTAAAAGTCCAGCTGTTAGCAGTTAGCTCTGCTCTGGACGGCTCCAAATCCACATCACAACTTCCTGTCACTTCATCGATGCTGCCTGGGAGATGTAGTCCAGTGTGCTCCCAGTTTAGAGCCTCTCCTTCAGGCGCCGGTCTGACAACATCTCCGAGTCAATAAAGCTCCTCCTGTATTTCACATCATGTTGAGTTTCTGCTTTAAAATAAACCGGAGAGATTCAGAGATAACAGACATCTCTAGTCTGAAGGCCTGAAAAACCTGTTTTGATGACATCTGGTAGAAGTGTGGTGATGTTGGCTGAAGTCAGACGGGCCGGGGCAGATTTCAGCTCACTTGTAGTTTCAATGTTTTTTCTCTTTGCATAACAAATTTAACTGAAACAGATTCACTGTCCACCCTCAGCAGGTGCATGTCATGGGCTGTCTGTTGAACTGTCCATCTGTCTCACACTGCGCCTGTCTGTCTGTCCGTCTGTCTGCGTGTGTGTGTGTGTATCCGTGTTATCTGTGAGTGTGAGAACTGAGTGCTGTGCTGTGCAGCCCTGGGGGAGGTGAAGCTGCATTCAGGAGCCTCTATGGGCGCCACAAAGCTGCATTCATGCCACTGAATAGCTGTTTTCTACAACCAGGCACTAGTCATCCCAACTCCATTGGACCGCCTCTATGAGTTACCACTCTCCCTGCCTTGGTATGCAAAGCCTTATCCAGCAAAAACACAAATGGTGGGATTAACAAAAAGACACAAAACACACTTACATGAAAACACTGAAGGGAGACGTGACTCTCATGTTTCAAAGGACGAGCTCAGTTCTCATCCCGTTAACAAGGGTTTAAGGACTTCCTGTTTCCTCTCGTTGTACCTGCTCAGCCGTCACTCCACGTTCACATGTCACAGATCATTTACTGTCAAGACAAAGTGCTTTTTTCAAACAGCAGATATTTGCATATTAAAACAATATCACACATTCATCGTGTTTGATGAAAAACAGAAGCTGTGGTGATAAAATATTTAGCTCTGTCAGTGCGCTCGCTTTAAACCTGCTTTACTTTCCCACAATGCCTTCTGATAAGCCCTGGAGAACAGACAGGGACCACAGGCAGCGTGGCGGCAGCTTTCCCTGAAGGATAAGTTTGTTAATATATCTTGAACATGACGGCGTCTCTATGATTACAGCCGTGCTCCTTCTGGGGACGTCATTATGTGGCTGCCACCTGTTTCAGAGTGGATTTCTCCTCTGCAGTGTGACGAATCATCGTGCAGACTGAAGGCTTTAAACGCATCAGGCTTCATGTTCAACACTTACACTGTTCAAAGCGATGTGGTCTACAAAGAGCAATATTTATAGTTGCCTTCCCACACTGCAGCACTGTCAGACTGTGGTGGTGGTGTCCTGGTATCATGGCTGCCAGCGTGCACTGTGAAGCTCTGTCAGCTGTGATGTAATTCTGATATTTGATGTTAAAAGGCTGCTCGCAGAGTAAATCAAGAGGCCTCAGCGTGCAGCCACAGCTGGAGTCTAATGAAAGTATCAAGCAGCAGAAAAGAAGAAAAAAAAACACAGCTTCTCATTCAAATTCAGGTAATGTCTCTTTCCAATTAACAGAGTGCCGGAGTCATGACTCCACACATTGACTTCCTGTCAGCAGAGTCCCTGCTCACTCCCACGGCGAACACCGGCGCACGCTTTGGCCTGATCGGTCACTCGGAGAGGCCCGGGCAGCTGTCAGTCGATAGCGCTGACTATTCAGGGGGAGGGAGGACCGGCACCTCGTGTTAAATCCTTATGCTAATTCTGTTGGACTGTGCAAGTTTCACACCGAGCCTCCAATGCACAGGAAGTACGCTCAGCATCCACCTCACTAGATAACAAGGTTCAATACTGCAGCGGATCTGTCACCGTCCACCAGAGAACAACTCACACACACAACATTCAAACAAACAAAGAATAAATAAACTTTAAATGAAGCTAAACTATGTTTATTGTTGCATATATTGACAGGTTGGTTGACATTATCAGCTGATCACAGAGATATCAGTCGATCTGTTGCCCGATATGTTTGGAAACCCTCTTTATCGAGATCACAGTGCAGAATAAGATGCTTGAGGCATTTAAATCCCCAGTGCAGTTTACTGTGTCAGTGTGCTGAAGTTAATTTAAAGAATAAAGTTTATTGTTTAACTGTAAAATATTCAGCCTCTGTTACAGTGTTCAGTGACCACATCTGAGGGCTCAGTGCCAAAAACATGAGCATGTTCGTCAATATATCAATATCAAATAACTTGACTTCTTATTTTCGGTATCAGTCGGGCTCCATCATAAACATACGTGAGAATAATATTAGAAACACATTTTAATATACTGCAGTCCAGTTCAACACCACTGTGAGTCCAGTAATACACATTTAATTGAAGTAAAACCTTTTATTCAAACATTTTGACACCAAGATTTTAATTTCTACTGCAAATACATATCAGCTCTGATTAATTACTTATAATCAGTATCAGCCCTGGAAAAAACCACATCGGTCGACTTCGACTGATCGTCTTCGGATCAGTCAGACCAGAATGATCCACATTAAATACACTTTCTTCATCCATGTCAGTATGAACGTCTCCACAATCAGCGACATTCATTAAGTCAGAGCAATGTTATCTTACATGACAATGACACAGTCTGGTATACGAGCTTTAAACCTGGGAGAAGCCAAAGTACAGAAACAGAGAACCTGAGGTGAGGTAGTGACTGTGGCAGGGACGAGCACAAGAAGGTTGTTTTGATGACTGAACCTTCATTAAAATACATCCCAGAACAAACATCTAGACAAACATCTACAAACGAGGATAGAAAAGCACAGAGGTGAAACAGAAGACTGTCAGCAGAGCTACGACAACAAGCTGCAAGTGTTCAGACAGGATGCAGGAGGGAGGGAGAGGCTGCTGAACCACCAACCCTCATCTAAAAGCATTCACTCTCAATACACTGCAGTACAACACCGGCTGATAAATCACTGCTGCCCTGCTGGAGTCACCTGCACCGTCCAGTGACACATCGACCTGATGCGTACGGTGTAAGAGTACTACAACTACAACTAATCAAGTGATGGTTGCAGCTGTAGTCAACTGCTGTTCCTTCCCATCATCACATCCATTTCACTTCTCCAGCTGTCAAACACACCCGGTGGTACCGAGCTGACCCGGCCACCTCAGTCTGCACCTCTTACATTTACAGAGGACGGCCTGATGTCGGAGTCCAAAATACTGATGCCACAGCACTGAGGTCAGGTACCATCTTAAACATCTTCACACAGTCAGATTACATGTTGACCAAACAGATGATACTGACTGATGTGACAGAAGGTCCCAGTCTCCTGCTATAAAGTCCATACAGAGTCCAACAGAACCAGAAGCATCCCTTCAGATTCCATCACAGCTGCCCACAGTGAAGCCTTCAGGGTCCAGAAGCAGCAGATTGAATCTCGTGTACTGACTGTAATGTTGTGACAGCATACATTAAATAGACCAGGCCACACACACACACACACACACACACACACACACACACACACACACACATCACATCGACTCACCAACTCCGATCTTCTCGTCCTCCGTCGGTGTCCACATCATGTCCCGGTGAACAAACAGCAAAATCCCCGAGAAAGTAAAAAATCACTCGGTGCGTCGCTTCATGGAGATCCGACAGAGGAGTCAGCAGAGCGGGCAGAGGCAGAGAGGAGGACCGGAGAGGCAGAGGAGGAGGACCGGAGAGGCAGAGGAGGAGGACCGGAGAGCAAAAGTTTACTTCAGCTGCTGAGAGGAATAATCACTGTTCAGGTGTGGACGCTGAACCCGCTGCAGCTGTTTCTCCCGAGGAGCAGATTATATAATGACGGGGATCATGTCAGGTTTGGAGTGACGCATGGCGCGCTGTGTTTGTCCATCTCCTCCTGCAGATATGCGCTGAAATGCTCCTGCAGAACAACAGTGGAGATGTGAGGAGGCTTCACAGCACCAGGGCTGTGATATCTGTGCAGTAGCAGGCGGTCAGGGCAGGACGAATCCCTGCACGGCAGCGGTGCCAGAAGACCACAGGTCCGGTTCGATGACGAGCTGTCAGACTGTGAGGATGTTGAGTCAGACCATCACCGCGTCCGCGTCAAGTTGAGCCCGGCCGTGCGTCGCCCTGCAGGGATCTCCTCAGTCAGAGCCGCATCTCTCAGCGCTCCAGCTCCACTCCGCCTCATCCAACACGTACATGCATTCCTCAGCCGGGCCGACGTTAGCGCGCTGCGGCTGCACAACTTGTTGTGGAAAGACGAGGAGACATGAGAGTCCGGTCGGTTCTGTGTCCGGTGACGGTATGAACGGACCGGGAGAGAGAGAGAGAGAGAGACACAGAGAGAGAGAGTCGTGCGCAGCAGCAGGAGGCTACATCAGTTTAAGAGGATCAGGCGAATGAAAAGCCCTCAGATAGAGAGGGAGGTGTGCGTGTGTGTGTGTGTGTGTGTGTGTGTGTCCGCTGCGCCACCCGATCGTTAAAGGTTATCATTGGTGGCATGACGCGCGTGCAAAATTGGCACATAGTGGTTCATCTTGGACGCGTGCACACATGAGTGACGCAGGAAACACACACACACACACACACACACACACACACACACACACACCAGTGTTGGTTGTAACAAAAAGTAACGCGTTACAGTAATGCATTTCTTTCCATGGAGTAATATATCACGTTACAAATAATAATTCAGTGCTACGTTACTACAGTTCTGTGACGTAACGCGTTACAATCCGCGTTACCGACCGAAGTGAAGCGTTTGTTGTTTGTTTCTGTAAGAATCCATGTTAACAGAACCGAGCCTGCAGGTTCCGACTGAACACGATGAAGACTCGCGGTTCAGCTTCCTGAGTCTCAGCATGTGTTCATGGTTCTGGAGTCAGTAAGTTACAGTAAGTTACAGTAAGTTACAGTACGTTACAGTACAGGAGCTGCAGGTCTGCTGTGTTTCTCATGACTGAGGCTGAACATCATGTATCCAGATAACAGACTGCTCCTGTCCGCTCACTCAGTCACTGAACAGGCTGCTTAACGCCGCTATACAGGTTGTTTGGACGTGTTTTTGAAGTAACTAAAAAGTAGTGTAATCAGTAATCTATTACTCTACGCAGCCAGTAATGTTGTAGTGTAATACATTACTTTAAAATGAAGGTAACTAGTAATATGTAAAGTAACACTGGTCACCATGACACCACAGTGACATCATCTGTGTGTGTGTGTGTGTGTGTGTGTGTGTGTGTGTGCGTGCATGTACGTGCGCGCGTGTGTGCACGAGCATGTGGACATTCCTCAAAGAGCAGCAGGGGACTCGGGCCTGTGTGTTGTGTGTGTATTGTGCCACCGTGTGTTTATTGTGGGGAGACACAGTGTGTAGTGGTTTATTATTATCACTGACAGCTTAACTAGTTCATAGTGTTACCATGGTGACGTGACTGTAAAAACACTGTGTAGATGAAGCAGAGACAGTGATGAAGTGTTCAGATCAGAGTTAAAGTAAATATACTGAAAATCATAAAGTATGTAAGTATAATCAAGAAATGTACTTAAAGTATTAAAAGTACTGGATGCAGTAACTGTAATATACTTTATTATTAGATGATTCTGACTGATGCATTCATGTAAAAGTATATGTACTTATATTTTATTTATTTATACTGTAACAATGAGACTGACGAGCTAACAAGCTAACCTTCTCAACTAGCATCAGCCAGAAGTTTACTAGCGCGCTAGCTAACTGAGCATTAACCAGGGTTGCCAAGTCTGCTGATTATAAGCACCTTTGGGCTTGTTTTCTGTAAAGTCACTTACAAATGTTGATGTTTTCAGCTTCTTTGCTTCCGTGTCTCCTGTCTAATAAAGACAAACTACAGTACACAACAGAAACAGGCGACATTCACAGTAACACAGGGCGATTAATGGACTTTTCTTTAGCTGTTAGCTACAGTAGCTAACTTAACAACGCCAGGCATGAAGTGTATAAATAATGCAGAGTAAATAAAATACGCTCATCCTCACTGATTAACTCGAAATTCTTCTTTACTCTGTGAAATCAGATTTATTTATTATTTAGATTAGATTAGATTAAATTGCTTTATTTGTACCCGCAGGTAAATTTGGCTCGCAGTGAGAGACATTCATACAAAAAACAATACAATAAATAAGAAACAGTAAAAATACCTACACAGTTCGTCATTATACCCATCATCATTCTGTGCTGCCTCATAAAGTGCATGTGAAGTGGCTGACCTCAAAGTGCACAGCACAGGTGCATAAGTGGCACACAACAACAAATCATCATCATCATCATCATCATCATCAACATCAACAACAACAACAACATAGTCATCAACAACAACATATAGTAATCAACATCATCATCATCATCATCGACATCACCACCACACCTCAACCATCATCAGGATATCAACTCTTATTAAGATGTGTGATGGCTGCAGGGACAAACCAGCCCTGTGCCTTTTAGTTCTGGTTTAGGTACAGTGCACCTGCGGCCAGGTGGGAGGAGCCGGAAATCACTGCACAGGGGGTGAGACCTGTCCCCTGAGATGGAACCAGTGAGCCGCTGCAGCTGTCTGATGTACTGGGCTTCTGGGCTTGTCTGAGTCTCACCGATGGTCCTGCCAGCCCATCTGACGACCTGGCTCAATGAGTTCCTGCTCTTGAAAGACAGGTTGCCAAACCATGCCACCATACAAACAGAAAGGACAGACTCAATAAAAGCACAGTAGAACAGCTTCATCAATGATCCGTCAACATGGAGGTGAGACAGTGTCCTTAAACAGAAAAGACGCTGGTGTCCCTTCTCACACACAGCTTCACAATTTTCATCAAAGGTGAGTTTAGTGTCTGTGATTGTACCCAGATACTTGTAAGATGTTACATCTGTGCAGATCACGCTGAGGCTAACATTAGCAGAGAGTTAGCAACTCTGAACCTCAACAAGGAGGATTTCCCTGACAGCTGCTAACAGTCGACAGATAATGAAGTGTGTGTACGCTGTGAGCTCAGGATGTAACATGCAGAGAACATCCTGTCTCCATTAATCATAAAGAAATACAGTGAAACACTTCAGACATGATAAAATGTGAAAACCCTCGTCTGTAAAACTGCTGTCACAAGATGTCTTCCGTCTCTAGCAGCCCTGTGGTGCTTCAGTCAACATCATGAGCATATTTAATCATATCTGTGTTGACAAGATAATAAGTGGGCAGATCTTTGGGATCAACAGGTCTTATTCATGAGATAAAAATAAATAATTGTGTGTATGTAGCACATTTCATGTTACTCAGACACTTTACATCATCACATTTTAAAATGAACAAGAAACTAAGAACAAGTGGAATTATGAGATAAAAAGACACAAATGAAAAAAAAGATAAAAAAACGTATCTGATCATTTTGATTTTTTTAAATCTCATTTATTGGATTTGTACATTTGTGACAAACTGAAGGATGAAGTGCTGGTAAAGGTGAGTTTACAGGTGTGAGGATGAAGCTGCGTATGTGACAAAAGTCGTATAAAGTCTTTTGTGAAGCTGCATGTGATCTGATAAACTGCCTCCGGTCGTGTCAAAGGTAGGCGACGTGTTTTAGAAATAAAAAAGGACTCTCTGGTTCTGCTGCAACGATTTCACTCATCTGTTTTCAAACTGTCTGTGAGACCAACAGTGTTACAGGTGCGTCATGTCACACCTGAAGACTCATAATCAAAACATGGAGTCACATTTTAAGGGGAAATGTCCCTTTAAGTATTTCTAAGTTATACGAATGTTTTTAAGTTATAGTTAGTGAATTTATTTCATCTTTAACTGAAGTCTGACATTTCACTTTTAACATGTTTCTGGTGAGGCTGCATGAGAAAATACGTCATTACACAGTTATCATCACCTCTTTGTGCATTTATATCATTTTCAATCAAAGAAATTATCTGCGACGGGAGAATTACATGGAAATAAGACAGCAGCCTAATTATAATACCCTTATACACTTTAATACAGTGTGGGTTTGTTTCACAACAACACTGACCTCTAGTGGCTGATTCAAGTAACCACACAACAAAAACCAGTTCAGTTCATTCACAGAAGTTTCTTATATGATGCTTTGTTATCTGCTAATGAGACAGACTACATTTACCAAAATGTGCCCATAGAACTGGAGTAATAAAGTAATAAAGTAAAATCAATTAAGACAAAACTGTGATAGTGAAGCTGTAATGAAACTCATAACTATCATGAGAAAAGGCAAGAGTTACAAGAGAGAACGGTCTTTTATTATTAAAGTAGAACTTATGAACTCAAGTATATACTGATAGTCTCATTAACCATTCACAACCAGTAAAGCAGATTTATAGACGATACAATCTATTGTACAAGTGTCGATTCTGTGGCTCTGAAGAGCTGCTGCAGGAGGAAATACTGAGCGTTTCACTGAGCTCGACTTCAGGTTGTAAATGTCCGACACAAACGTCAGGTACACACGTCCGTTCACTCACAACACAGAGAACAAATCTGTGGTGTGAAGTTCTCATCCCGCAGCAGCGATGTCGACTGGTTCAACACCAGAACAACCAGTAACAAAACAAAAAAACACTCCACGCAGCCACGGGACAAAATCCAGGTCGTTCGCAGCTTTGTGAAATCTGTTGCCGATTGTTGGACGCAGCGTGAAGTTGGTCTGAAAGTTTCCAACAAATGTCTTTCACAAACACAAACACACACGAGCTCCCAGAGTCAGAACCTGTTGAGTACTGGCTGCGATGTTAACCCGTAATGATGACACCCACTGAGGGTCAAAGGTCGACTGTTGGGCGATGAGGTAAGCACACTGTGAAGTGAAAAATGTGGAAAAATACAAAATCTCACTTTCCCACCTTGTGTTTGAAACCTTGTAGCAGCCGATAATGAAACGATATTCAACAACACGCTCGTGTTAATTGATGTTTATTCCATTTAATAATGAACTAATTAAATTAAATTGAACGATCGTTGCATAATGTGATATAATTCATTACAGACACATGGTTTACTGTATTTGTATCCTGTTTAAAGAGACATTCACGCTCGCCAACATCATCAGCTGCTACAAACATCCAACCAACAGCCATTAATCCTCCTGTCCGGACTGCTGGCCTGCTGACTGACTGAGAGCTCTGAAGGTTTTCTGTCCGTATCCAAACTTTTTAAAGGAACGATTCACCCACAGATCTCCTCCCTCCATGCTGATACAACCGAAGTAGCTGGAGACTTGATTTAAAACAGTAAAAGAATATAAAATGGCTCCGTACAGCAGTTTTTTCAGTTTTAAATCGAGTCTCCAGCTGCTTCAGGTGTTCAGCAGAACGCTGCGACTCTGTTTTACTGTGAAGCTCGAAGCTACGAGACTTCAGCTGACTTTCCTCAGCATGGAGGGAGGAGATGATGACTGGGTTTACATTTCTTGCTTCACTTCCTTTAAAGACATTTAGATTTTTTATCAAATCATTTTCAGTCGGCTTCGTGCTGCCAGTGTTAAAAAAAATATGACCGATAACAGCATAAAAGTTTTAAATCGAGAAGAAAAAAGATCCCTCAGATTCTCCCAACATGTAAAAACCATCAAGTCCTACACAGATAAACTAAAATAAATTAAATTAAATCAGTCAAAATAAATAAATCAAACAAAATGATCCGACTTTGACTAAAAAACATCAGAAAATGAAACGCTGCCACGTCTGTTTCCTCTTTAAAAATGTGTTTTTGTTTTCCAACTTGAAGGGAAATTATTCAGAGTGTAAAAGCAGACTCATAGCGACCCGAGCGTCAGTGCAGCGGAGCCTTTCTGCAAAAATCTGATATTAACACAGATTAATAAGCATGTTTATTATGTGCATAGAAACATAGAGGCAACTCTTATACCTGGCAGCCAAAGAGACAGGACCTCTCTGACCTCTGTCTTTAAATCTGTACACAAAATACCTGGGACTATATTTAAACTGTGTTTTAGGCTCAGAACTGTCTCACTGGTTTTTATTGCTGTAAATTGAGGAAAGCTCAATGATTATTTGGCTTTTAGCTTTCATCATTTAGGAAAAAAAAATACATATGTAACAACATGTCCGGAAGACTGCCGACTGTTTCACTGTGGAAATAACACTGTGTTCAGACCTGGTATTAACATCCGTCCTGAGTGATCTGATAACCAAAAATAAATAAAGAACTTAATATTTAACATGTGCCGAATTTACAAGAAGGCCCAAATAATGAAGAATTAGTCAGAGACAGCGTTTCACAACCTATATAAAGTTTCTCCCAACTCAACAACTCACTAAACTGAGCTTTTTTCGAATGGAGACTGGTGACTTTCTCCACGGGGACAAAGAAGTAGCTGGTTACTGTTTAGTGTATCTGTAAAATGTGACATGTTTAGATCAATAAAATGTTTCTTCTTTCATAAATTGAGTGTAAATGGTGAAATCAGTGTAAACAATGTTCAAACAGCTGCTAAATGTTGGCAGGTGAGACTTTAGCACTTTAGACACAGAAGCAGACAGGCTGGTACAGCCATGCTGCCACAAACTGACACTTTGTACAAGGAAACAAACAACTTCAGGTTTTCATTTAATGCTGAAGTTACAAGAAGGAGACAACGATTCAGAATCTGTCGTAGCTGTTTCACACCTGTCCACTGTGATCGGATCATTGAGGACGGATGGTAACACCGGGTCTGATTCTCTCTGATGAGGTAAAGAGATGATGTTTCACCAGTGGATAAAACACTATGTAGTTTCCCCTTATGGCTCTAAGTCTTGTACATTTTCCTGGGTGGTTCACGGTCGATGAATTCAACTCTGAGAAAAAAGTTTAGTAACAAAACAAAACGTCTCTTTCCGAGCGGAGCGACATTAAATCTTAAAACATCATAAATACTTTTTATTCACAAATCTCTCTCCGACTGAAACAAAGCAGAAAGTGAGAGTCAGTATTCATCGGAGCACCGTGATCTTTGGGAAGCATTTATTCACCATCAGTCTCTCTGAAGTTCAGAATACAGAGAGACAACATCCCCTCCTGGAGGCTGACGTGCACGTCAGTGTGTTCACAGTCAACTTGCCTGATGAAACGATAATTGGTGGTTTACAAGGGGGAAAAAAGTCCTTGTTGGGGTTCAAGTTTTCAGCAGCCGGTCAGGAGAACCACCGGTCTCTGATGGACCGAAGGATACGATTCTCCTCATCTGACCGGTCTGGAGGATGAGGACACACAACAGATACACCGTGTGTTATAAAACATCTGAGCCTCTCGTGAGAATGTGACCAAACTATTTCCTGAATATTAACAAAAACCATCAGTGTTACTCACAGTCTGGATTACTTGGATCACTTCCGAACGACTGGTCTGAGTTTTCTGAGTCATCGTCGTCACTGTTGTCGTCGTCGCTGTTGCTGCCAAGAAGTTCTGCAACCTGAGGAAGCATTTAAAAAAACTTTACGAGGATTCCTTCTTAGTAAAATCTACAAACTGCTGAGGCACCAGAAGAAACATCTGATGGGTTGAATGTTCATTACACATCCTGAAAACTGATCAGGTACCTCTTCATCTGTGGGAGAGTTGACTCGGTCCTCGTTCTCTGGGTCATCGTTGTTCTCCAGTTCCTCTATGAGCGGGTCTGTGTCAATATCATCATCATCGTCATCATCATCGTCGTCATCCGAGTCTGAGGAATCATCATCATCATCCTGGTCTTCATCATCCTGGAAGAGAAAAACAAACAAATGCCGAGTCGTCATTATCCTGACTCATGTTGCTACATGCAGGCAGCATTTAACCAGAGTAACGTCGCTAGCTATCTCTGCAGCTAGCTCCCGTTTGCTAATTAGCTCATGGCTCAGTTAGCTGTGAGGCCAGTCGCACTGGACCAGGACCTCGGATCAGGAGGAGAACCAAAATTCTGACCATAATATTATTATTAAATAATCAATAAATAATAGATAAAGTAAAGATAATGTACGTCAGTACTCGAGTCCAGAATCACAATCTGCTCAAACTGATTGACTGAACTGAATTATTATCCTCCAGACTGTTGATTAATTAATAAACTTCTCGCGTTGAGACAATCACAACAAAACACTGAACATCAGTATCTGGTCCTGCCCGGTCCGTCTCACCTGATCATCATCGTCTCCCTCTTCTGCCAGTTTCTGTCGTCCCACCTCGTAAAGACGACACACCGTGTCCAAGCTCACCGTGTCCTGGTTCTGCAGACAGACACAATATGAATCTGTGGTTTCAACTGTGAGTTGCAGACTTTATAAGATGTACAAGACAAGAAAAGACAACACAAAATCAATTGTTGTGGCTTCATGGGACAAAATAATACACAAAGTCTGTGTTTACTCGATCTATTCTATTTTAATTAGTTTCTTTTTTTATTTCTAAATTAGTTCTGTGACTTGATTATTTTTGATCCATTAGTCTGTTTAGTTTTTGGGTTTTGAGTGTGAAGCTTAATGAATTACACAGAACAGAAACTTTACTATATATTATATTATACAATGTTGTGTTGCATAATGACAATTAAATTCATCTTGAATCTTTAATACAACATAATCCGACAAGTGCGCATACACATTATTTCATGTCAGGATTTTAAGGCCTCGAACTTTCTTTCATTATCTTTAAAAGAGCCGAAGACAGTTTAGCAACAACAATCCTCATCAGCTACTCCGTCTGTGTTTAGGCTGTTATAATCTGTATTTGCGTGGATCGGTGACATCAGAAGGTGCCAGCTGTGAGTTCGAGGCTAAACATTAATAACAGTACCTCAATGACAGCGAGGTAACAGTCTTTACTGTCGGTACACAGGTCAAAGATGTTCCTCTTCACATCCACTGTGGCTGAAAGAGAAAAAAACAAAACAAGTTCAAATAAGGAGAAATTAAAAATCACCATCATACAAATGATTAGTACGTAAAAACCAGAGTTTAATAAGAAACTATTCCTGTAACTAAAGTAAAGACACAAGCCAGCGACTCCGTCAGTAAGAGCCACCAAACACACACACGTTTATATTTAATTTCTTTTTCCTGTTTTAAAAATAGAAAATTGGGTTATGGACATTTAGTCTGCAATAAACAAGGAGTGCAGCCTACCGATGGGCTTGTAGTCGGTAGCATCAAAGGTCCTGAAGGACGAACCGAAGGGACTCTTCATCTGCTGGTCCATCGCATCATCCTCTTCATCAGCCTGCAGCATCGCTGTGTGTAATGATTCAGCACATTAAAGATGTCTGTCTGTCCGTCTGTCACTCAGTAATAACGGACACACATGCTGCTCAAACACACACACATTAAGCACGTACCTCCATACATGATGGTGGCGTTGCTGTTGAAGACCAGTCTGCACTGGTCCAGAGCAGGGACAGTGTGCAGGAGGTGGAAGGTCCTCAGGTCCCACTGATACCTGCTGTCAAGGCTCACAGCTACAGAACAACACAGGACGGCGCAGACACAAATATCTGTGGTACCTGCTGAGCATCACTGACTCAGCGGCCAGACTCAGGTTCCTCTTCATGTCAGAAAACTGTTACGTGTAAAGACATGAATGATCGTGTGACTGTTTCATTCAAACCACCAGGATGAGAGGATACGATCTCAGTGTTGACGATGACCTCCAGGCCGTTGGGATGGAAAACTCCACTGATGTTCATGTTGAACTTGTCAAACTTGTGGATGGCCCGCGACGCCCGCACGTCCCACAGCACGCCGTCGTTTAGCACCAGGTCGTCGGTGGGGTTGAAGGTGGCACAGTTCCTCTTGTAGTTATTGGCCAGGGCGGGATCATTCAGAGTCAGAGTCTTCTGACCCGTCTGGATGTCGTAGATCTGCAGCAAACGAGAAATGATGTGGAAAAAATTTTAAAGAGCGAGGAATATAAATGTTGAATGTGGGTCAATCTTCTCTGATTTTCCTGAATGCCACATATTAAAAAATAAAGGAGAGACAGAGGTAACTGGTTTAATACTGAACAGTGAACAGAAGGAAAGTTGTGACGTACGTGTGCGATTTGGTCCTTGGTGCCGATGACTCTGTCCTGAGAGAGTTTACTGAATTCGACGTAGTGTTCGTCTGAAAACGAGTTCCTGAGAAAGAGACCAAAACTTCAGACGCCACAGTTCACACAACATGAGAAACTCTGACATGGTGAGTGAAGTTAAAACTGTGAGTGTGTGTGAGGGTTTTACTTCTGAGTAAAGACACCATCCATGCTCCACAGAGCAGACAAGGGGAAACTCCAAGAGGCAGAGGTGAGCAGCAGTTTCCCATCCTGAGAAACAAAAACAAGGTTCAAAATATTTAATCATTTCTTCGACTCAATCAAAACAAAATCTTTTATTTCTTGTGACTCCTCGCGTGTTATAAAAAAAGAATACCAACTTCTGACTCTGAGGATATTAAGTGATATGTTTTAAAGTGACACTTGACGACGTCATTTCAGGCTTTGGGAGACACTGATCCACATATTTCATTAATAATAATAAATATAAAAAATAAAAATAATAAACAATGAAAATAATCGTTAGTTGCAGCCAATAATTCAGAAGTAAACACAAGTCATTCCCCATAAATCCTTTACAACAAAACTCCGTTATTTAGTTATTTAAAAGCTTTTATTATGAAATGGCAAAATCAGGAAATGCTGGGTTTTCACCTGCAGTAACGTCCTGAAACAGCGGGAAGTAAATGTGAGCAGACAGTAAAACAGAGCAGATATCGGAGAGTTGGAACAGGGACGCTGGAGAGAAACTAAACTAAAAACGCCTTTTTCTCAGATTTCCTTCACAGACATCAGTTAAGTCTCTCTTAAGTCTCGTGTACGGGAGAGAAGCGGGTCATCAGGGTGGACGCAGCCTGGCCCTCGGTTCGGCTCAGTTTGACTAAGCATGACCAAAAGTGCGAGTGGAAAAACGCCCACATGAGTCACATTTTGGGAGTACATGCCATTTTGTTTTTTAGCCCAAAACTACCCTGCATGTAATATTAAAAACAATAACGTTGGTCTTCTCTAATGAACAATTCATATTTAAAAACTGCTATGACTTCAGGTTGATGAGCAGAAACTAAAATGTGTGCTCAGGTTGTAAATCATTACGCTTACATTAACTGGCAGCAGAAACGTGTGACTCACTTCCTGTGAACCGGACGACAGCAGCTGTTCTGAGATGTGTGAGTAAACCTACCCTGGAGGGCTCGAGGTGTGTGATGGCTGACGTGTGGCAGGTGTAGTTGACCACCTCCTCTCCAGAGAAGATGTTGTAGAACTTGAGGTGACCGGAGCAAGTTCCCAGGATCAGGAAACGCTCGCGGGCTGAGAAGGCACAACAGGTGAAACCGCTCTCGTCTCCATCGCCTTCGTGGAAGACCGTCATCGGACGAAACCTACAGGAGAGTTTTTAAATCATTTAACGTCCCATCTTCCATCATCAGAAGACACATTTCACCTTAACATGAAATAAACTGCATTCAAAGATTGTTCATCACCTGCTGAATATCAGATGTCTGTCCAGACACCCTCTGTCCACGCCGCCATATTTGGGGTACAGCACCCTGCTCCCCAGGCGGGCCGTGAAGTTGGGAGACGCCTGTCGCCTCTGCTTTGGCTCGGGACAGCGGTGGGGGGTGTACAGTGAGAAGGGGGGGCAGGTGGTGACAGGATTGGGGCAGCGGGCGTGTTGTTCCCTCAGGTACTCAGTGATGATGCTGTCCAGGGTCGGGGGGGAAGGAAGGTGGCGCTCCAGCTGCTTCTTCATGGCTGGAGTCTGATCCAGAGAGGAATAATGGTCACAAGGTTTATTCACACAAGGTTGTCAAGTATCATAGTTTTAATGCACTACTTTGTATATTAATTACCTCTTATTGTATTTCCCGCATCTATATTGTGATACACAAAACCAAACCAAACCAAACCAAGGTGTGTGACTGACCTGTATGAAAGCACCGTGGTCAGACTTTTGTTTCAGGGCACGAAGTTTTTTTCCTGAGCTGCAATGGGCCACCGGGCGTTCTCGTGAGAACAAAATCCGGCCAACCAGATGTGGGCCCTGCCCATGAGGTCCGGCATGAGCAGGAGGAGGAGGAGAGAGAAGGGCAGAGGAGCATGATGGGTGAGGAGTGATTGGGGAACGAGAGGACGAGGGAGTGGTGGAGGAGGCTACAGCGGCTGAAGACACAGGAGACGTCCCAACATGACCGGCCATACGAGCTGTGATCCCGCCAGCTAACCGGCAAGTCCTGGGAATCCCTGAGGAGGAGGAAGGGGTGATGCAGGAGGCAGAGTTCGGACAGAGGGATGCAGCGGGTAAATTCGCCTCTTTAACGAGTGTGTTCGCCGTGTCGTGGAGTCCTTTAGCCACAAGGTGGTTTCTGATCAGCATGAGGAGCTCCTTCTCAGGAAAGGTGATCCGTGACTGGGCGACCACATTCGCCCTCTGCAGACGAGCCAGTGAGACGTCGGTACCCATGAGGAGAGGCTTCCCCGACACCCGCTCGGTCAGCTCGGCAGCGTATCGGCAGAAACGAACGTGCTCACTTCGTTTGTCCTGCAGCACGGGCTCTTTCATCAGCTGGGGAGGTGAGGAGAACAAAAACACATCACATTAGTGGATGATGATAGGTTGTATTTGTGGGTGAGATTCAGGTACATCACATCTTTTGGACTTGGATCTTGCGCTCACCTGCTGAATGTGGCTGCTGGTGAAGAGCGGCAGCTTGCTGATGATTTGTCTGATCGCTGAGCTGCGAGAGAGTCCGACCAGAGCCTTGCAGGCCAGAGCCCGGATCAGGTCTGCGTCAGTGATGGGCATCTTCACCGACAGCAGAGACAGAAGCACCTGCAGCCGACAGAGAGGAGAGCGTTGGACTCAACATCTTTATTATTTCAAGGGTAGAAATTTGACATTTAGACTCAGAGTGCTGGTGGGGAGTAAATATGTTTATACTGTTAAGAAGCAAAAAAAAAAACAGTACATGTGTTCTTATGTGTTGTTCCTGTAATGTCTGGCCTGATGCAGCAGTTCCCTTCATCCAAGTTTCTCTCACAGGAGACAATAAAATAACCGTAATCACAGCGGCAGCAGCCTCGAGCAGTACACAGTAAATACGGTTTGTCCTGTAAATCGATATAACTCTGCTTTCATTCTTACCTTTATGCCGTTGTTGTTCTGCACTACTTGCCACATGTGGGCCAGCACTCTGTTGTGGGGAGCGGGGGGCTGCTGGGGGTGGAGCGACGGCCTGAGGGGGGCGACGGCAAAAGCACCCACAGTGTTGAGGCTCTGGTCTGGAGCGCACACACAGTTTGCTATCACCTGTGGGTCAAGACGGGAGAGATGGGAGTCATGTTGACAGACAAGAAAGAAACACTGGACTGTTGTACAAACTGGTGATTGTTTGACTGAGTAAGAATTCATTGAGAGTTTTCCTGAGAAGATTGTTATTAGACGGTTTACTATGCTAGTGTAGTGTTGTCACGATACCAACATGTTGGTATCGGTACCGGTACCAACATGTATTTCGATACTTTTTCAAATAAAAAGAGAACGCAAAAAATGTCATTACTGACTTTATTTTAATAGAAAATCTTAGAACAATAACATATTAATCAGTAAATAAAATAAAATACCACAAAGACGAGCTTTTCTAATGCACACAATTTTCTCTCTATCCGGACCAGAAGCACCAGACCTCTGCAGTGAAAAATAAAATGAAGGTGATACATTTGTCATACAAGCTGAGGCCTTAATCACATTGAGATACATAACCTTAAAAGTATTTTCATTAGATATAGCCTGTCTTAAGTAGGACCAATGTCTTTAAATGGTATGTTACTAGTCTTTATAACGATTAAATGGCTAAATGTGTATGTAAAAGTTTGTTACTTTGTAAAGATCATGCATGTATGCATTTTACAGCTCTGGAAGAAAATTAAGGGACCACTTCAGATTTATTGTAAATCAGCATGTCTACATGTACGGCTCATGCAGCCAGTGTAGTTACATGATCCCAACATGATTTTGAGTCAATTGATCACATGACCTGGAAGCTATTGAGCTAACATGCTAATATTTACATATAAAAATTAATAAAAAATATGAAAAGATGTAAAATGTAAAAACAAGAGGTGTATCTCATGCAGCCAGTGTAGTTACATGATCCCACACTGATTTTGAGTCAATTGATCACATGACCTGGAAGCTATTGAGCTAACATGCTAATATTTACATATAAAAATTAATAAAAAATATGAAAAGATGTAAAATGTAAAAACAAGAGGTGTATCTCATGCAGCCAGTGTAGTTACATGATCCCACACTGATTTTGAGTCAATTGATCACATGACCTGGAAGCTATTGAGCTAACATGCTAATATTTACATACAAAAAATATTTTTTATATGTAAATATATGTATTTAAATCAAAAGTGAAGGCAGTGAAGCGTTTTTTTTGTCATTTAGCAATAAAAGCGCCACCTATTGGCCTCTTTAAAAAGGTGCTCGAGCGAATGAAAGACAGAGGCTGTGCTCGCACGGTCAAACAACAGTTGAAAATTGTGAAAAGACACGACTGCAGTTTGAAAAGGAAGTAAATCCTCCACAGCCCTTAAATGGGACGTGCGTCATCAGTTAATTGGATTATTATGGCTGCATGTAAACGGGAATATCAGAGGAATATTAATATTCATTTGCCATATAAACAGCGAAGTCAGAATATTGTCTTTTTTGGAACAAAGGCAAAAAAAGACAAGTCACTAACTGTAAGAAAATCACGAAAATCAGTTGGATTCATCCTGCAGGAACCATGAAATTGTCTGATATTTCAACCTATACAACAGTTTTACAGACATTTCAGTTGGTACAAAGTAGCGGGCAGACTACATACATGTTGTGTGGCTAAAAATCAGCATCAATCACTGATCAACGCCAGCTGCTTACTTGTAGTGCAGACTTCTGGATCTCAGCATCGTTGACAAACACTTCGCCCTCTGCGACTCCCAGAATGACGCTCATAGCTGCAGCAGACATAACAAACGTATTCATCCACATCCAGGACAAAACATCCAAAGACTGCAACTGAAAACAGAGACTTGCACTGACCCACAGTGGAAACAGGCGACCTGGTTTCATCCAGAACCTCGATAGTGTCCGCAAGCACCAACTGGACTTTGGGGACCACCACCAGGATCGCCAGGATGTCCAATGCATAACGCACCGTGTCACTCCTGGACAGACGGACACACAGAGAGGGAGAGAGAAGAAGAAGAGCGCAGTTACTTATCAATGCATTAAATGTGGCGATACATTCATCACACTGATGGACGGACGAAAACAAACAGCACTGAAACACATGATGGATCATTTTCACCAACGTGTGGCTTTACCTGCCGTAGTACGTCCTCCAGTCACAGGCTGCCGATATGAGCTGCAGCATTAAAGTGACACAGGACAGTTTGTAGAAAACCTCCACGGCCTCCCAGTGAAGCTGAGGTCCACACTCGATCAGAAACTCCATCATCTCAATAACCTGCTCTCTGGTGTACGAGTACGCCTGGAAACAGCAGCCACACACAGACACAGACACACACACACACACACACAGACACACACACACAGACACACACACACACAGGGTTTATATCTAAGATGAGCACACGGTATACACAGCTCTGAACAAACAGGATGAAGATAATGTTTTTTACCTTGTAAAATGGCTGCTGAGGAACGACAGTGCCTCCATCTGAGTGCAGGGACTGTTTGACCTGTTCAGCCTTCACTGCCAGGTGAGCTTCAAAGTACCTGAGCAAAGTCAAATCAATAATTGACCCATGTACTCCATTACTCTATTCAGTAATACATTGTTGCTTAAAACTGCGTACAGCCACAGGTAAAGAGAGTAGCAAGATTTATGAATTTTAAATACTTTTATAACATCAGTATGACAAAAATAAAAGACAAACTGTTTTGCCCTACAAACATTACACTGGTCTCTTCACCTCATGCTGTGATGGATGTTATTGCTTCCACTGACTCATATACATTTCATACATTACCTGCGCAGGGCCATGCAGGTATGTTTGGCTGTCTGTCGGCTGGAGAAAACCTGGTCATCACTCATCAGGGACACCTCGTTCTCTGTGTTAAGGATCTCCAAAGTACTGATCTGCAGGAAGAGAAGGTGACCCACCAACATGTTAAGGTTTCCAGATAAGACAGGTAGCACAATATTCATGTTAAAAACCACGAAGAATTTAGTTCTGACCAAGTTGACGAGCCTGCGCAGACCGTCCTGGTGGTCAAAGAGCTGCAGCACGGCTCTGAAGGAGAAAGAAATAGAGAAAAACATGGTGGCGTGGCAGACGCCTGCAGCGTGGGACGACTCCAACAACCACAGAGCGTAGGACACCATGTCTGACAGCACGCCGTCCTGCAGTGTGCACACCTGCAAACACACAGTAGAGACGAAGGACAGAATATAAAGGCTCCGTCTCATTCCAGCCACACCGGCCTCCCTCACCCTGTTCACTAAAACGGAGAGTTTCATCTTATCGGCTTGTCTTTTTTAAAAATGTATATAAATCAAAACACAACAAAACGAACAAACAAGATTATCAGCAACACATTTAAGTTTCAGTAAATTATTCAAAGAAGGCGATCAACACTCAAAAAGGACTAATAATCCTTTAATCAAGAAAATAATAAACAGATTAATCGACAAGGAAAACAAGTGAAGATATGCTGTAATATACTGTAACAATTTATCAATTATAATTATCGTCATGGATCCATTTTCATTCTAACTTTTAATAATTACTTCAGAAATATTCATTCTAACCTAAACTAGAAGATAAACCAGAGCCTTTTAATTAACCTCCTAAAGAAAAGAGTAGCAGCTAAGATCATGTTTGTCTAATGGTCTAATATTCAGAGCAGCTGTGTGTGTGTGTGTGTGTGTGTGTGTGTGTGTGTGTGTGTGTGTGTGTGTGTGTGTGTGTGTGTGTGTGTGTGTGTGTCGTACCCTCTCCAGAGAGTCCTGATTGTACGCCAGGTAGTACAAGCAGAGTGACACCCCGGTCGCTGCCATCGACGGCCTCGGGATCTCCAGAAGCGTCTGCACTCCTCCACGAGCGATGAACTCCGCTGCAAACTTCTTATGGAGGAGCAGCGAAGCGAGATACTGACGAGAGACACGAGACACGGACTCACTACTTAGAAAGAAAAATACTAAACAGCAAACACATCAGTTCATAAGTGATGACGTGCAGTGACAGTCGTGTTCAGCAGATCGTACTCAAGACTGAAATTTGGTTTGTTTTGTAATCTGCATCCACAAGAATGAAAAATCTGGTTTTAACCAACGACACTGAATCTATAGAGAAGCTGTAACACCTCATACAGTTGGATCCTATTGAGGTTTATGTTTATTTAAAGGGTAATTCCACCAATTTTCCACATTAAAGTGTGTTTACTGGTCCTGGTACGACTGTGTATGTATAAATGTAGTATAAAGCCTTTTGCTGCATGTAATCTGATAAACTGCCTCCAGTGATGTCACTCAGTGGATGTTGCATTGTGGGTAATTTAGGCTCCATGTTTTTCATATGGACACAGATAAGTGGCAGAAAAATGATGACTGATTGATTTTAGCTAAAGTTTTTCTGTATTGACAGACCACAATGTAACTGTAGCGACAGTTTCTGCTGCAGGTCTGATGATGCTGACTGAACTGAGCCTCCTGCAGCACAAATCACTGTCACAACACTCCTACCACTAGTTTATAGGTGTATAACATCTGCTAATAGTCAAAAATCATAAATGAATAAATGTTTAGCTAATATCACTCTGTATTGAAAGGCAAAAAAAAAATATTCAAGATATTCAAGACCTGAATTAAACCTAAGAATTGATAACACCTGCACAATCAAAAACCAGGCAAAGGATTGGACACTTTTGTGGTATAAAAAGAGACACCTCTGGGTAAAGTTGGTACATTTCTTCACCAACTCTCTGGAGCTCAGAACAGCTCCACCTTCAAAGGTTCAGCTTATCCTCCTCACACAGACACAGCTCCTCTGTGGGGAGGGGCTGAACGAGGAGCTAGATAAAAGACTGTTTGAAGACTCACTCAGTACCAGTCTAACTATAGAAAACACTATTTTCATAAAGATAATTCAAGTGTTTGATTTGCAAAGGAAAAAAAACAATACACCTGTTTACTGCTGATTTTAGGAACTTAACTGGTGTAAACAAACCTTTAACACCATAACAACATTTGGTAACACGTCATTTGACAGGTCAACAAGTTTATTGAAATTACCCTCAGCGTTGTCTAATAAACAATATTCAGGGAGTTTCGAAGAAATATTTAATAAATAGCTGTTAACTTCCTGGATACATTTCCAGCAAACTTCACACTGCTTTCAGCTGTATATTTAATGCTTGAGGTAATTATTGTCGTATTATTTGGGGGTGACGTCTGAACTGGGGAGAGGACTGAAGTCTGTGGACAAAAATAAACTGCATCACTTCAACAAATTTCCATCTACATCCATAATGTTTTTGAGTCTTACCAGGAGGGCATCAAAGATGAGCTGGACATCTTTGGTCTGCCTGAGGTCGATGTAGTTCATCATCAACGACAAGGTGTCCAACCGCATGAAGAAGGCAAGCAACTGCAGAAGAGACAAAGATGATTGACCTACGGTGGATTTAAGAGGAGTCGACCCTGCATGTGGAGACACTTTCATTTTAAAAAAGGTGTTGTGTTGCGTTTTGGAGTCTCACATCCTGGTAATCTCCGAGTGGCGTCAGATACTGCAGGATGAGTCTCTGCTCCATGGCCAAGCTCAGCGGTGAGAGGCTGTAGTCGGATCCGATCACCATTGAGCTCATCTCGGACCAGGAGGTGCTGTTGGCCGGCTGCTCGCTGCCATCGTTTCTCTCCACCTCCTCCTCTATCTTGCCGGAGGAGGAGGTGAAGTTGATTTTCTGCTTTGCCTTCCTCCCGTTCTCCTTTACCGCCCGTCTCTTCCCTCCTCCTCTTCCTCCCTGCCTGTCCTCCGTCTCCCTGGACACAGGGCCCGGGCTCGCCTGGTAAACGAAGTCTGGAAGCAGTCGGGTCGAGCTGGAGCCACCGCCATTTTTCAGAGCCGAACCGAGCTGAGACAAAGGTTTGGAACTGGCGTTTGACCCTGCCCTGCTGCTCTCTCCCTCCTCTCCCTCATCTTGCCCCTCCGTCTTGTCTTGCTGGTCTGTTGAGATGTTTGAGGTTTTGGTTGTTTCAACCTGAGAGTCCTGAGGTAGATTCTTGGTGGGACTTAAGCGACTCTTGGCGTCTTCAGCTTGTAGCGTATGAAGGCGCGAAATCATGATGGGCACCTGGATGTTGATTGGACACAGGCAAGTTTGTTAGAATCATGAAGAGTTTTTCAAGATTGTGTTTTATGCTACAGTAGCACCGGTGTACAAACTTTAATCAAGTTGAGGGTATAAACTGTATTTGTTGGGATAGTGCCGTGAAGGATCAGGGACCCACCAGCTGAGCGTTCTCCTCTCCGTAGCTGGCCGCCACTTCCTGGTTGCTCATGGCTCTGGCCAGCAGGCCCGTGGCATAGACGTTCAGCGGCCGCTCTGCTTCACGAGCCCACGTGAACAACTTCTTCACCAGACCTTCCTGTCTCACACACACATCACAGAGCTGATTCAAGCACAGGTAATCAAAGAAAACACTTCACTGTGCACCATCTAATAAAGCTGAGCTGTCTTTGACATCATTCATCTCCTACAGTTGTACCTTCTCCTGGAAGACGGCGGACGTCTCCAGGCCCGGCATGATGTTCTGAAGCAAACGACAGGCCGCGGTGTTGAGCTCCAGCTCTCTGCTCGTCATTATATACGTGTCCATCAGCTGGAAAACATACACAGAAATCTAGTCGAGCTCCGTTTTTGTAGCAATTCAAACTTCCTTTTTTTTTACATATAGAAATACAAATAAAAAGACATTGTTAAAGCTGCTGTAAGAGTCATTGTCTCCTTAAAATAATATTAAATAGCTCTACTGTTTATCACTGTTCAAAAAAAGAAAGGAGTCATGCAAGTGTGGTGCAGTACAGAGGAGGGAGAAGAGGACAGGAAGTTAGCTTGAGCAACCACAACGCTTACAGCAGCTTTAAATGTATGATTATTATTGCATCATGGAGTAAAATGACACCCACAGCCTGCAAAGACCTCGTCTGGCTCTTTAACTGCTGCTTCATTCAACTGTAAATAATTATATTTGATCGAGCAGAAAATTAGTTAGTTGAAACAAGTAGTTGAAACAAGTAGTTGATTAACTGATAATTAATTATTTATCAAGTGTTTGAGTCATTTTCAAACAAAAATACACAGTCTCTGGTTCTAGTTTCTCAAATGTGAAGATGTTCTACTTTTCTATGTTTTATATCGGTGTAATCTGAATATTTCTGGGTATTCAACCCCAAAAAGTAACTAAACTCATCCATCACACTCTGAACATGCACACAGCCTTTACAAGCCACATCACACAGTTCAATAAAAGACCCATCAGTCCTCACCGCATTAGTGAAGTCATCATTCATAAAGAGCATCTTCAGGAGCTGGCCCAGCATGCAGTCTGGATCTGCCCGACCTGAAAAGTTACACGAGTCAGAAACTCAACAACCAATGAGAAGGCACGCTTCTGAAGCTTTTTGGATTGTAATAAAAACAGATTGGTTGTAAAAGTGTAAATGGATGATGACCTGGATGACGGTCATCAAACGGATCAGGGTCGGCTTTGTGATACTCTGCCGTCTCCCGTTCAATCAGCTCAGATATTCTGCAGACGACACACAGATGAAAAACTTCCAGACGCAGAAACATGGACAGAGAGTCTAACAAGAAGCACTCTGTGTCGAACATAATGAAACAAATCACACAATGATTACAGATTTTCAGAAACAAAGCTCTGCTGACTTGGTGAGGATGGACACCAGCTGCTCCGTGGTGCCCTGCTGTGCTTCTTCCCATTCGTCGAGCAGCGTCGCTAGATCCGCCTTAGCATCCACGGACATGGCTACTGCCATGGCAGCCGACACGGCAGCCGACAAGGCCGACGACAGGAGAGCTGACATGGCAGCCGACGGTTCTTCTTGAGGGTTAGACATTGCTGTCTGGAAGACAGAAGGAGGAGAGGAGGAAAGAAAGAGGAGAGACGAGTGAGGGTGGAAAAGAAGAAGTATGGATGGTAGAAGAGAGTGAGGAAGAGCAAAACGGTTATAGATTTTAGATTTCCTTCCTTAACAATAAGAAGTGTAAAACTCAGATTATATAATGTTTTTTAACACAAGGTGCACATTTTCAAACAGTCTCTGCTGGAGGACCTCCACAGTGTTCGTCCACATGAAAAGTGACAGAAATGATGAAGAAGAAGAAAAAAACTTCAAGAAGTTCAAGCCTGCCTCTTCCTGACTTATCAAAGTGGGTGTGAATGTCGGGTTGTCAGTTTTTGGAAAGTTAAAGAAATGATCAGATACACTCCCTCCAATCCGACGTCAGAAAGGTGTGTGTCGGGGAGGAAGTTTCCAAAGATGTTTAACAGTCCAACAAGAAGTTCTGTTGAAGTGTACTGAGACCCGTCTCTTATGAGTTCAGCCCTCTGCCTCACCTCGTGACTCGAGTGTAATAAAAAGGAACAAAGTGTCTTTTTATGTCACTAATCTCCACATTTCTATAGAAATAATTCATATCATCGTCTCGACCAGGAGACTCACCAGTGTCACCACCACTATCATGCATGTGTCTTGTATGAGAACTTGGGATGGAACTAATGATATTTTTCATTATTGATTAATCTGCTGATCATTTTCACGCTAAATTGTTTCTTCTGTCTTTAAAACATCAAAACATTGTGAAAAATACTCATCATAATTTTCCCAGAGTCCAAAGCAGTTCATCAGATTAGTTATTTCGTCAAACAGGCAGTCCAGAAACTAAAGAATCTTCATATTCTGTCATAAATGATGAAGAAAAGCAGCAAAATCCTCATATTTAAGATGGTGGAACCTGCAAATATTCTTCATTTTTGCTTGAAGAATGACTGAAACAATTAACAACAACTAATTGTCTTTCAACTCGTTTAATGGGCTGAGCGTTGCAGCTGTAATGACAATAAATGTCACCCTATGACTCCAAACGATGGCTTAGGTAGAAAATTTGCAGGGAGATGTGAGGTTAGAGGTGTAGCAGGAAAAAAAATAATAATAGGAGGAATAGAAGTGGTGAGAGGTGATGTAAAGAAAGTGATATATCTGAAGAAGAGGGTGGAGAAACTAGAGCCCGACTAATATCTGGTATTGGCGTGTATGTTGTCGATGTGAAAACTTTTTGGTTTTAAAGAACATAATGGAAAAGAAGATGCTTGGGGTGATTTTAGGGCTGGGGAATGTTTACTATATATATCATTATCACGATATGAGACGAGATATTGTCTTTTAGATATCGTTATATCTTGATTTGTTGCCTTTTCCTGGTTTTAAAGGCTGCAGTCAAGTAAAGTGATGTCATCAACTGAACTTACCAGACTGTTCTACTTGTTCTAGTACTTGTCTTTACCTACTTAGTCAATATATTCACATAACTTATGATTATTGATCAAAAATATCATTGTGTTCATATTTTGTGAAAGTGCCAATAGTCACACATATGATTGTGATATTTGATACTTATAACGTGCTTCTGAGGACATTGTAAAATATACTGTGTGTTGCGATGAAGCCAAAAACTATCGTGACATTATTTTAAGGCCACACTTCCCAGCACTAGGAGATTTATAGTTATTACTTTACTGTTTCGGTTCACTGCTGTCATTTTAGAGAGAAAAGGTGTATTGTTAAACTGTAAAATACCTGCCTCTGTTTGTCACAGCAGTGTTTGACAGCCACATCTGAGGGCTCGTTGCAAATAATGTGTGTATATCGGTCCATATATCAATATTGGATGTTGGCATCAGCCCCAAAAACTACATATCAGTCGGGCCCTGGCAGAAACTTGTGTGAGTTGTGTGACACAGGCTTCACTTCCACCTGTTACATCTTTACTCTGTAAATGAACTTCTCCTCGTTTGTCTCTAGTGCGGATACTTACCCTCAGTTGTCTGAGTGTGGCTCGACGCTGAGGCATTACTGAGCAGGCAGTTTCAGAGACTGAAAGAGATTATCAGAGTTGAAAATGCCTCCGCTGTGCTGTGAATCCACACCAACAGGTGGCCTCTGGTCAGGACAGCTGGCTCACCAACCGCTGGCTCAGAGGACGCTCTCTGCTGCGTGAGCCGAGCTAACGCGGCAAAGAGGTGACAGTTAGCAAACTTAAGCTAACTCTCCTAAATTCACTCCGCGTCCTCCGGTTCTCCCGCATGTTCTCATGGCACCTAAAGACACACAACCCCCGGTCCCTCTGGTTTGTGTTACGTGAAGCTAAGCTCCTAAAATGTCCCTGAGAGCAGAGTGAGGAGTGGACGCGGCAGCGTGTTGACAGTCCGCCGCCTCATGTCACAGTCGCGCACTAAACAGCTTCAGCTAGCAAAGGTAACACTTTATAATGTGACACACTCACCGGAAGAGAAGCGTCCCGCGTTCACTGTCCCGCTGCGACCAGTCGTTCAAACGAGTTCCGCCAAATTCGCCGTAAGAGGAGCGACTGAAGCCGCGCTGACATTAAACGATTAAGAAAAAAAAGTTTCACGTATATTTTCAAACTTCTCCCGGCGGCCGTGCGCGGCGTCACAGCACGACAGTCGACGTTAGATGACGACACGCGGCCACGCGCCTGATGGGAGTTGTAGTTCAGCGGTGAGTTTGGTGTTGCTGGTGTGTTACAAATGTATTTCTCAATATAACCGCGATTTATTCTTAAAATTTGAACTAATATAATTGATAAAACTTAAATAAATGTTTATCTGGAGGTATTTATGTGTGCCTTTTGTTTTGATTGTCTGTTAAATGTGATTTTAACATTGTTTTAATGCTTTTCTGTCTCTGTAAAGCAGTTTTAATTGTCTTGGGTCTGAATGGTGGTATATAAATAAACTTGCCTTGCCTAATATAAACCTGTGCAACAAAATAAAATAGAATATTCGAAAAGTAAATAAAAATATGTCTTCATCTCATGGTCTTCATCAGCAGATCTCATTGGATTTTGAGTTTCGAAGGTCAGTAATGAAATTTACACCAAAGTAAAGTACTGCCTAACAAATAGGTTTGTGGACTACGGAGACTCGTGAGCCTAATGGGCCACAATACATCAGTAATTAATCAGTCCATGTTTTAATTTGGCTCGTCTGACCTGTTTTAAGTTTAAAGGTGAGTCGAGATATTCTGGATATTTTCTGACGTCATTGAACTTCACGTACTAACAAGAATTACAGAAATGTCCATACATGACTCACAGAGTCACTGAGATGTCAGTGGATTAGGTCTGTACACTCTCTGCAGCACTGAGAAGTGCCAAACACTTGTGTGGATGTTCACCGATTTAAAATAATAAAATGTTTCATTATCTGCAGCAACAACAGAGCATCATGTTAGTAAATGTTGCTCGGAAAAAAGTTCTGCAATCCTTTATAATCAAAACACAAGCTACTTTATTTTAAAAAGACACACATGACAAACACACTGAATGTGGAGTATAATGGTATCTAGTCTAACCACTCATTTTTATTATTATTATTTTTATTAAAATTATTTGGTCTTCTTGCCTTTGCCCTTCTTGGCCTTCCTGTTCTTGCCCTTGTTCTTTAAAGCCTTGCGAGTGCTGTAGCCTCTCCACCAGGCTTGCACCAAAACAGCAGCTTTGGCCTTCAGCTCCAGCTCCCTCAGCTCCTCCTTCCTCCTCTCTTCTGCCAGACGACGCCTCTCCTGGATGTGGTTGTACTCCGCCTCGAGGACAGAGAAGTGCTTCTCCAGCATCCTCAGCTCCTCCTCCTCCCTTTCATAGTCCATCTCATTTAACTCCAGGTTGGCCTGAGACGAGAGGAGACGGTGACGGGGGCGAAGGGGACGGAAAGTGAAGGGTGGTCAAGAAAAAATACGAGTGGATAAAAAAAGTTAAAAATAGCTCGTCTGAAATAACACAAGTCTCCAGAAGCCCGAAGATCCAAAACTGATTTGAAATGATGTCACATTTTTGAACTTATCCTTTAAACAGCTCAGAGATTAGTACTAATTTCTTACCAACAAACAGCAGCCTGAACAAACACAAACAAGTTTAATGATCTTGTCCAGTGACTTTTCTGAACTCTGACTTTGTACCTGGATTTCTTCCATTTTACTGTCAAACGTTCGGAGCAACTCTTCAATTTCTGTCTCCACCTTTTCATTTTTCTGCCAAGAGAAAAAAACATTTGCCAGCAGACGTGAGTTTTTAATGAAAACTACATCAGTTACAACCACTAAAACGTGAACCTCACCTCTTGGAGCAGCGTCTCTGCCTGTTTGTTTTCAAGCATCAGACTGTTGAGCTGAATCTTCAGCTGATCTATTTCCTGTTGTGTACCGGCCTGCTTCACCTTGGATGCTTGTATATGTGGATAGCACAGCTTGTCCAGGAGAAGCAACATACTCGCTTCTTGTGACTTCTCCACTTGCAGCTCACTCTGCAGAGTTTTTATCTGTTCGTCTTTTTTAGAGATCTGCTTCATAAACAGGAAAGAAGGACAGGTGAGACAGGAAAAGGTCAAGAGCACAGGATTCATTGAAGAAGTCTTTGTTTTTGTCCACACGTGGCAGACTCAACTTGTTTCCTCACCTTTTCATCCACTTCCTTCATGGCTGTGGCCATTTCTTCTTCCTTTGAAGCCAAGTCCTCCAGATCAGCAGCAGCGGTTGAAGACACCTGCCTGCGGAGAGCCTGCTGTACCTCCTCATCTGGACTGGTCAACAACCTTTCTACCATTTGACCGTGAAACTTCTCAAGCTCTCGTATTAGCATGTTCTCATTCTCTCCTACTTCCACACCTGGCTCCGCTTTCAAACCAGACAAGGCACCTGGGTTGGCTTGTATAAACCTGAGCAGATCCCTGACAGAGTTCTTGATGTCCTCCTCGAGCTGAGCCCCACATCTCGTCCCTGCCTCCCCATCCTCTCCTGACTCCTGCTGAAGACCTTCAAGCGCCTCCAGTCTTTCCACTAAAACGTGATGCTTCTGAAGTGCCTTGCTCAACTCCTCGTCCACAACTCTGGACAGACTGTTCAGCCGGAGGAGATCGGGCAGAGTCGCTGCAAGAACAACTTTACTGATGCAGTTATGCAAAATGTTTGAGATGAGCTGAGCCTCAGAGGAGAGCAGCTTCTTCTGTGGTGGCTCGTGGTTCTGGAGAGCAGCTTCTAACTGGGTCTTTGCCTTTGCCAGCACTGCCGCCCCCTTCACAGACATACTGGATGGTAGGAAAACAGTAAACCACAACAAAAAAACATGTTTATGTACATGAATGCACTTTTACAGATTCCTGCACACATTCATAAATCTGGGTTAGCACATAGCACACACACACACGAGATAAAGTTTCACTTTGCGTTAAATAAGTGAACATTAGCGTGTTAATGAGACATCATCAGGCTAAACATTTTAATTAATTAGTTTTTTTTAACATAACGTGATTGATAACAGCTGCTAGAGGAGGTGCCAGCTGTATGTTCAGCTTGTGATAATCTAATGTAGCTGCTGAGCTAACAAAATAGTTACCTGTCGACTGGTGTGCGGACCGGAAGTACAAAGTATTGTTGACTCGTTTTCTTGTTGCTAGGATACCACTTAGTCACTCGCGCGGATAGCAAGTAAAAGAGGAAAATAAACGTAAACGTGTAGTAATTTTCTTTTTTAATTAGATAAATACATCATTAATAAATGTGACAGCCTTAAAGTGAAGGGGTTTAACAACTTTATTAAATCGCGCCGAGGCCACGCCCCTTCCGGTTCCACTCACCGGACCTTATTTGAATTTATTGACCCTATGATGTTTGTCAATTTAAAAGATATTTTTCTAACTTAAAGTTTCAGTTCGTCATCAGCTTATTAAATATCAGTCTGTGACGTCATTATAAAGACGACACAGCCAACAGGCTCGTTAGTGACGTAGTCTCCCAACTGAAACATTGTAGAGCTGCTCCTGTATATGAGCAGCTCACAGAACTGAACCAGAACAAGCTCCAGCTCTCCTTTCATATGACTTCAGATTTATTGTGACTTTCATCTTTGTACATACTTTTTCGGCGGCCATGTTGGTGCTTGTGGCCCGTATATGTCTATGCGTGCAGCGCCAAAGACACGCCCCTTCCGGTTTGCCCCATGGGATTTTATTTTGGAAAAACTTTGTAAATAGTGCAACAATAGACAAATATTTATTCTATATTCATATTCTGTTTGAATTGTGTCATTATTCACACTCATGTTCGTCAATTTAAAGATGTTCTTGTGATAAGGAAACCGGAAGGGGCGTGGCTTCAGTCTTCTTTGCTGTCTAGGATTGATACACTTCCCATCAATGAATGAATTATACAAAGAGAACAACAAACAAGTGTAAACAGTTTATTGAGTCTTTTGGACAAACACACATTCTGCTTTCACTGAGAAAATAGATGATTTCTTCCATCAGCACAACTTCAATGTTTTGGCCGGCACCTGTTTCCAGATACTTGTTGAAAAAGACATAAAAACAAAAAAAAAAACTGCCCTACAAAAAGAGCTGCAACGCTCTGGGATTATTTACAAGGTTATATGAACCATATTAAAACAATAAGCCGTCATCAGCTAAAGCAACAACACAAGAGCTGCCAGTCTGCTGCCAACAGGGTTCCTACACGTCACATTTCAACACGCTGTCCCTTTAAAACGTCCTGGTTACCTGGTCACCAACACCTTTTCACGGCTGTCTCTAACATCGCTGTGGCAGGTGGCTCGCTAAAATATGTCTCTACAGGGATCAACATCAAGCTTCGATGATTAGTTAATCTATTAGCTGATTGACAGAAACTTTATTAGCAACTGTTTTCCTAATAGATTAATCATTTTTAGTCACCCTTTTAGTAAAATATGCAAAAATGTTCTTTTTTTGAGCTCCACAGGTGTAAAAATGTGCCGTCTTGTCCCTCTTTACATTTTCACTGACTGAATATTTGGGGGTTTTAGACGAGAACACATTTGATGTAAAAACTGTTTTCTGATGTTTAAAGGGCAAATTGATTATGAAAATAATCGTAAGTTGCAGCCCAGAATCAATAACATACTACACTATTCATCATATGTTGCATGGGGCCACTCGATACGTTTTAACACTTTTGTTTTTGCAAAACATTCAAAGACGGAATAGATCAAATTCATGATGTGTATTTTCCCAGATGTGTAGAAACCCTGTGGCTCGGCTAGTGTGTTTTCAGTTTGTCTCCGAACAGCGTCATCACGAGTCCGTACAGGAATCCCCCTGTGAGGATGAGCAGAGTGCTGGATATGGGGCCCAACGACAGGAGGGCTCCAAACACGTATAAGAGCAGCAGCAGCAGTATCGTCCTGTAGCTGGCCAGCAGGCGAAGGCTCAGCCGTGGCTGGCGGTTCCTCTCTAGCGTCCGCTGGGTCATCGGGCTCTGCTTTAGTTTCGTGGTGGATTCCTGCTCCGACAAGTAGTGACGACCCAGGCGACCCAGGAAGTCTGGACGTGAGCAGAGCGCGTTCATGTGCCCGCCGAACTGTGAGAGGACAACAGAAGAAAGATATTTGTAGACAGGTCACAGTGAGAAGTTTAGTTTGTGGTTGCTTTACTCACCACAGACCAAGAAGCTCTAGTTTAAAAGACGATGGAGCTTGTTGGGTGTTTTAACTGACATGTTTAAAATATTAACCGTCCATTGTTTACATGTGGAATCAAGCACTTTATTATACTTGAAAATCTAGTCTAAGGCTGAACTGTATCGCTGTTTCATTCACGTGTTTAAGTAGCAAGTGTTAGTTGATGAGCCCAGTTAACCTGCTACTTGCAAAGTATGAGACCTGCATTAGCTGATGTTTTGGCCACTTGAGGGCAGCATGAGCAAGTCATAGGCACAATATCTACGTATTATCAACTTTTAAATAGTAGTAGAACATTTTCACATGGCTGCCATTATTCTCAAACATCATGCTCAACGCCAGACGCTTGAATGCTGTTTTCAAAAGGGTGTAAATTTGTACTTTTGTGTTCGAGTTTTATAAACAAAGGGAATCTGACAAAGAGTTATGATTTCACCCCCTCCCACTTGATTGATAGCAACTGAAAGGCATGGATAGTGAAACTGTGATGGGACATTGTGCCATATTTCAAGGTAGATCTCATTTGATATCCTATTAGCCACCGTTAGATATCAGCTTGAGTTAGCATTCAACCACTTGCTAGCTCTCAATACAAAACAATAGAAAAGGCTTAAATAAAATCTAAAGTATCAACACACCTTGAACATTAGTCTAACTTTGTCTGTCTGTCCTTTTGTTACTGAGCAGATAAGAAGCATAAAGTATGTTTCTATGGGCTTTCACTGAAAACAGCTGCCAGCTGCTGCCAGCGAAAACAAAACAGAGAGCAG
The DNA here is from genome assembly GCF_965226575.1 of Pagrus pagrus. Taxonomy (NCBI): domain Eukaryota; kingdom Metazoa; phylum Chordata; class Actinopteri; order Spariformes; family Sparidae; genus Pagrus; species Pagrus pagrus. The sequence goes on along the minus strand of NC_140187.1, from coordinate 2,178,620 downwards.
TGAGAGTGAACTGAAACCAAATCAATGAGCTGAAAGAAGCTAAAACGATCTGAAGAGCTGAGGGGAACTTCAAATTCAGGTGACTTACCCTGTCATTAATCAGTGAAGAGATCTTGTAGAAAAGCCTGACCAGCAGGGCGTTCTCATAGCTCCTGATAGGCTGGAGCTCCGGGTCTCCTTGATAGTGAATTTCAAACCTGCGCAGTCCACTGATGATCTGCACAAAACACCAAACACACACAAACTCAGTCAGGGCTTTAGTCTCTGCTGTGTGTCCCTCAGTTCTGAGCACGCCCTCCTTCTCATGAACAGTAATGTGAAACACTGACCTGTCTCCTGCCCAGGTCCGTCAGAATGAGTCCGTTGTCTCCCTGGATGCAGTCGGGCAGCTGCTTGCAGTTGCCATCATCTTGAGAGGAGCCCAGGTTGGATATTAGCTGAGTCAGCTGCCCTTGGTTCAGCTACGAAACAAAGAAGTGTAAAGTTAAGCCCGTGAACACCGACTGTCAGGATGTTCCCAATTCATACCTTTCAATGCCAGTTCACAGCAACTGGTCAGACAACAAGACGAGTGAGAATATCAAGAGAAGTCGCTGGATTTGAAAATGTTTTTTTGGCCTTCAAAATAAAGTAATCCCAAAAAGTTTTCACATTGTCATACAAATGAGATTATCACAGTTCAGCCACACTAGCAGCATGAAATATCTCAACAACTGTTGGATAAATTAAATTACGTGACATTTTGTTCAGACATTCACGGTTCCCAGAGGATATGTTCTATTTGTTCTACTGACTTTGTCTCCGACTGTCCCTCTAGCACCAGCACGATGTTTTTAGTGAAATGTGTTAATTCGACGGACTGGCTTGAAATTTAGTTCAAACATTCATGTTCCCATCAGGATGAGTTGTATTAACTTTGGTGATCCAGCGCCATCATCAGGACAACATTTCAATGTGTCCAGAACTTCGGCTTATGAACAAAAAGCTGCAAAGCTCCTATTCTTATAATCATACTATATTCTTATTCTTAATACATATAAATAAAAAAGATATGTGCACCAATAAAAGAAACTGTGTTGTTCTGTTCTAACCTTGAAGATCTGACACAAGTTCTCCAGAGCTCTGTCCAGGAATTCGTGGGTCTTCTTCAAACACTCGCCGCTCTCCTCAGGCTCGGCTCCGGGGAACGTGTTGTTGACATCAGAGGAGCCCATCCCAAACCAGGACAGGAATGAGTTATTGGCCGCCACCTCATTGGAGTGATCCGATATCCTCTTGGCTGTGTGTCTGGCCTGTGCAATGATCTGGATCAACTTCATGACCTGTGCAACGGACAGAACATTCAGACTTCGAGCCACCACAACAGCTCGTTTCAGTCCGACTTCACACTGTTATAACTAAAACATTTTCATTACTTACTGCTGCTCTGAGCTCAGTGCCAAACATCTGTTTGTACTGGCAGTCCTGGCCCTCCAGAGCATAGACGTGACTCTTCACCTTGAACACCATATCTGTCATCACCCGTTGCCGTGACGACAGGTAGCTGCCACCTTGGCTCGGCGTTAGATAGCCGCGAGGCTGGCGGTGGTGGAGGACGTGCTCTGGCTCCAGAAACAGCTGCTCTCCTGGTGACAGATGTTTGGTTTAGTTTGAGTTTATACATCAAGATATATTTTTCTGATTATTTAGTGAAAGTGCAAAAACAAAAGTTATCATCATTGTTCTTCATGTGGCGATTTTGTGGTTTTGGGATATTTTGCTTCAATAACATGATTTATATTTAGACAAAAATTTCATTAAACGTATTAAAAATCATTTTCTTTATGTGAGTAATCAACTAGTGAGCTTTCATGGTGATATCTACTCATCAGAATTGACCCTGTTCACTTAAAGTGTCTTGTTTGTATGTAAAATGTCAGAAAAAGTGACAGGATCACAAGGTGACGTGTTGAGATTATTTCAGACACAAACCCAAAAATGTTTCGGTATTTTTACTTTAAAAGTATTTCGAAGATTTTTCATTCATCAAAACAGTTGATGATGTTTTTTCTTTTGACATGATATAAATAACAGTTCTTTTCACAGTATTTTCCCAAAATTCATCTACACAGATAAAACCCGGGTAAAACTGTGGCAGCATGTCTTCACCTCATCTCTGTGTTGTTTGCATTTCTGTTCTCACCTTTCTGGATCATCTCAGCGAGGTTTGGCTGAGCGAACACTTTGGCCACCCTGAACACCATCAGTGCATTTTTGGCATTCACCAGATCCGTTCTCATGGTTCTGTTCAGAAACACCTGGAAGAGCTTCGTGTACATGAGCAGGTTCTCCTGAACAAACGACTCCCTGTGAAAGAGAAACCAAAGTGACTACAATAAATACATCATCATCACCTGCAACTTACCTAGTTCTTAAAATACAGCATGACCACAATAATCACCAAATGTATCACCATAGGTGTCACACCTCTAGAAGAGACTTGATGTTCACTGGATTACACCAAAATTGAATTTAAGGCGAAAGATATTCAGACATCAGACTCACCATTTGTCAGGAACTGTTCTGTTTTGCTCCTGTTGAGGATTGGTCTTCTCCCCGGTGTATCTCCACGGCTGGATGTAGCTCAGCCACGTCTCCAGCACCTAAACAGAGACGATGTTCTCTGTTAGCAAGAAGCTACAGGCAGAAACAACGAGCACAGCTTTACTGCTCAAATGATGATTCTGTAGTCAGAGGGCTCCACTCTGAACTCCTCACTCCTTACCACAGGCTGCTTATCGCAAATGAAATTAAAACTTATTGCTCTGTTACACACTGAAATTTCATTAGCAAACTGCCTGAAGTGGGGGAAAAAAAGGAAGTCATTTCCCTAATGGAAAAAGGTTGAAGAGCTGAAGCACAGTCGAATAAGTATCTAATCTGAAGACTGTTGTAGCTGGCAGCTCCAGGTTAAACACGCAGAAATTGCAGATATTGTAACAATATACGTGCATTTATTTCAGCTGAGACCTACCGCTCTGAAGGAGGCGTCTAGAGGCCAGTGACCGAAGCAATGCTGCAGGAACAGGTAGAGTTTCTGTTGCACAAACCGCTGCACCACCACTCTGTGGAGAAGAGGAACAGCAAACAGTTAGAGCCTGTGCAGAGACGGGATCAACACCCGCCCTGAGTGATCCCATCCGATCCTTCAGATCACTCCTGGCATTAACATGCGTCTCAAGTGACGCAGTGTGATCGGATCACTCAGGACGGGATCGGGCTTCCCTGCCCTACATTCAAATAAACGTGTTCATCACAAGGTCTCGCTGTCCACTTGTGTTCGGATCACCCAACACTCAATTCAGTTAAATCAGGAATTCATTCACTGAATCCCATTTACACATACATTTCTCCATGCTGGAGAGATTATAGACAAAAACAGTTGGTTTCAGTGACACGTATGATGAAGCAGACCTCTTGAACTCCTCCAGCGGGCTGGTTTGAGTGTGTGAGTGGGCGGAGGGTGACGAGGACAGCTGCTCGGGCTTCAGGCTGTTGGAGAAGGCGTGCAGGTGTTTCACCAGGAGACGCACCACCAGCACGTGCTCCTCTGTCGGGCTGAAGGGTTCCTGAAAAGGCAACCAGTTACAAAGTGCTACACAAACACATGACAGCCAATTAGCTCCTGATTTCAAAAAGCAGCCAATCATAATGCATCCCAGTCCAAAAGCAGCCAAACGATCACCAAAGGCTCTGAGCGTTTTCTATTTGATTGAGTACAGAGGTCTCACACCTGCGAATCATTTGGTTCTTACAGTTTTACATCATTTAGTAACAGAACAGCAGACAGAAGTTTAGCTCGCTGTCAGAGCACATGGTTCTGTCTGCTCTGTGTTCAGCTGCTTCGATCTGACTGATCTTTATGATGTTGGTCCCAAAATCCTGCCGATGCTCAACATCACATCCTGTTGTTTCATCTGATTATTCTTACTGTGTTAATTCTGATATTTAGTTTGTTTCTCCCCTTAGTAATAAAAATATTCCATCTTCAGTCGGCACCTTCTCTTGCAGGGAAACTCTCTGTAACCAAAAATTCTCTTTGAACTGATTCCTATATTAATAATAATTGATTTTTTCCTCATCCAAACTCGAGGTTGTAAACTGTTTCAGACTACACAAGGTACAACTGATATATAATTTAGTCATTTGATACTTGATGTGGACCTTACCTCTAATTTGATTTGATTTTCAATCATCCATTTTGAAATTATCACATCACAACTGTGATTTATTAAAATGTAAGGATCACAATTACATTTTAATAAATAATGATAATCGTTGAGACAGAAAGAAAGGTGTGACCTCAGTGCTCCATTAACTGCTTACAGCAAAGCTGCTTAATCAAAGTGATGCAATGTTTCCTCTTCTGGATCAAGTCAACAAACAAAGATTACCTCTGGAAAGAATATTCTTCATGAATTAAAATCTATGTAATACTCGTAATTAAATGATTTCACGAAAGGCATGAAAATAATGATTGATTTTTAAGTGTAGTAGTATTTTTGCTTTATTGAGAGCAATAGTGTCAGAAGGAACATTTATCAGCTACATCAACGTGTAAAGCAACAAAGCACACCAGACTTAATGTAAAAAAGCATGCATTTTAAACAACGAACAGCAAAAGAGAACCACATGCAAACCAGTGAAAAAAAAAAACTGCTCAAAGATTCAAATTTCCAAGCTTCATTCCAGGATTACTTTTCCTGTCAAGGATACTTCTCTGTTCAAATGAACAGTCAGACTGGAGGACAGATTTTCTGTTACACTGTTGACAGCAGTCCATCAGAGGACTGTGGATAAGGATTGAACACTAGCTGCGTTTACATGGACCCCGATATTCCACTTATCAGAATCAAAATGTCAGAATCCACCAAACCACAAAATATTGTTCCCAGGACAAGATGAGGATCCATCTTAAAAACTCTCAATAAAGTGGGCTGAGCCAGTTTGTCAAAGGAGTTATAATCTGATGAGATGTAAACACACGTCTCATCACATCACTGTATTCAGGGTCCATGTAAACAGTTAAGTTGGAATCTCCAATCACAATGACTTCAGTCAGTAAGTTATTAAAACTAGCTTAAGTTTAATATCAAGCTCAATAAAATCCCTGACCTGAGGTAACAACAGGCCAGCAAGAGCAGGAACTGCTGTTGTTAATAAGGCTCAACTGTGTTTTATCATTTGGATTGAGGGTGATGATATTTGTGCATCACACTTCACCTCCACGTCCACCTTTTACTTGCTTACCATTCACACGATGGCCATTTGGGTGCAAAAGCAGGAAACATGCGACCAATCAGCCGAAGCTGCTATCTGCCAGCATTATGTTGGTGACTGGAGGGATGATGTCTTACAGTGTTTGTCAGAATGAGAGAAGTACCCTTGACTGAAACCTTAATGATTTAGGTTTACCTCCAGGAGGCCCCAGAGGGGCGGGGGTGAATGAAAAGGTAAAAGTACTTGGTAGGTGTGGAGGGTCCCAGAGCCTGGTGGGGCGTGGGGTTGGCACGGCATGCTGGACATACTGAGGCGATACTGCAGCAGCGCCAGCTGTTCACCCGTAACCACCAGGGGGGAGAGGAAGATGACGAAGAGGAAAGACGACAAAAGGTGGAGGAGGAGGAACAACAGTGAAGAGAGAGGAAGGGGAAAAGTGACAATAAGGGAAGGCGAGGAAGAGGAGGAGGAAAAAAGAAAAGGTGGCAGGAGGAAGGAACACATGAGAACAGGAGAAAAGGAGGCAGCGAAAAGGAGAGTGCAACCAGAGAGGAACATTGTCCACAAATGTTGAGGAGGGAAGAAGCAGAAAACAGGAGAGGAGACAAACAAAAATAACATATTGACTGTGGGAACACAACGCTGTAACTGCTGGGGAACGATGAAGAGACGTTTCTGCTCGCCACACAAACAGGATTACATGTTGTAAGGATGGGAATCATTTCACACAACATCAAACTGGTTCAATGTCAGAGGAAAGACGTCACTAAGAAGTATGTTTTGTCCATTAACATTCATATCAATTATTTGACTGAGTTGTACACAAGACTCCCTCTGAAGCAAAGACAGGAGAGCTATCGTGGATCAGTGCTTTACTTCCAATCCTCTATTGGCAATAACAGCGAGGATAAGAGTGACTTTAAAAAGAAAGAAAAAGAAGAGTGTAAAAAATGCACCAGTTTGTGTGTTTTAAAATACTTTAACATATATTCAGATGGATATATTCACATTAATAGATTTTTGCATTCCAGTTCTAATAATTCCCATCCCTAATGTTTGACACCATTAACAGAGTGAACTCTGATAAACTGTAAGATTTTGTTGTGCCAATAAAACTGTCGTGTTGGTTACAGTGTGATACAGTTCTGACATCTGTATTTTGAGACTTGGCCAGAATCTTACAGTTTCAGTCCACTCGTAACAGGATGAACACACAACACAACACAGCAGTTAATACATCTTATAGGATGAGCTTTTAGTTCAGACGTGTTACAGGAGACAAAGACTGCAATGTCAACGCTGCAGGTCATTAAACAGCGTGTTACACAGGAGTTAAAGGGTGATTTCACTGTTTCCTATGTATTCTTATGGAGCAGTAATGGAGTTCAGTACCTGATACAGAATCAGAAACTATTTTGATGATTGATTGAAGTTATTTTTCAAGGAAAACAGTTGTGTTTGTTTCACCTTTTAAATGTCAGGATTTGCTGTTTTTCCTTTTCTTACATTATAATGTAAGAAAACCTGACTAACAGGTTTTTGACTGTTAGTCAGACAAATCAACTCATATGAAGATGAACTTGAGCTCCATAAAAATGTCTTTTTTTTGTTTTATGATGTTTATGGACAATTGTCGGCCGTAAGCTGTACTTACTTTAGATTTTGAGGTAACTACCGGCAACAATACCGCTCCATAAAAACTGAGGAAACAGTGTTGTTAGGCAGACAAGCAAGAGTTTACTGCATCACACTAACCATGCAATCTATACAGCTGAGGGTCGAAGCGTATACAACTACAAGGCTTTATTAAACAACACCAGCATGAAGGCTCACTGGGATTGTTTTTGATAGGTGGGCAGTATAACCTGGTATATTGAATATTACATTACTACATGGTCATCATTCAGAAATGTAATTTATGCCTTTATTTGATGTACTGTGACCGTAGAAAGTTGACAAGTGACAGGTTGACTGCATCCAAGTGGATGCTTAAAAGAAAGTGCAGTGCTGCTGTTCAAAATAGGATATTAATAATATATATTAATAATACTTCCTGTCATCGCGTGTTAGGATCGTCTTGACCTCTTTGGATATACTGTAAAGCCTTGATGAGGTACTTGATGTGGTCCAGGTGATCTAACTGAACTTCTACATTGCTCCATGTGCTTGATTTTTTTTTTTATTGAGTAATTGTGTTAAATATTTGAGGAATAAATGTTCAGTACATCCTAAAATTTGGCTAATGTGAATTAATGCGTCATGCTACTTTGCACTCACCACCTCGGTTGTTCGGGGAAACAAGAACATGTGCAGAACGACTTATAAAAAAAAAATTCAAAACTTTCTAAACGAACATTTTAATGTTAATAATTATTAATACTGTGGGTCTGAATGGAAATGAGCACAGAAAGTGGCCACATTTAACGGCCACCATGACCAACTGCAGAGGGATCTATATCAGGGGCAACTGGCCGGCTGACTTCACACTGTGGATTCATCTGTGCACACCGCTTTGTTTATCATTGTGAGGCTGACTTTCACTGCAGTAAAACTGTCTTCTAAGGAAACTCAATGGCAGATGGAGTTCACTGTGCTGCATGATCCACAAACAAGACCAGCCGACCTGACAGGAAATAGTATTGACATTTTTCCGAGAGCATTTCCACAGGCCAGCGCTGTAGATTCAAACAATTCAAAACTTCACCTCTGTTGGGGTATCTGGGATCAAAATAATCACTACAAACGTTACTATAGAGCATCTCTGCTTGGAGATCCTTAACAGGGGATCCAATTTGTTGTGCACCCTCTACAGAGCGATCAGAAACCTTCACCCTGCTGTGGCTTTATGTTGGTGTTTCAGGTGCGACCACACAGAAAATACGTGAAAAGAAACAACCAAAAAAACTTGGTGATGAGGACAAGCAGCATGCAAAGGTCGTGAAAGGAGGCAAAAGCACTACTACTGTGAACACATGCCAGACTCCTTAAAGCAGCAGCTTTACTCTGCAGCTACGCCGTGCTATAAATACTAAAAAGCTTTTAAAAGCATATTTCCTAATATATGACCCAGAAAACCTGATGCTTCTAAAGGGGAGAACAGGGATGTCTGCTGTGCATTCACACTGCAAGCTACTCAAAAAAAACTTTAAATCATTCATCTGATTCATGTCTGTTTGTCGCTGCAGTCTTTCAACAGTTGCATCAAGTCAACAGGAAATCGTTTTAAACACTCACACGCTACTGATTGTACGCTGACATGTGGCTGCTTGCAGTGTGAACAGAGTTATGGGTGAAGTTGTCCTTCAGTAGTGATAAACAATCATTCTTTTGTAATCTTAACCTAAAACATTAAAAGCTTGTGGACAACTTCACCCTCTCAGCTCAGGGCGTTAAAACTCAGCTCATACACAAGCTACACAACATAGTTTTGGAGTAGGAGAATATTTTCCCACCCTGGGCTCGCTCCGAGATGGGACAGAGAGATGATGGAGGTGTGGGGGGTGGAGCTGTGGTCAGCCAGTCAATAGCCAGCCGAGAGATGCTGCAGTGCAGGGGGGAGGAGGGGGGAGGAGAAGGGAGGTGGGGGAGTATTTCTCTTACCTTCACTTGAGGGGACTGCAGCTTCTGGTACATCTCCAGAGAGTAGTGATGGAGCCAGATCTCCACAAACATCTGACAACAAACACACAGACGCACACTTTTAGCCTTAACACCAAACAGATCCAACACTATAAACTGTTGAAACATATTCAGTGTATCTTATTTCATAATGTTACTCTTAGGTCTCTTTCTCCCATCTTTCCTCTCAGTAATGTGATTTTATAACATGATACTGTGTGTCTTACTTGTAGCAGTGTTTCGGACCTCCAGATTTCCTGGGCTGCTGGGTCTGCGTTAACTGAGGGTTGATGGAATATGTGATGTTTCAGCAGACTGGGGCTGTGAACGCCATAACCAGCAAAGGAAACACTAGAAGATCTGTTGAATTTAAGGTAGGAAGAGAGGAATATACAATAATTTGTTATTATTCTGTCTTAAACATTCAACTGTTTCAACCTCCACTGGGAGCTTCTTCATATCCAGTACATGAAAAACTAATCTTCTCATCTTTTTGCTAAAGTCGTCAAACAGAAGTGAATCCTTTCTTGCTGTAAATACCTCGGTGAAGGTGCAGTTACGGAGCCTCTGGAGTCAGAGAAAGGGGACGGGGGCACACTGCCTTCACTGGGGAGGAAGTATTTAAGGTAACTGTCCACAAGCACAAAGTAGGCGCTGTCAGTGGAGCTTCCATGTTGGCCTGGAGGATAGATCTGAAACCATACAGAGTGCTGATCAGTTGATATGGCAGCTGGCTGTGCTCATTTATAAAGAACATACATAAAAGTTAGTTTTTATTAATAATCGTTTGTATACATCATCAAAGGAGTCAGCTCTCTGAATGTAATTTATAGCAAACATATTAAACCTCATAAATCAACAGTCTCGACTTGGTACAAACTTGAGCAGAAAATGATGATTTACACTCTCAAATATCACAGAGAACTTTGGCTAACTCACCTTTGGCGTGATGAGACAGAAGGCAAAATTGAACATGAAGTATTCAAATGGATCTGCAGAACATTAAGGAGTAACAACAAGTCTGTTCCCTCCCTCGTCTTGTATGAACCCTCATGTCGTCGGACAGTGAGAACTTTGTTTGAGAGCTTTTTGTGCACGAAAGTCACACAATTAAAAGTAAACAACTGATTAAAGCTGAAACTATTAGTAGTCAAACTAATAAGTTTTTAATCTAAAACAAACAGGCAACTACTTTCATAATCAGTTGATGGTTTCTGTCGTGTTTTAAACAAAAACGTCATTAAATGCTACATATTTTCAGATTACTTTTGTCTTTGTCACATATGATAGTAACCTGAATATATTTGAGGTTTGATCTCTCAGTCTGACAAAAACAAGGTATTTTAAGACATCGACGTTGGGCTGCGGGAAGCATGTTAAATTATTTCACTTCTTCTTTGACATTTCATAGACTTAATGATTAATCAAAAAATCTTAGCAGATTAATTCTCAACAACAATAATAGTTGTTCGTTGCAGGATATATTTGGAAAGACAGATTAAGGAGCTGAGTGTCTGGAGAGATGGACAGACACAGATCCAGACAGATTAGCGTTTGTGTTGGGAAGGATACTGAGCGCGAGGTTCAGAGTGAGCAGCCCGGCCGGGGGGAACTGCAGCTTGTTGTGGAACAGCGGACAGTCCGGCAGAACTCCCTGCTGGATGCAGGCCTTCACTGGACCCTTCAACACATAACACACAGTGTGAGAACATTCAGGCTAAATGTGAAGCTACAGTGAAACAAGCAGAGGTGGATATGGCTGACAACTACGACTGGAGTCAAGATAACAGCTCGGCACTGAACAGTTTTTCTGCTTAATATATTTGGTGGTCGTCTTATTGATCAGTATTTCCAGCAGTCACTCTGTCCCTCGTGCTTAAAACAAAATAAAGAAACATACACAGGTCAGGTGCTGAACTTTCTTGATACCTGAATTAGACAAGTCAGACACAAAAGAGCGTCTCTAACGAGCGCGAGTCAAAACTGGTGAAAAATGTAATTCGATGCGTCCAGGATTAGTCCACTTACACAGAGAAACTCATACATGTATCATCATGTATCTGATTTTCAGATGTGACGCCAGTGATGCCGATGCTCTTACCGGGAGATAATTGACGGGTATTTCATATTTGTACTCTTCTGCTTGAAGTTTGTACACGAGGTTCATCATCGGCCCACTGAAAATAAAACATCATCAGATGAGAAAAATAACGTGACGTGAACACATGTTGCTGTGATCATAAAGAAAAGAAAGTGGAAGTACCTGGGGTTCAGAAACTCCATCACAATGTTGTACTCATTGCTCCGGGAGTGCAGCAGTCGCAGGTTCCAGCCGGCGATGATGCCGTCCAGACTGCCAAACACACTCTCCACCAGCCAGGGGAAAATCAAGTGCAGCTCCTGAAGGGAAACACACACACACACACACAGTTATCATTAACTAGTGGTACATTTTAAAATCAGAGGTCGACCGATAATGCATTCTTTAAGGACGATACAATAATGAATAATTTATTTTGGAGCAGGGAACGGCCGACAACTGATTAATTGCCCCCTCATAAACAAAATCCCCCAGCCTTGTCAAAGTAGCAAATATCTAATGAAATAAATAAATACATCTTGATCACTGAACCAAAAATGCTTACTAAGAAATACCTAAATAAATAATTAAATAATAATAAATTAATATATATAAAATTATAAATGAAATTAATTCATAAAAATAAAACACGACAAGTTCAGCAGCCATCGGCAACTTTCGAAGCTACGTTCTACCAATACGAATAATTTGTAAAACTTCCTATCGGCAGCGACTAATTAGCCAAATCGATTATTCATTTGAACTTGGCACAAAAGTTGGACGGCTGTAACAGACAGCACAGCAGCTTACAACCACAGAAAGCCTTTACTGTGGTTGTACTGCAGCCAATAAAATGCCAAACGGTACTGCAATGACATTCGTTCTTAGCGAGAGTTGGAGGAAGAAGAATGCAAATATTATGAAAATGACAGAATGAATTAGTCAAAGCAGGAAATGCTTTAAAAACATCATGTGAGCTTTATATCCGCTAACTGGTTAATAATTCTGTTTTTTTAATACTGAAAATAATGTAGAAAAACATGCTCAAAATAATTTAAAATTATTAAATTCCCAGTGAAGTTTATTGTTTTGGTGAACTGACGTCATCTTGGACAATAACTTTTTTTTTTTTTTTTTTTAACTGTAAAATATCCTGCCTCCATCACACAGGTACCGTTTATGTACAATATATATCCTGTGAACATAAGAATACTGGCCGATATATCAATATCTGAATTTCTTTAATCCCCAAAATCAGAATCGGTATCGGCCCTACAAATCTGCTCTAGTCAGCAGCAGAAGTGTATTGTGGGTTATGGACCGGCGCTGTCCCTACAGCAGCTCCGTGGCCTCTGTTTCACTGCAACACAGTAGATAATGAAGCTACAGACCATAATACAACACACAGACTGTGATACTGCTGCCTCACACTCATCCTTTGTGTCAGTCATGAAGCACCAACAGCACAACAGCTGCTCACAGACAGACCTTCATCTGTCCTCAGTGACGCCCTCACATACATGAGAGGAACAATGATGACACGATAACATTTATGTCTAACACATAAAGGGGTGCATCACATCTGAACAGAGGAAAGTCCAGAGAGAGTTCATCTCAAACCTTAATGTCAGTGTGCGTTCAACCTCTGATCTTGGGATGTGACCTTCTGATTGAGAATCAAAGTCCAAATTACAACACAAAATGTATTTTAAGAGAAAGTGAAGAAACTCAAAGTGAAACTCTGAAGTCAAAGTTCAAGCAGCTGTCTCCTACTTCAAACACCAACCATATAAGGTCAGGTCAGCCCCGTCAGAGAAACAGCTGACTGTCTGCCATGTTTCTGTCCGTTAAGCTTGTTTAAACACAATGTGGGGATTGAGATAGTGTTCAGATACAGCACATAGTGAATGCTCCACCACACGGGGACTCCATGTGACGCTTCATATCTATATCAACAGTCATGTTTATGTAATTGCATCTGGTGCATCAATAAATGCATTTTAATAGAAGTCAGTGTTATCTGAAGTGAACCTTTAAAAGATCATTTGTGCTTTTATTCCATCAAGCAGAGATTATGGCACTGCCCTTTATTCTGGGCGTTAAGGGAACGCCATCTCTCGCCTCCAACTTGTTCAAACTGCGGCTGCTACTCTTCTTGTTAACATCATAAGGAGTCCACATCCTTGCGTGTCTACTGCTGACTTTTACAGCTCTGCCAGGTTCGGATCCCAACTATAACTCTGACTAACTGGTTCCCTCTGAGCCTGTACGTAACCTTAGATCCTCAGCTGTGTCCGGCCTGTCGAAGTCCTGTCTCGTCACAAAAGGTGACCAGGCTTTTGAAATAAGGGAACGCTCTACCTGAAGATCTAAGACGAGTAACGTCAGTGTCCTCTTCTGAAAACTTCTTCTCTTTATATAAAAGCCTTCTTATTGTGAACATACAATATTTTTTTTTATCCATTTGCACTATTATTATTAATCTGTTTTACTCTCACACATTTTTATTTTCTCATATGAATGTCCTGTGCAATCCTGCTTTCTTTAACTATTTTAACAGCACAATAGTTTTCTAAAGCTCTTTGTAATTGTGTTTTGAAGGGTGCTGTATAATTAGACAGGTATTATGGTTATTGAATAACAAATTAAACACTACATAACGAAGTTTTGAATATGAAGAGTTGTATTTTTTCACCATGTAGGAGTTGATATTGTGACAACTACAACAATCATCTTACAGACTCGCAGTGATCAGTCAGTTTAACAAATATGGCTGTAAAAAGCACATGAATCAGGATGCAAAGACAGGACGGTGTTGGGAAAGTTAACCGTACCTTTGCAGGATATTCATCAATGATCTTCACCAGGTCTTGGCATCGCTGGAGGAGAGTTTTGGTGGTGGAGTCAGCTTTAAGATTGGCCTGAAACAAGATCACAACACATGAATTAATCAGCACATTTTGTGAATCACAGGGTAAAGAGCCACGTTCAGCTGGAGACATTTCAGATGTAATCCCACAAGCAAAGACATTCATTACATACTACATCAGCTACAGGTATGAGCTGTAAGACAGTCTGATAAACACAAATCATTAGATGAAGATCTGGATGAAACTTCGTCATTAACAATCAGCAGCCATTAGTCAAGTTGATTCAAAGTGTTAACAGTCATGTAAGGAGACTCACCAGAAGATAACTGGGCTGTTGCAACGTTGGAGCAGCCATGTAGGACTGTAGGTTTGTCTCTTCCTGTGTACAGTCCACTTGGATCCCACCTGAAGGCGGTAAACACACACAAGCTGAAGTCTGGAGACACAACCTAGCCTAGCATTACATTGTTAGCTCCCTGAACAGAAAACAAACTCGATCCTTGAAACAAACACATGCTGTTGAAACATGAGCATAACTGCAGGTTCTGTTAATCCTCCAACAAAGTCTCCCATGACTGGAAACTGAGCCCACTAACTGTCAGCCAGTGAACCGTGCGGGTCAGCAGAGCGGGCTAGCTAGCGAGAGCTAACTGACTAACGGTAGCTAGCAGAGAGGTCTAAACTGACAGCAACAGCCGTGAAGTCAGGAAGTGTCCGTTAAAACACGAACTACAAACTCTCAGTGAAACTTTATCTCTTATCTGAACACATGTTTACCTTCACCGCTGATAGTGAATCACAGTTCCAACTACTTTTCCACAAACCGCGTTTCCATTTGTGTGATTCAAACACGACCGAGCGTGCGGCAGCGACTGACGACTTCTTCGGTGGTGTTCTGGTTTGTAGTCTGTGTTGCACATTACTGCCACCTGGTGGAGACACCTGCGTCCGCCATAGTGCACTTCCACTGTGATACCTGCTCCTCCTCTCAACAATAATGATACTACTACTACTACTACTACTACTAATAATAATAATGATAATGAGAATACTAATAATAATACTAAGACTAATAATAATAATAATGATAATACTAATAATAATAATTAACACCGAATAATCATCTTCCGTCCTGTCCACTACCACTAGAGTTAATTATCTGTATAATGTCAGATAATCTCTCTATGTCTCTTTGTGCTTTTGCCACTGTTTAATTATTTGTCTAAGTATCAGGTCGTTATATCAACAGTAGGATCCTGTAATGACATTACAATCTGTGTGTGCCATTTCACCTTTCTAAAATAAACCAATCAGCTGTATAACCGTATTATATTGGACACAAAATTAAAACCCTTAAATGTGTTTATTTTTCAATTTACATCATTTTGTGGCATGTTCACATACAGTTTATAACACGATGTCGTTACAGAGTTCTTGATCTCAAAGCTTATTAGAGTTGTGAAGTTTTATTCATTTATGAGAAACACAAGCAGCTTATACAAACGAAAACAAAGAGAAAATATACTAAAATCTAGCAAACAAAGAAAAGAAAACTATCAAAAATAGAGTTCTTTAATATACATCAATGTGATTAATAATTATTAGTTACATGGCAGAATTAATAAGCTACACATTAAGTATTCTCAAGCAAAGGTCCATGTCAGGTGTGCGTTTCCACTGAGGCCCGTCGGTTTGTACGAAGCCCAGACGTTTATCTGTGATCATCCCAGAACAAACATAAATACATGTAGAAAATATTAGATGTTTTTGTGTAGCAGTAAATCAGGCAAACACTTTTCTTGTCTAGTCTTCTGTCATTAATTTATACTGTGTATATATAGTATATATATATTTGTGTATGATCCTGATACGTTTCCCCAGTTTGTCAGTACATTATGAAGAATTTGCAGGTTTACAGCAAATGTCATGTCTGATGTCTGATGAGCTGTGATGAAGAACTGGTTGTACAGAAAGTCTAAATACAAATGTTTGGATAGAAAAGGGTCACACTAGAAAAGGACTGATGACGAGTGTCGATCTAACTTCTAAATAAAAGTAAAAATACTGACAGGACGACTCTCTAACACCACAAACAGTAACTCTAAACTCAGATCAGTTCGCTTAAACTGTTTTTGGCTTCGCTGAGCTAAAAACCTCAGCTCAGAGCAAATGTTGACGTTAAAGTGACAGTTCACCCAGTTTCCATCCAGATTGTTTTGGTGTGAGCTGCAGAGTTTTCGGCCGTAGAGATGTCGACCTAAGATCATTTACTCAAGTAAAATAAAATCACTCCAGTAATCAAAACTATACGTATAATTTACTTTTACTTGTACTTTTGATACTTCAGTAAATTTAATATCAGATACTTTTCATACGGGTGACTTTAGGTACATCTCTACCTCCGATATCTGCAAAACTCCAACAATCCAGATGGATAAATATAACCACAGGAACATAGAACATGATCGGGTCCAATGGTGCTGACTTGTTTGTGTTCAGATGTTCGGGTCAGACGGTCCATCGTCCTCAGAACTGTCGGACACTAAACATGTATTATTAACGTGTTCATACACGATGATGCTCTGATTTATCTTTCAGAGCATTCTGTTACAAAATAACATTTTTAATTTGAGCTGAAGGAGCAAACTTTGTCCCAAATGATGATTAATGATGATTATAATACACATATTCTTTTATTTGTGTTGTGTCTAAATGTGAAAGTATTCAGGATGTCAGACTTTGTCCTCCTGTCCTCGTCCTCGTCCTGTACAGGATGTGTTGTCCATGACAGTCTCTGTGTCCTCAGGGGACTAGAGGGGAACCTCAGGAGGGTTGTTCCTCCTCACCCGGGCTTTCCTGCTCTCCTGCTTCAGCTTCAGAGTGCGGAGCTTCTGCTGCCGGCGTTTCTCGCGGTACCACAGCTGCTCGCAGTACTCGTCCACGCTCAGACTGTTGGTCCCCGCCATGTGCAGGTCTTTGTAGCTCCTCAGATGAAGCTGCTGAGGATGCTGCGGCAGCCACGAGTTCCTGTGACCCGGCAGCGGAGGTGGTGGATGAGCGGGACCCGACTGACCGAGAAACCCGGCGAGCCCAGCCGGGTTGATCTTCCCGACGACCACCGGGCCCGGGTGGTTCTGGGTCTGGGTCTGCTGGTAGCGGGTTGGGTGGAGGCTGTCGTTGGAGATGATGTGAACGCGGTATCGGGCCAGGACCTGGCTGTAGGAGTGCTCCTGGCTGGTGCAGGTGTAGAGGCCTGTGTCAGCCAGCTGCAGGCGTTGAACCAACAACCCCCGCTTCATGTGGAGGGAGTGGTTGTCGTCAGTCCGAGGAAGCTTAGAGACAGAAAGACAGAGGAGAGGATGATGTTCATGTCAGCTGACTCTCTTGAAAGGACAGCCCTCTAAAGATTTAAAGGTTTAATCTGTAAGTCATGGCCAGAACTGGAAGGCAGCTCCAAAACTATCAGGGGCAGCATCACCACAGGGATCCACAACTGCTGCTCACTGCTCACTCTGCTCTAGCTAGCAGCCATTGGCTAATTAGCTCTGTTAGCTAAGGAGCTAGTGACATATTAGCTGACTGGACGGGGACCTCGGATCTGAAGTGTGTTTTATGATGTTGAGTCCGTTAAACTCGTCTTAGCTCAGTGAAAGAGAATAACTTGAAATTCATACGGTGTATGTTTTTTCTGTTTTGGTGGAAAAGTAGGTGTAAAATATTTCTTTCTTGACATTTTGTGAGTTTATTTTGTTGACTTATTAGACTAAGTATCAGACCTCCATCACCTCTGGAGCTACAGAGTGGTATTGGGAGACAGGACGGGCCGGGGCTAGCTGGTTAGCATGCTAACTTCAGTGGACATCTCTGCGACACTACACAGATACGTCTTTGACAGAACATCAACACTGTTGTTGCTTCACATGCTGCTGATAATGTTTGTCAATGTTTTCAATAGTTAAACTAAAATTCTGTCCAAACTTTACACTTTGCCCCTTTAAACCAGCCGATACACACGGATCGATTACTGAACGGGCCTCATGGCGCCGGAGCCCCGGGGGTCAGAGGTCACCTAGACCTGAGCCTCCGTCTGAAGTGACTTAACATCTTCATATGTGTACCGAGAGGTGACCTCATTTTAACATAAAGCAGGTAACTCTGCGTCTGTACTCATACAAAGTCGTCAAATGATCCAAAATCTGCAGAGAAACGTTAGAAACAAACAGATAGTTGATAAAAACATCTTATAACGCTTAATATCAGACACGAGGACAAAGAAAGCAGCACTCCAGTGAAATAACAGGACTTGTTTTTAGACAATTTAACGTTTTTCCATTAGCAGATTTGTTTTTTATTAAAAGCATTAACAGTTTATATTCATCGCTTTTTTCAACTTAATTTTTGACAGATCTCTTCCGATGTCTGCTGAGACTCTCAGTATTAAACCCTGCGACTCACCTCCCTGCTTTCATGCGTCTGACTGAGAGTTTGCTGCTGGCTGTCTGTGTGCTGCACCGTCCACCTGACCTCCGCCCGAGGCGACCGAGGGAGACACTCCAGGAAGGTGGAGTTCCCCTCCACACCGTACACCACCTTCACCTCCACCGAGTGCGAATCTGACGGAGCAACAGAGAGAAACTTCATCAAGTGTTCAGAAACCTTCAGTGTGTTTTTGATGGTCAGTGTGAATCTGAGGGTGAACAACGACAAATATTAGCACATACACACAACATATTAACATGTCATACACACATTTCATCATTTCCCTCCTTGTAATCATCATTACTGCCACAAATCTGTCTGGGAGGCAGAGAAAGCTGCAGTTACACAAGACAACCTGCAGAGTGCGCCAAACTTCTGCCTGCAGCACAGAGCGGGAACAGACTGAGGAGCAGAAGGTTTTAACTGAACGTCCTCAGTAGGTTTTTATATTTTAGACGTTCAGTGAGGTGCAGGAATATTTCAAAATAAAGTATGAATAATTAGAAACGCACTCACATTCACTCAACACAATTAGTGATAGCAGCACAATTATTTTACAACTCTACACAACAAACTAACTGAAGACAGTGTACAATACATACCGTACCAATCATCAGTGATGGATTGTAACTAAGTACATTTACTCAAGTACTGTACTTAAGACCAATTTTTGAGGTACTTGTACTTTACTTAAGTATTTCCATTTCATGTAAATATGTGTATGTAGCATTTACTTGTACATTTATTTTGAGATATTTTAAGACTTTTACATCAACTTCTTTTTCATGAAGATGACTTTCACTCTTACCAAAGTAATGTTTCAAAAGGATTTCTTTACTTTTACTCAAATATGACTTTTAGGTACACTGATGACGGTCTAATTGTACCAACCCGCAGTCAAAATCAACACATTTGTGCCAATTAAACTTCTAACATACACATCAGAATATTCTTCAATCCATGTAATGTTTCTTCTGTTCACAAAGCTTTTAAGTTTTACTGCCATCCGTGTTTTATGTTTTGATGTGAGCAGCTCTTCTATTTCCTTTCTGCAATGCATTATAGGAACATCAACATTTTTCAGTAACTGGGACATTTGTGTAGGACTGAGTATCGTTAAAACTCTTTAGATACGGATCCATTGACTCTGATACGGATTCCTGAGCGACTTTTTTCTATACCAATCTTTATGAAATGATGTGAGCCTCTCTGGGTGTATCCTGGTGTTTTTCCTGCCTCAGGGCAGCCAATCACCAGCGGTACTAGGTTTTGGCACAACGAGCTGCATGCTTCCAGGCTCACTCACGCTGAGTAGATTAACTTCTTAGGTATTTACATCTGGCATCGAATGACAAGACATTTTTCCATACTGGATAGTATCGAGGCAACACCGTCTGTGTTCAATACCCAGCCCTGCATTAGCAGGCAACTTATCTACTTACAGTCACATTATGTGTTCAGAACCTGCTTAGATTTACAGCTACTGGATCTGGGATACAGAGATTGATTGCAAACAGACGACACCCTCGACACACCGAACATTTTTCTTTCCACAGACGGATCTTAAAACTGAGTCGCTCATAAAACAAACATCCTCGTCCGATCATCTCTTATTTGGACCTTTCAGACATTTTAAACATTTTTTTGCATCACATATATGTGAAATCATAAAATGAGGATCGTCCTCTTTAAGTCACTCAGAGCCAAAATCAAACACAGTCACAGATTTATGCAGATCTCTGACGGAGCCGAGCAGCCGACTGTGACGTCCTACAGCCCAGCCCTGCAGCGCTACTTATAATACGTGATCAATCACAGAGAGTGTGTGTGTGAGTGGTTGTTCATTATGTAACTGACGGCAGAGAGGAAATCCTTACCGTCCTCTGTGACTGGGCACTGACTCCAGGGGTCTCCGTACTTCACATCCTGCCTCCGTGCCCGCCTGACACACACACACACACACACACACACACACACACACACACACACACACACACACACACACACACACACGCACTTAGAATAAGTCTGTTGTGTATATACTTTTTCAACATAACTTTAACTCTTTGAGACTCTCCCCTCTGGCAGGAGGCTGCGGTCCAACAGAACCAAACCCTCTCTCCATAAGAACAGTTACTTCCCATCTGCAACACTCAGATCATCATCAGACCCGTGAGCCCAACTTTTTCAGTTACAGTTGATAGTTATGACTCATCAATGTCTTGGGTCTCAAACCTGCCCTCTGTCGTCTCTGTGTTTTTATGGGTCGGGCCTCGAGTCTTCTTGATCAGCTTGTAAACTGTCTGTTTCTACCGGCTGAGTTATATCACTTCACTCAGCTCCACTGTGCCAAGAGCTCGATTAGAGATGATTATTGATGCATTTATTTCCCTCTCGTCTCAATTATCGATACAAGTAGTCCGAAATGCTTGTTTTTGTTTTGTCTCTTGGTTTTGGCTGCCTGCTTTCACTATCTGTTGTTTTAGCCTCTTATTGGTTTTTCTTCTTTATTTCTCTTGTGAAGCTCTTTGTGACATCTGCTCTTGAAAGGCATTTTATGAATCAACTTATAAACTTATTATTCTACTTTTTGCTAAAACAAACATGCTAATTAATGTAGGTTACTGAATGTATACAGAGCGACGGCCCAGTAGACAGCAGACTCATCAGTTAAGGAGCCGCCGACAGCAGCAGATCCTGGTTGTCTTTAGATAAAGTTGTATAACCGCATTAAATCCTCCTCCTCTCTGTTGTTACTGGGCTTCTGCCGCCTCCTCAGGGGTGAAAATATGAAGCTACTGCGATTATGAATGAGGACACACTGAGCAGGAACAGACTATGAAAATACTGGGTGTTGTTTCAGCCACAGTAAAGAGTGTTGTCACGTCTCCTTCTCCTTCCAGTCCGACCTCTCTCAGTCGCTTTCTGACCCTGCTTCCCTCCTGCAGCCCTCCTTTCTTCACACCGAAACATATCTGAAGGTCGCTCCACACATTTATACATTTATTCGTCCTTCGTTCACTTTGTCATGAACTCGATCACCACAGTTCAGCAGGCAGATGTTCATATTACAGCTGTGTCTCATGGTGATGATCCTCCGGTGTCTCCCTGTCCGTTACCTCTTGCTGGTGGGGAAGAACCTGGAGCAGGTCTGTCCGTCCCAGGAGCAGTACGGGTCTCTGGCCAGGCAGCACTCAGCGCAGTCGGACCCGTACAGCTCACACCTCTGGAGCCCCAGCTGGGCCACACCGAGCTCACTGGACACGTACAGCTGTTGCTGTGGAGGAGAGAAAGAGTTTCATTACATTTTTATAGGTTCGACAAACCTTCAGTCAGAGTTTTAAGTCTTTGACTTTGGAGCGATGGATCCATAACAACAGAAAATGTAGCTTGAACAGAATTTGTCCCATTTTTGTTTTATTCTGATTATGATTGAGGAGACATGAGTCGCAGACAGGTCGACCTACTCTCTTGGTGGACAGCTCCATGCTCAGGATGGGAGACGGACTCTGCAGGATAGAAGAGACAATGAATGAATGTACACCCCATTACAAACCATTAATACATTCAGAATGACATTTATACATAATAACTGTTGATTTGTATGATGTTTATCTCAAGTTAATATTTCTGATTAACTTGATACAGCTGAGCTCGTTTTTCTCGTGACAATGAGTTGAGTTGCCTCCTTATCTTCAGAGAACAAAAGGCAGATTTCTCAAGATGACAAATACATTTAAAACAGAAAAATAGCTTTTCCGGTTCATTTTAACTGAACAGTGATCAGCAGGCTCACTGAAGTGCGCTCGCCTGTGAAGCTGCAGCTGGGCTGAACTTTATCTCTACCAGAAACACACAGTGCTCTTTCTACCTGTTACATCTGGATGAAAGTAAGTCTGACGTGTTGATCAGTGAGTTGTTCTCCTTTATCTGACATTTTGAGTTTAAATCAGTTGCTAAGTGTCGTCCTTATCGAAGCACACTGGCATCGTACTCTTGATCTTTGGTAAAACTGTAACTAATAAGAAGAAACCATCTTTTTTCTTGAGATAACAAAACAAATAACTCAGGATCTCGAGATAAAACTGCATTAAAAAGAATAACAACAAGCACTGCTGTTCTCTACAGCAAATAACCAAAAAGCTTCTGCTGAATCGAGGAAATCACCCTGAAACACTAAACTACACCAGCTGTGTGCAGAAAACCTGGAACAATCTGAGGACGGCATTCAGCTCTGAAGTTTGACACAGAAACCAGCAGCATTACTCTTTCAGAAAACTGATATTTCATCCCTGCAGCGGTGCAGGAACGCTTCAGAGCTGCACTAAACGCTGCGCTGGCTTTGAGGTCAAGGCAGCTACTGAGAGCAGAAATCTAATGAGCCTCTTTCTTCCTTCGGAGGACTGAATTACCCCACAGCTCCATTTTTCTGGCCCACTGACTTGTTCCAGCGCTTCACAAAGGGAGTAAATGACCCCTGACCACTCTGAGAGGAGGGGTCGGACCGGAGGAGGAGGGAGAGATGAAGGAGGATGAAGGAGGATGAAGGTATCTTCACAGTGATCTGATCCCCGTGTCCTGTCACAGCCAACAAACTGACCGACCGACGCTTCTCTTTGAAACCCAGTCAGGGCGCTCTGCAGCCTCCTCTGGCTCCGACCCAACACTCAGTGGAGAGAAGACTATGAAACAAACACTGCAGTTCATCAAACGGCTGCACGGTCGGTGCCAGCTGGTCCCTGTTTGTGCGTGAGGCTGGTGGAAATGGGTTAGTTCCTGTTTGAATCTCAGTTATCAGAAAACAGACAATGAACGTCTGGCTTCCTGTTTGTTTGTGGCTTTTTTCACATGTTGTTTTCCGTCTCTGTTCCTTCCCTTCACCTGCGCTCGGTTTGAAGCTCCCTCAGCCTGGTTTCCTCATGTTATTATGTCTTCTCTCACTTCTTGTATTCATCATCTCTTCTCTTCTCTTCTTCCATTTTATGTCCTATTTTGGCCTTTTTCTCTCGTCTTTCTCTGCCCTCCTCTCTCGGCTCGCTCCTCTCACGTCTTCCCTCTTGGCTTATTTACACAGAGGACCTTGGGAAATATGCGCCCCGTTATCTGTTATTCAGTTTAGTGGAGTTATTCCAGACAAAATATGTTCCACTGGAAACATCACATGCTGCAGCGCTGGCAGATGGGCACCGGGAGACAACAAACACAAGCTCTGTGATTTTAGCCATAAAAGTCCTTCAACGTTCAGATAAATACCTTCTGACTGAACGTGCTCACCATGATTCAGGTAAAGCAGATGTTCACCGACAGGTCCACACATGCAACTTCATATAAAAAGTCTTGTAGCTGCATATTTGTGTCATTTCTAGTCAAAAATATTGTTATACTGAAGACACAATCACTTAGAAATATTTATATTAACAAGCAACAAACACCTTGTATTCATTGTTAAGTTTTTTTCCAGTGATCAAACTTTATTGACAGCTGTGTCTCACCTGGAAGACGGTCAGCTCCTCCAGGACGATCTCCTCTGTGTCCCAGTTGTCTTTGACGACTGACACCGCCTTCACCACCTTCCCATCATCTGGAAAACACAAAAACATCATGTACTTACATGTCATTACACACATACTGTACGTATACTGGTGCACACACAGGAGTTTTAATGAATCCACTGAGCAGAGAGACTCTGATGTATTACAAAACCACACATTAATATTCAGGCGTCTGAACCCTGACTGCCCTCGCTCAGGACATCTTGTTTCATGTAGATTATCTCATTTTGTAGCTGCTTGTCCAGTGAACACATGTCCTGAACAATATAAAGCAGCTCCACCAGGAACTCCCCCTGGATGGTCAGCTTTATAGAGGCTGTACATCAACTTCTTGATACATCTAAGTAAGTCTGGCTCCTCAGGACCTCCTCAGTGCTCTTTGGCACATCACATCACAGCTGTTCGGACGGCTTATCAGAATTTTCTCTGTATTGTATTTAAATATCGTGTTGAGTTGAATAAGAAAAAAGTAGGCAATAAAGATTTACTTTAAAAAACACTGAAAGTAACGTCCGTGGTGTCCAACAGCTGTAAATTATAACATTTGGTTCAGTGATCTCAAAAAGTTTCCACTTACAAAGTTGGGATAACTGAATCAGTAAGTTGTGAAAATGGATGCTGCAAAGACGCCATGTGTTTGAGTATTTATAAGGTATTTATTAGTAGGTATAAGGTTTTTTTTTCTAAAGTCACTAAACATTCAGTAGTGGTAACCATGGAGACGGAGGAATCCAGATACTAAATGTACACAATGTAAAAAACTTCAGGGAGGATTTACGAGATATTGTCCGATACAAGTACTGCACACAGCAGCTGCTACAGTGAAACTACACACTGCGTGTAACCACTGTAATGCATGCACGCACACACACACACACACACACACACACACACACACACACACACACACACACACACACAGACACACAATGTCAGGATGCTCCCAGGGAACCTAACAAGCCTCATAAACCTTGGCGAACCAACTGTGGGAAATCTCCTTTGTGTGTGTGTGTGTGTGTGTGTGTGTGTGTTTATGCATGTGTGTATCTACAGATGAGTTTGTCAAACAAGCCAGCCCAACATGGACTGATGATGTATGTATTTGTCTGTGGCCTTTGTAATGTTTTAAATAAAGATACAGATTAAATCTGGTGACTTTGTGTTTGTTCTCTCTGGCAGCAGCAGGACGGTTTCTTCCTCTCCGACCTCGACTCCGAGTCTGGATCCAAATTAAGAGTAAGCTAAGGTGGAAAATGGAGGAAAATAGTCCTGAACGAGCAGCTGCTGATGAGTCTTTTTGAAAAATGTATGTCTCCCACACAAGTTCATCATTAAACAGGATCTGATCTTGAAAAATAAACGTACTTTGAGTGAAAACATTAAATCATATCATCATCTTTAAACGCCTTATGTTGAAATCCACTGCAGGTGTTTGTCACCTCGTCCGTTCAAGTTCATCTCCTCCCTTATTCAAGCAGTGCTCGAGCCAGGCAGGAGAAAGCAGCCAAGAACAAGATGATGAGGATATTAACTCTCCTCTCCAGAATAAATCAGCAGTGTGGAAATATTTTGTGGGAAAGACGGGTCATCGGTCTGCTAACTTCTGGCTGTCACTGAGGCAATATCATCAGGTGCTCTGGGTCAGGCTGAAATTCACCCCCGGTGTGTCAAGTCAGGAAATGCAGTGACTTAAACCAACAGTGAGTAAGAAACACCAACATCTTGTCAGTTTTCTTTTACAGCAGAAAGAGAGGGGTGGCAGCTTCTTCTGTAACTGACTGTGTTGACGTTTCATATTGATCACAGGCACCTGAATTGTAATGAATTGAAATCATATCAGCAAATATCCTTTCATTGTCCTAAGAATTGATGTATTATCGTATCTTGATGAAAGTGATGATTTACACATCTGTGAGGCAGTCGGTTAAGAAAGCCAGTTTTAGGCTTAAGTTCGATGTATAATTGAACATCGTCTGCGTAAGCTTTTATCATCTGTGTAACTTTTCTAAGATAAAACCTTTTTAGAGTTTAAACAGCAATATTAATGGGCTTAATGTGCTTAAAACTGACTTGGAAAGCCACAACTCAACTCAGAGCATGACCTCAGAGTGACCTGACGACGTTTCAGAAGTATATTTTATTTTTTAGAATAAACCAAGTTGACGTTAGCACGTGGCTTCACGCTCATGATGTATAAAGAAGGGACATTATCTACCCTCACTAATCCAGCAGACCTGAAGACGAGTCCAGAGGCTCATCCCGGTCATATGGAGGTAAAAAATCAGAACAGTTGAAAGAGCAGAAAGAGCATTTATCAGGCAGGTAGATGTGCAGTTGATGGGGAGATGAGAGATGTTGGAGAGGAATCCACTTAGAGGAGATCTATGGAGCCGTGGGAGCACCTCTGGCCCCGCGGCCTGTCACCAGCAGTTAAATAACCTCCACCATTAATCACACGCACGCACACACACACACACACACACACAGCCTCAGACACACACACACACACACACACACACACACACACACACACACACACACACACGCACACACACACACACACACACACACACACACACACACACACAATCACCTACATACAGCCTCAGACACACACACACCAGGTTACTGCAGCTGGTGGAACGCAAAGAAGAAAACACATCGGCAACCACACACACACAGACACACACACACAGACACACACACACACACACACAGACACACACACACAGACACAGACACACACTTACAAAGACCGGACACACTCGGGAACTCACTCACCCCGTCAGAAGTGTTGCTTTGGGATACAGCAGTAAAAGTCTGCGTTCATCACCTTCAGAGGTTTGTAACAATGGCAATGAATGACCGCAGATGTTTACACACAACAAACGAGCAGACGAACACACTCAGTCGTCATGAAAGACATTTAATTATGTGCTCGGGCTGAAATATGAAGTCGTTGAAAGATGTTTTAACTCATATTTTCTGCAAAAAAATAAGAACTGTTGACTTTGGAAAAACCCAGACAGGTTCTGAAGGTATTTCCTGAAGCCTGAAAGACTCTCCCAACAATCTGGATGGAAAAATATAAAACTTTTTTTACAGAATTAAAAAGCTTTTTAATCATTTTCTCAAGGTACGTCTGTGTTTCCTGTTCAGGAAGCCAATAATCACAAAGTGTTGTGAGAGACGTGGAAGATTCTGATTCTCTCAGCGACTGCAGGAATGTTTTTGTGCCAGTCGACACCTCAAAGCATAAAAAAGGATAATAAAGTGGGTGTGTTGAGGTCTGAAGTTTGTTTTTTCAGTGTTAAGTTTGTTATCAACAGTGGCCGTGTATCTCCTTCTCTTCTGTTTCTCTGTTTTTCTGTGTTTGAGATTAGTTTGAAGATCAGCGCTCTGTCCACAGTTTCCCCCCTCCATGTCTTCTACCACCACATCTGTCAACATTAACCCTTCACTCTGTCCTCCGTCTAATTTCTTTTAAAGCCCTCGTCGTTTTTATAAGAAAGCTTTTGTCAGGGTGTTTCCATGCCATCCCATACGTCTGCGTCTGTTGTCCTTGTCCACTCGTGTTTTTCATCTGTTTTTCTTTCCCTTTGGTCAGAAAAGAGCCACAGAAGTTCTCCTGTGCAATCCAAGTGTCTCCATCATGTCTGTGCTTGTGAAAGGTCCTTTTGTGGACATCTATTCTGTAGTCTAGTGTACTTTTATTTCAGTCAACCACTTACCACTGGTTCAGGATCAAGAACATTTAAAACATATTGATTTATTACCTCAGACTACGGTTCAACTGACAATTGAACTGCTTCCATCCAACCACTTCAACCACTCTTTAATACTTAGACGACTGACATTTCAACTCATTCAAACAATTGATATTTTAAGTGAAGTTTCCAGTTTGTCTTTTCCTTTAACGTCTCCTTCTCCTGTCTTTCTCCTTCTCTCCCAACTCCTTATCCCTCCTTCCTCACCTGTGCCCAGGTGTAAGACATCATACGGTCCTTCCTCAGCGTCCACCCTGTCCACTACGACCCTCTTCAACATGTAGGCGGCGTTGACCTTGGTCAGGATGGGTCTGCCGCCCAGAGGCAGGACGGGCTCCCACATGAGCTGGTGCTGCCTCATGAAGCTCACCACCTCGTCTGGGAAGTCCTTGGTGGACTTGTGGAGAGCGTCGTAGGTCTCGCTGGGACACTGGAGGACAATTCAGAGAAATACTGTGAGCAACAGGTGGTTACATGTCAAATCAGGCTCAAGGTTTACAGTTAAAATAAGCTAATAAGAAAAGTCTTTTGGGTAATAGATACCAAATCTTTCATGTGACACGAACAGGTGATTTCCTCTGAGCCGTCTCATCATCTTTATCACAAACAGAGTCTCTATGTCAGGACTCCTTCTGGTGTAATCTTCTTTAAGGGTATTGTGTCTGCTTCAGTTAGACAGATGTTGTAACGTATCATGAGATTATTGTCTCGCAATGTATTAATTATCGCAGAATAGCTGTATCATGATACTATCGTTATCTCGGGCAACGTATCGTGAGTCGAATCGTATCATGAGTTACTCTGAGAAGCACAAAACTTTCCAGACAAACTTAAAAATCTGACTTTTCCAAAAGTTTAAAAAAAGCATGTCAGATACAGATGTTTCAGTCTCTCTATCTTAGAGCACCTGATTATATTCCCACAAGCTCAGAACAAAAGCAACAACAGGAACTTTCACACCTTCCAGAAATATTTAAAACATTAGAAATGAAAAAGATGGCGGTGATGAACAGATGGCGGACAGAGGAGGAGAGGAGCGTGATGTCAGGGCCGATGGGAAAGTTGCTGTGAAAAAATGACTTTCAGATGTTGATTTGTCGAGAGAGTCAGATATTTCCCCCCGAGGAAAAGGAAACATAAGAGAGATGAAAGACGCACAGCGGGAGAGACGGATCTGTTGAGGAGACGAGATGAAGATTGATGAAGTAGATGGAACAAATGTGCAGCACGACGACTTCAAGTCGACGTTATGGAAGCTATTAGTTTCTGATCAGTGAGTCAGTGATCAGAGGTTGTGACTGTTTGAACCTCTACACCTTCCTCACACACACACACACACACACACACACACACACACACACACACACACACACACACTGACCTCCTCTGTAATCAGCCTCATGATGCAGATCCAGAGCACAGAGAGGTGAATTCCCCAGCAGGGAGGATGAAATAACACCTGACACACTCAAACACTAAAACCTCGGCCCTCCTGACAAGTTGAGGCTTCCCAGAGGAGTTCACTGCTGCGCCGTTAAATCAGCAGAGTTTGACCCTCGCACAGCTTCATCGGCCTGTTTTCATTAGACCGGTGTGTTTGGAGTCTGAGCTCACAGGAAATTCTTCACGCAAACATAAATACCGTCCTGTCGTCGCCGTATTTACAAAGAATTATGGAGCGTGAACTTTAATAAGCAAGTCACCAACACCTTACTCTATCCTTAAAGGGACAGTCCACAAAAAATTGTTGAAAACATAATTTGTTTGCTTGCAGAAAATGTGGTTTTCAGTGACAGTTTGATGTTCGGCTAAAAGTCCCTTGTAGTACATTTAATGAAGCGATTTGTTTTGTTTTTTGTTGGATATAATAAAAATGTGCAGTTTTTGAAGGTTGTGTTTGTGAGAATACTTGAGTGCCTGTTTGTACTCACAGTGCCGGGCCTCGGGTAGGGGATGCGGCCCTTGTACTCGACCCAGCGATAGTCGGGACCTTCTTTATGGGCAAACGGTCCGTTGAAAGCGGCTCTGATAGACGCCATCGAGAACACACACACTGCCGAACCACGAAATACAGAGCTGCAGGAGAAAAGAGGAGGAAGGGAGGTTAGTTTGGCTGGAAGAGTCGGGGAGGGAGGAAAAAAAACAGACACGATACAGTAGAAAGAGGAAAGTGATGAGGAGGAGGGATAGATGAACCCATTTAATCACAATGTGCAGTAAAACGTTTACACTGAACAGGGATGCTGACGCCCAATAATGAAAAAGAAGGACAGGAAAGGATGAAAGAAGGAGGAGACGAAGATAAAACAGTCAGTAAGGAAGGAAGAGAGGAAGGAAGAGAGGAAGGATGGATGAGTGAGTGAACAAGGGAGGAGAGGAGAGAGAACAGAGGAGGGAGTACTTTATTACATCAGGGCTACAATAACACAACCTGCTGGGCCTCTTCACCTCTGACCCTGACACCCACCCACACCTGACCTCTGACCCTGCGACCCGCTGGGCGTGCACGTGTCGGCTGTGAGTGTGCATGTGAAGGAGGAGGTGCTGATCTGTCTACAGACACTTCCTTCTATTGACTTTACGCTGGATAATACTGACTGCATCTCACCTGGATGTGCTGAAGACACCGTAGATGGTCGGGTTCTGAGGGTCCTTCGTCTCCAGAACAAAGATGTCCTCTAGAAAAACACAGTCACAGCTTTAAAACTCTCATTTTCTTTGAATCTAAAGATGTGACACTTCAGACGTCATTTTATTTTGACAACCGTTTATCTCATTCTCTAGTGTTTCTGTCTCATGACCAGACTGTCATAACAAATAAAGTTTAATTGATTGATTTGGCGAACGTCTCAAAGAGCAGGAAACACTTGGCTTTCTCTCTGCATTGTTGAGAACTGACCTGCCTAATTTCATAAAAGTGAGAAACAATAAATAATTCACCAAGAGAGGACAAAGACTTATTCAGAGAGAGTTTACAGCTCGGTCAGCTGGGGTGAGAAGAGACGAGGGAGGAGGACAGAGGGAAGGAAAGGAGGGGACGGGTCCGTCCTTTCTTCAGAGTTGAAGAAGAGTTGAAGTATCAGAGGTCTGTTCCTGAAGAGAAGCATGACAGGAAGGAAAAGGAGGAGACGCGTTACCGAGCTCATCGAACTGCGTGTCGACTCCAGACGGACCGGGGACAGAACAGACCAGCCGGGCTTTGAGGAAGGTGGTCCAACGGTTGATCAGACTCCTCTTCCCCCCGACGTCATTCTGGACGGAGGGACAGAAGAGAGAGGAGGGATGAGAGATAAATCACTGGGAGGGCAGAGACTTTGCCTCTCGACATGACTTTGTCCTTGAGTTTTGTCTTAGTTATACACTAACTAGGGTTGTTCAGTATACCGGTACTTATTTGGTACCGAGGTACTGAGGCATTTAAAACGGTACTATATTGCATTTGGATGGGACCGGTTCTTGCAGCGCCGCCGGCAGCGCTGCGAAACTTTGCACACAGCATCTCTGGACCCTCCTGACAAAAAGTTATTGAAAGCATTTTGATATTCCAAAGAATACTCAACTTATTAAATAACAACTTCCTGCACATTTCCTTCAAAACAGGAAGTGTTGCATATCTCCACATTGGTTCGTCCGAATGACATGAAACTCAGGATACTACTTCCCCATGAGCCCCTAAAGCACTGTACAAAATCTTGCCCGATGACCACTAGGTGGCGCTCTTTAAATTGAAGTATTTTATATCTCCACATCGGTTGGTCGGATTAACACAAAATTTGCTACACTCATTGCCAATGCCCTCCTGAGGACATCTGTTGAAGGTTTTACCGATCCGTCACTAGGTGGCGCTCTGGTGCCAGTTTCATTAGGGCCCCAGCAGGTAACCTGCGATGTCCCTATTGTTTCTGTAGTGAGCAGCATTTTTCACTGCTGCCTGAACATGGATGAAAACGGCATTTTATTTGACAAACACATTAGGCCCGGCCAAAAATTTTATAATCTATGCTCGTCCTGAACGTCCATCACTAGGTGGCGCTATAATCAAGGAAAGTGTGTTTTGGCTTATAACTCCCATATACTTTGTCGCACATTCAAAAACCATATATCCACGCATTCCCTGAATTCTGTTGAATCTCGTGATGTAGGCCACGCTAATTTGCAAGACTTGTTTTTTACGTTTTATATCTCTAAATATATTACATATATATATATATATATATATATTTACATGACATTCACAGGTTTTCTCCAAATCATACATTACAACATGACATATAATTGATGGGTGAGCTCTCGGGCCACACAGTGGACAGACTTGCCCTCTGCGTCTATTTATATTTTCACAGTGATTTTTAAACTTTTTGCCATACATGTAGACATGCTGATGTACAATAAATCTGAAGTGGTCCCTTAATTTTCTTCCAGAGCTGTAAAATGCATACATGCATGATCTTTACAAAGCAACAAACTTTTACATACACATTTAGCCATTTAATAGTTATAAAGACTAGTAACATACCATTTAAAGACATTGGTCCTACTTACGACAGGCTATAATGAAAATATTTTTAGGTTATGTATCTCAATGTAATTAAGGCCTCAGCTTGTGTAACAAATGTATCACCTTAATTTTATTTTTCACTGCAGAGGTCTGGTGCTTCTGGTCCGGATAGAGAGAAAATTGTGTGCATTAGAAAAGCTTGTCTTTGTGGTATTTTATTTTATTTACTGATTAATATGTTATTGTTCTAAGATTTTCTATTAAAATAAAGTCAGTAATGACATTTTTTGCGTTCTCTTTTTATTTGAAAAAGTATCGAAAAGTATCGAAATACATGTTGGTACCGGTACCGATACCAAAATGTTGGTACAACACAACACTACACTAAGCAGCAACACATCCCCGTCTGTCTGCCTGTCTGTCCGTCTGTCTGTCTGTCCGTCTGTCTGTCCGTCTGTGTGTCTCTACCTTGCAGACTCGAGCCACGCGGCTGTAAACCCTCTTGTCCCACTGCCCGGCCTCCACCGCCCGCTCCTTGAAGAAGAAGTAGACTTTGTCGTCGTCCGGGCTGTGAGTGTCCGGGATGGAGAAGGAGCCCACGAACTCCGGCTCTGAGAGGGAGACGGGAGAGTGTTAACTCATCGAGGAACATGAGGGAAGAGCAAGAAGTAAAAGAAAGACGGAAAACACAAGTTGGGTGTTGGACGGAGAGCAGGCGTGGTTAGGTCATTTATTATTACCGTTGAGCCAGTTGTGATCGTAGGCTTCAGTCCGGATGTAATGTTGACTGCTGCCCCACACAGACGTACGGAAGATCGCAGCATTGGCTCCCATGAAATCTACTGAGGTACCTGCATACAGTTCACCATCTAGAGAGGGAGGAAGGAGGGAAGGAAGGAAGGAAGTAAGTAAGTAAGTAAGTAAGGAAGGAAGAAAGAAAGAAAGAAAGAAAGAAAGAGTTAGAGAGCGTTGCACCATCGTTTGTTTTGTCCCACATGTTCTCGTCCTGAGTGAACGAGTAAATATTTACAAACGTTGCATCTCTCTGTGTTCGGTTCTGTCTGTGTGAGCAGGCATCACAACTAATGATCGAATGATTAAAGTCATGAAGAAAAATATCTAGAGACCATTCCCCAGATTACAGTGTTTTACGTTACAGCTGCTAAAATGAATGAGTTTAACAGACTGAACATGAAGCATTACTCATGTTTGTCCCTCCAGTGAGGCTGCAGCACAGTTTGTATGAAGGTCAATGTAACGAGTGCCACTCGAGGTTTAGCACCAGTTTTTGAGAATCCTCCAGAAACCCTCCCAGATAAAAACCCTCCTGAGCCTTCGACAGACTTCCAGTAACATCTCATGTGTTTGCTTTAAAGTCTTTGTTCTGTATCTGTCCACACAGACACAACTATCATCTCTAATAAAACTAAATCTGACAACTCGAAGCTGATTTAACAGGGGGCTCTCTGTCTGAACGATCCACATGTCGTTTTTTACGTCCGTGATGTCGTGTGTGGCAACAGCTGACGTCAGCGTGTGAAATCAGCGAGGCGGACCACACATGCCACAGCTGAGCGGAGACAGTGGAGGGACTGTACGCCGCAGGACGTTAGTGTCACCACGATATGAATGAAGATGATTTAATACATCCACTTGTGTGTGTGTGTGGGCGGACACACAGTACATTATGTGCGGACTGGATGAGACCCACCGGTCAGTCGAGCGGTGAAGGGCTCCCTCGGACTGAAGGGACATTTTCCCCGGCCCGACTCCACGAAGGGAGACAACATGAAGGACGGCTCCTGCAGGAGAGAGAGAGACCACACACAAACACACAACCATCAACGGGAGGACAAAGAGCAAACTGCCTCCACTCTCTCTCTGATGGATCTCTTCTTGTATGAGTGTTGATTGTCAGAGGACAACTGAGGCTCTACAAAGAGCGACTGATTGAGTCTAAGTGACCGACGCCACACAGGATGTTTACAACTGAACTCCACCGTAGCTGCATCGGAAATATCTGACGTCACATAATCTGCAGGAGCGAGAAACAAAATGCACCAACGACAAAACAAACACAGAAATCTGAGCTTCATCAGTGAGCATCTGTAGACTGAAACATATGGACTGTGTGTGTTTACCTCTGTGTTGTGTCCCAGGTGCAGGTATGTGCACTGTGGATGGAAAGCTCCGGTACCACAAGCATAGACATGAGTCTTATTGAAAGGCTGCAGCAGCCGCACGAAGTTGGCACAGTCCGTCTGAAAGTCACAGAAAACACAATGAAAGACATCAACTGTTTGTTTTAACCTTCATTACTTAATGATGTGACAGAAATAACAATCATTTATCATTACAACAGGACTGAACATGAACCAAAGACAGTTCAGGAAAATATAAAAAGTCTACACTGAACATAAATATAAGGAAAGCTGTTGATCATCTCACATCCTTCTCCTCTGGCTGTGATGTAAAGACACTTACCTCCAGACTTTTCCCTGCCAGCCTGCAGTGCTCCACATGCTCTCTGGCAGCGGGCCAGTAGATCTGATTAACAAGATAAAACACTCTGAATCAACATGATCCGACACGTGACGGGTTTTAATGTTTTATTGTTTTTTGGGAGCAAACACTGATTAGTGCTGTGTTTTATTGTCTCACCGTACGAGTGGGCAGATCCAAGCTGTCGGGCCTCAGCAGGTAGATGTGGTCTTTCCCTCCGACCAGCAGCCATCCCTGATCCTCGTCCAGCAGCAGGACCTGGTACCCGCCGCTGACTCCGCCCTCCCAGAAGACGGCAGAACCGTTCCTCAGATCTGAGAGAGAAGAACCAGGAAGACATAAGGAACAAAGTCCGAGGTACACTGGAGCACTAACGTCTCAACGCTGTGATGTGTCTGTTTGTGTAATATGACTTTGTTTTAGTGTCGTCCCACCAGACTACAGAGCAGCTCCTCTCCTCAGACTGTGAGACTCCTCAACACTCTGCCTCTTACTTTTATGACTTCAAGAAAAACTATAATAACTTTACAGAAACAGTCAATCTCGTCTGCTCGTGAGGAGGCATCAGTGTTAAACTGAGACGGCTTCATGAGCAGCTAAAAGTTCCTCGTGGTGTGTTTAAGTGAAACGCTGTGACTGACTGGTCCCCCACACAGAGCGGCTCATGAGTCAGAGCCTCTGGTCTCTCGGGGGAGTCGGTGTTAAAGCAGGCAGAAAACGACCTGAACAAGCAGAGCAAATTAACCCTGAAACTCTGCCGCTGCGCTGCTGCTCGGCCGCCGCTCTGTTTACTCTGCAGCGCTGTCAGCCCGCTCTCCCCGAGCTGTAAATGATAACTGGAGCGAGGAGGGAAAACGACTCGGTTTCACTCCAGAACGCAATAATTCTGACCTGAAGACATTTATATTGCTATTGAAATAACCATAATAATGATGTAGTCCAAGTATTTGTTTCAGTTTTTTGCAGTGACGAAGTTTAATGTTTTGTTTTGAGTTTCATTTTCTTTAATTAAACTTTTTAACTGACAGCATTTTCCTCACTTGAGTGGATAAAACAATCAAAATGATTTGTTCATTAATCGATTAGTCGATAACAGAAAAATAGCTACTTCTGAAATATTCTCTGTGGGATGTTTCTTTAATATAAAACAGTTTTTCAGACTTTAACTTGATCTCTCTTTTGCTCTCCATGCAAACTTTCTGAGACGTCGGGTCGACTGTAGGTAAATCCACGAGCTCCAGCTGTAAACTTTAACTCAAGTGAAAACAACTAATCAACCTTGAAATTCTTGACATTTTTCTGTCGCTGAGTGCTGCAAAAAATCCCCTGAATGAGGGAAGGAAATTAAGCGTGAAGCTCCAGGAGACAGCGAAGACATTCAGTGAGTGCAGAAGTGGACCCCACAGAGACACCGCTGAGTGTCCTGATGTCTTTGAATGCAGCACGGCACATTTGTCACAACTCAGCACCAACAAAACCGTTTAAAAAGGAATAAATCACTTCTCTGACAATCACACGGCTTTCATCACCACAACAGAGTTTCTGTTTGCTAACAGACCGTGAAAAATACAGAAGAGAAACATCGGAAACATGTAACAGTCTTTTACACACCTCATTAAAACATGATAAAGTGAGTCGTTAGGCAAAGTGGTTCCTCAGTCTGACTGAGATCTGATTTAAGTACAAAACATCTCAAAAAGTTAGGTATTTGTAATGTTTCCTCATGTACTGAGGTTTCTTCCTGATTACAGACACTGCATTATATTGCAGAAGAAGAAGAAGAAGAAGGAGAAGGAGAAGAAAAAGGAGAAGGAGAAGAAGAAGAAGGAGAAGAAGAAGATAACAATAATATATGTTTTAATGTTATTAAAATATCCTCTGCAGATGTTTTTCTGAAGGTTTTTCTATAAACTGTTCCAAATGTTCCTGGTGTTCATTCAGTCCACACACACACACACACACACACACACACACACACACACACACACACACACACAGGTCCTGATGGCTTTCACACATGGACGATGCCTTATGATCTATAGGAGAAGCATCTGAGGTGCAACACACACACACACACACACACACACACACATACACAGTTAACATTAAGCCTCCAGCGTTCCTTCATCTGTCTGTAATATGATCAAACACCTCCTGTCACATCTGTTCATGGTGCAATTATGAGATCTTCACAGCTCATTTGTCATTAAGACACACACACACACACACACACACACACACACACACACACACACACCACAACCTGTAACCTCCCTGGATCCAGACTGTCCTCATCAGACAAACGACCACTGAGGTCGACCGTGGAAGCAGCTTTTATTAGGATCAGGCACAGAACCTGCTGGGTCCGGTTCAGGTGAACGTCACACTTTGGGTTACTCACGTACGTTGGTGCTGTAAGTTACGTTATTGACATACATTTACTTGTTCACATCACACAAATTACAAAACAAACCACTCTTGACTCTCGGTGTCTAAAGGAGAAAGTCCAGTTTACGACACATCCACCACCTGGACCAGAACCAGGACCGTTTACATACTGAGAACCAGCTGACACTTGAGAAACAACCAGATTGTTGGACGGTCCAGCTCAGAAATCCGAACAGTCTGAGCCTGAAGCCGGAGCCGAACAGAGCTGGAGACAATAAAAGTGAGCAGGATCTCATGCTACGTACATGCTGCGCTTGGCTCTGCCTCGCCGGGCCCAGTAAGATCTCATCCATCAAGTGAACCAACGATGGGAAATAGAGCGCATGATGAAAGCGAACGTAGCAGGAGATATCTCAAAGTACTCTCCCTGAGGGGGACGCGCTGGGAAACATGACATGAAATACTGACGAGGAGAGGAAACCAAAACGCTTTACGTCACACACGAGCGCCATGCGCTCACATCAGTCATGTTTCAGATGGAGTTTTCCATTAGTTTTCCTGATAACTTGGATAACCTCCCACATTTTTTAAGAAAAAATAGCATTTTTTAAGAAAAATGTGTAAAAACAGAAGACTTTCCACACCAGAACCAGTTCTGACTGCGGGGAGTTAAAGTGTTTAAAGACAAAGACAGACTGTATTTAAAGAGCGCAGCGACGTGTGAATACTTCCAGTGTTTCAGCCTCGTGACGACGATGTGATGAGTCGGTCTGGATGTAATTCAGCTAAATGTTGGGACCTGCAGCTGATGTTGATTACTTCTGATTGGTCAGCAGTGATCTGGATTTCTGCTGATTGGTCAACGACAAGAGGTCACGGCCTCGTCACATCTTGATTCAGGTGTCAGTGGGGTCAGGATTAGTCAGGGTCAGAGGTCAGCAGAGGAAGAGGATGTGATTACAGGTCAGTGAGTCGGGTTGTCTCCTCTTCGTCTCCACTGGACACCCAGTGAGCTCCGACAGAAACCTACATATCTGTGATCGTAGTGACCAAGAGGTACTTTAAAGCCGAACCATGATGAATTTTTCTTAATTCTGACATAAAGTCTCAACATGAAGAAACATTCAGGTCCATCGCCAACTTTTATTCTGACGACTGGGCTGTTTTCCTGTTTTATCACCTGGTTTTTATTAAACCCAATCACCTTCCTGCAGATCGACACGTTGAAACTTTTCTTTAGGTCCAGTGTTGTGACAGCGCTGTGCTTTGCTCTGGTTAGGTTCAGGCACAAAAACTCTGGTTAGAGTTCAGAAAAGATCACGTTTTGGCTTAAAACACCTGGTTCTGGTACCACTAACACGGCTGGAAAAAACCCAGATGTCTCATTAACAAATTTGAAGACTTTCTGGAACAGTCATGGAACCTTTTCTGGTGTTTTTATAGACAAATACTGCTTTCATTCTGCAAAACAGGAAACAAGATGCTGAGTTTCCAGAGAACAGATGACAACAAACCAGATCCAAATCTTTGTTTTGAAAAATATCTTTGTAGACTTCTGTACAACAGAACGAGTAAGTGTGAACGTCTGAGTGTGTGTCCTTCATTATATATACTGTATATATACACATTATATATACTGTATATATACACATTATATATACTGTATATACATTATATATACTGTTTATATACATTGTGACAGAGTGCCTGTAATCAAGCAGGTGATTAAAACTGAATCAGATCGTTCAGAGTCGACTGTGCGTGAGAGTGTCGGCGTTACCGAGTACGTCTTTTCCCAAATTGGTTGATAAGCAATTTATTAATTTATTTTCATGTTTGTACTTGAAGTGGAGAGTTACACTGTGCTTAATAAACTCATTTAAACTCAACAAATGAACTGACACCTGAAGGTTTGTGTAGTCAGATGGAGGTAGATTATTTGATTAGAGAGTCACTTTATTCTAACACATGAGAATATCTGGAAAACTTTGGATTAAATGTCCATTTTTCTTTTTAACTACATATATGATTTTATCATAATTCCTTCATCTGTTCCACACTTTGACAACAGACAGACTCTTTATATTTACACTGAGTGCTTCTGATCAGCGGCACGCTCACTGTGCCGCTGTGTTTTCACAGGACGACTCGCTGCTGATCGACTCCGTCACGTCTTGTTACGGTCTAATCAACAGGATCATTTCCAACGACCGCTCAGAGAGCCGAAGCTAAACCAGCCGTGAATCTCTCTGAGTGTGTGTGTGCGCTGTCCATGTGTGTGTGATTGCGTGTGTGTGTGTGTGGCGTGTAAGTAAACGCAGCAGAGTTCAGGATAATAGCGAACATTTGTTAAAGACTTGAGGCAGAATAAATGCTGTGGGAGAGCTGGGTGCGTGCCGAACACCTGCGCAGCACACGTTTGAGTTACTGAGTGTGTGTGTGTGTGTGTGTGTGTGTGTGTGTGTGTGTGTGTGTGTGTGTGTGTGTGTGTGTGTGTGTGTGTGTGTGTGTGTGTGTGTGCGTGTGTGTGTGCGTGTGTGTGTGTGTAGGAATGGGGTGACAGAGACCAATTGTAAGACTCAATCACTGTGAGAGGGTCTGCGAGTGTGACACAGCGGAGGAGTGAATATGAGTCTGTCTAACATCTGTGTTTACGATTGTGTGTGTGCGTGCGTGTGTGTGTGTGTGTGTGTGTGTGTGTGTGTGTGTGATTGATTGTTCCACGTGATGAACACTGATTGCCTGCAATCAGGAAGGTGATTAAAGCTGGATTTGCTTCATTAAAATGGTGCACGGACGTGAAGAACACACGTGTGACACCAGCGTCACGGCACAAACACGTTCCCGTCCTGCTGACGTGATCTTTTCTTTACAGCTAACCAGAGCACGAGCACAGCGTGGTCACAGCAGATAATTGAACAAAAAGAAAAGTTTAACATGTCCACGATCTGCAGAAACACACGTCGTCTGGTGATTGGGTTGAATTAAAACCAGCAGATGAAACAGAACCCGGTTTCTCTTTTGCCTTCTTGATCTAGTTTGTCACTTTGAGGAAAACGTCCCTGAACTATAGGATAACGTACTTTACTGCAGACGAACACATAAACATTTACAT
Organism: Pagrus pagrus; assembly: GCF_965226575.1. Classification (NCBI taxonomy): domain Eukaryota; kingdom Metazoa; phylum Chordata; class Actinopteri; order Spariformes; family Sparidae; genus Pagrus; species Pagrus pagrus. The sequence continues at coordinate 2,138,492 of NC_140187.1, read as the reverse complement.
AAGGTTGTTTGAGGTCTGTTTCCACTGCTGGTGGAAAATCTGGGGACTTGTTCTAAAACATTAAAAACAAACATGAAATGACTCGGTGCAGCTCAGCTGGTGTAGTCCAAGTCTCCAGACAGGTCAGAGATCGCAAACTGATTTGAAAAAAGGTTATTTAAACCCTTGACGTGCGGTCGAGCTCGTGCACCCACTTCAGCGTGTGCTAACACTTTTAGCTCAGCAGCTACAGTGAAGATCTGGGCTTAAAAAAAGAGTAGAAAGAACAAATCAAATCAATGTAAGATCTCCGAGCTTCTGGAGACCTGGATCACAACAGATGAGCTGGAGACATTTTCCTCTGTTGTTGTTTTCATGTTACGCTGCTCTAACAGACAAACATCAGACTGTAAATAGCTTCTTAGATGAGGTGTGATGTCATGAAACTTTCAGGATTATAACTCTAAACAATTGATGGTTTATTAAAATAGCCGTGGAGACTCTTTGAATCAGTATTTGGAAAACTTTAATATCATAAATTGTAAGTCATAACTCAACATCCAGCTCTCTCACTGCTGACACTTTAACAGCCTGGTGATGCAGTGGTTTTTGTAGTGTCAGCGTTTTCCTCTGAAGTTTTTCACTATTAAATAAACTTCACGTAAAACTTCCACGTGTCTGTTCTGGATCCAGTCGAGTCACGATGATGATGGCGACTCACCGGCTGCTGGAGAAGCTTCATCGTTAAGAAAACCTCAACACGAGCTGCTTCTCTGCAACATGTTGGTCTGAGCTGCCACAGGTCATTAAAAAAGCCGTGTGTGTGTGTGTGTGTGTGTGTGTGTGTGTGTGTGTGTGTGTGTGTGTGTGTGTGTGTGTGCGCGCGTGTGTGTGTGTGTGAGTCAGAGGTAAGCTGGTGGAAATCATCAGCGTTACGACTCATTATCTCCTCTTTCATCTTTCCTACAAACCTCTGGTGTCTCTGATTAACACACACACACACACACACACACACACACAAACACACACGCACACACACACACACACACACACACACACACACACACACACACACACACACTGCCTGCAGCTACTGAGTCTGTTCAGCGTAACAGACTTCAGAGAAACACGTCAGATCAGCAGCTGAAGTCTTTTTTCTGAAGTCTCATTTTTACTTCACTGTGAAACTTTTATGGACGACACATGAAATGTCTCTGTTGTTTATTTCAGCTGGATGAAAGATTATGTTTTTTATCTGAGTCATAATGAACCCATTAAAAGAGTTTCACAAACAACCTGCCAGCAGCTCCGGACCTGCTGAGACTCACTCAGCTGAATCAACGTGCTTCTTTATTTCTGCTTTCAAACTCTCCAAAAATCAAAACTGTTAAATCACATGACACAGAAAATAAGCAATTTCTCTCAATTAAAGGAAGGAAACTTCACAAATTTGGAAAGTTAATTGAAGTGTTTTTAAATGAGGATAAAAATGAGATGGACGGGCGTGTGAGAGGACCACAGGCCGACACAATGAAGACTCCTTCAGTCTTCATCCTGAGCTCAAGAGTACATAAAAGTTGATGAATATAACCCTTAAACCACCGTCTTATAGAAGGTTTCAAGTCTCATTTCACATTTAATAATTTAACTTGGTTCCTCAGATGAATTTCTAAGACCTCCAACAAAGTAGAAAAGTTGAGCAGAATAATACGACGTGACGTGTTCGGTTGTTTCTGATGGACGAAGACGAGAAGCGAGTGACATGATTTACATCTGCAGAGGAAATGATTTTTCTCCCTCGAGCTGTTGAGCGACTGAAACCTTGTCAGTTTATTTGACACAACGTGGCCTCGGTCAGCTTCACATGACCACCTGAGTGACGGAGGCCTCACCCCACGCTGAGAGGGCGGAGCGGGTGGAGGTCGCTATCGCTCAGATAAAAACCCGCTGATAAGATAAGAACAGACAGTCCGTCTGCTCTGCGTCTTATATTTCTGACTATCACTGCCCGTCAAATACCAAACACGCTATGACGCACTGGCAACGCCTTCAGTTTATATATAACACAAAAACACACAAGACTCTGTGTGTGTGTGTGTGTGTGTGTGTGTGTGTGTGTGTGTGTGTGTGTGTGTCTTTGAGGGGGTATCCTGGTGTGTGTGTCAGCTGGCAGATGTTTCTCACGGCACGCAGAAAACATCTGGTTCTCCACAGAAAGTCTGGCAGCGTCACTGACCTGACAGCAAACAGCGACCACATCAGAGTTCAGCAGAAGAGTCGACGTTGTGGAGGGAGAGTTAATATTCAGACTGATGTTATCGACCCGAACAGGACCGGCTTTATAAAAAATATAATATAGTGGATCAAAACAGCAATGCAACTCAAACTTTTACCTTTTTGACGAAGACGTATTTCCCTGGATGTTCACTTTCCAAAAAGAAACTTAGATTTTGCAGCATATTCCAGTACACAGCAACATGATGTGGTCACGTTTATGTTAAGATCATGATTTCAGTTCTGTTGATGAAAATCTGTTTTTCTCCAGGATTCATGTTCATCTACAGGAATACGACTTCACAAACTGTCGTGATCAAACCAATCACCAACATAAATGCTGGCACGTTTTTGCAAACCACAAACATGTTGAATACGTTTCTTTAGTTCAATATCCCATTTTATCCCGTGTGCTTATGGTCTGCTGAGGTTTATGCATAAGAAACATCATGTTTAGGCTTAAAATACTTGGTTCTGTCACCACGAACACGGCTTGAACTGTCCCGACAGTGAGTGATCCAAAAACACAGCTGGAAACGTCTTGACGCAGCGTTGAACAGCGGTCACTGGCTTGGCATAAACCTCCCACATTTTATTCTGGTGACTGGGTCGACTGTGACGCTCTGTTGGATTGTAGGAGAGTAAAAGTCACACTTGTTTTAGGATCTAAAAGATGTTCTGACTCTCCGCTAAGCTTTTTGAAGAACACAAGTTATTTAACTGCTTCAGTCGTTCACACGTTGAGCTCTGATCAGTCAGAAACTAAAACGATTGATCTCACGCAGCTAAGTTATCCTCTCGGTGTGTTGGATTTATTTACATTAATATTTAAAGTTTGTCAACTATTATCTTTTCAGAATGTAAGGAAATATTTCTCATGTGGATGTTTCTGTTTGGCATCGTGTTCACATCTGATCTCTCAAACAGTGATTCATGTGTTTCATGTGAGTCAGAAGCATCTCTGGACTCTGCTGCAACACATTTCCTCAGTTAGCACATGCTAACACTTACAGTGGACCGGAGGGAGCGGAGCATCTCGCAGCTCATGTGTTCAGGATTTGGATTAAAATGAAAGCAGGTCTGCAGGATGATAGAAACCAAAAACCCCCGGCCGTCCTGACACCGTGCCTGTGAGGACGGTGGTGATGAGTAACGTATCCCACATTTGCTCGGGAAGCTGCGGTTGTGAATAACTTCCCTGCACACATTTGGAGTTAATACTAACATCAGACAGCTCACATTATCAAACCTCCCATGAGGCATCAAGGTAAAACACACTGGACTTCACAAAACTTTACCGACTAATAAAGAAAAACATATTAAAGATGAGATAAATTACTTCTGAAATTCAAAACAGCGGCTTCTTTAGCGCCGGTTAGCCTGCTAAGAAACAGAAGATACAGAGAGAAAGAGCAAACAGATGCAGAAATACAGACACAGGAGCAGAGCGGGGGGCATGGATGAGAGTTTTTATGTGTTTTTGTGTGTGTGATAAAAAACAGAAGAAGATTTGCAGCGTGCTGTGACTCTGGGCTACATGTATAAATTTAAGACTCATGTTGTGCCATGAGAGGAGAACAGCAGCAGTAAAATGTTCTTCAGTGGTCGTCTTCTGTGGTTTGATACATTAAGACTGTCATGCAAGACCAGAAAGGACTTTCAATGCCATTTAAAGTTGTTTCCATTGGCTCAGCCTTTGATTATTTAGCTCTTTACATTTATGTCCTCACAGTATTTATGCTCTCCTCACCGATGCCCTGTTTTATACCAGATATCTGAGCTGTAACTCAGACAGACAAAGTAGAAAATCCCAGCAGCTCCACACATTTTGTGTTTCAAGAAAAAGCTCTGGTTCACATCTGTTGTGACAAACATGCCAACTGTCTTCATCGTGGCCTCGTCGCAGCTCTGTTAAAAATGGGAAAATTTCGCAATGAACTTAATTCATTGCAACACAGTTGCCACTAGTCGTTTCACTAGTTCAGCTTTAGTAAACTGAACAGCCGTCATGAACTCTGAGGGACGTGGAGAGCCTGGCAGTCCAGAATGGAGGCAGCGATCGGCTAATCAGCAGTTTGGCACCTTTCTTTTTGTATTTACTGTCGAAAACTGGTTTCAGATGCACTTTTAAAGAGTTACTGGTGCAAATAACCTTCGTGCTTTGAATAAACAGTCCTAACTTGTTGTTCTTTTAGCGACCAAACTAAGCCAACAAGTGTGCTAAAGGGACATGAGCAACCTTTTAAGCTTTAAAAAACTAGCAGACAATGTTGAACAAACGTCAGAGGATGTAAGAAGGACAGTGAGGAGAGAATAGAGAGAAGCTGCCGGAGCTGTTGTGACTGAACGGTGCTAATCCAAGCTAACTCGCCAGCTGCAGCCGGTTCTCCAGGATCCATCCTTTACAACATCACGTGATGCACTGAGGCCTGAAACGACTTTCCCCACAAGCTTACATTGTAAAAGAAGCAGCTTTAAAATTGTTTCTTTTGGCACAACAACCCACAAAACAACTCGCTTCACCATCAGGACGTGATCCAGTCGTCCAAAAGCTAGAAGAGCTGCAGGATTCGATCATTTCATCCTCGTCCAAGTCAGTGGGAGGTGAAACTGGAAGAAGCTGTGGGGGGTCGTTGTGTTGCTCAAGGACACTTCAGCGGTTCAGATGGACCGGCGCTGGTGTCTGGGGAAACGATCACGAATGAATTAAATATGTAGTTTCTCCAGCAGAGAAACTAAATGTGAGGTCCTGCCCACCCGCCCTCAAGGTCGCCTGCTCTGCGCTGTTTTCACGGTAACATGAGTGAAGTATAGAGTTTCACATAATTTCTGCTAACGGTCTGAAACTGAACTCTTCTGTTTGTTGTTCTAATGAATTCAGGTAGCGAACGTCTGCGTCCTCCTCACTTCATCTGACAGGACACATCCGGACCGACCCGCCGTCCACAGGAACGTTTACCGGCCTGAACACAGGACTCAGGATCAGAGAGGTCTTTTAACATTTGGGTTTTTTTCAGCTCTTTTTTTTAAAAATCTATTTATTTTCTTCACTTTTTGTTTAATTTCTGGCTTATTTGTGTTTTAATCTTGTATATTTGAATGTATCAGAGCTTTGATTCAATGTTCTCTTGTTTTAATCTTCTTCAGCAGTTTCATAACTTTGTGTTTTATTCAATGAAAGCTGTTTATTTTATCCATGCTGCGCCAAAACGAAACACCAATCTGTCTGCTACAGTAACTGCTAGCTGCTAGCCGCTAGCTCGAGGCCCAGATGTTCTCATGTGTCTGTTGTGGTCAGTCTGTGGAAATGTGCTGTGTAAATAAAGTTTGAGTGATTGAAGCTCCCTTTAACAGGGCGGCTCATGTTTCGCCCCCAGTCTAAACACTTCCTGGTCTGGTGAGAGATGATGTTTGCTTTTCATAGCAGATCCAGTAGCCGGCAGCGAGCCGACACGGGGATGAAGTCAAGGACGGCGACCATTTTGGGTCAGTAAGAGTCAGAGTATCAATAACTAACAAGGTCTGTGTGTTTCTGTTAGCTAAACATGTAACTCTGCTGACCCTCCTCTCCTCTCCATCACCTCCTTCCACCTCCTGCAGGAAACTCACACTGACGAGACGTCGCTTCACTTCTTCTCTGTTTTCTGTAATAACCTCTAAAATGGACCGGCCCGATGGAGACACTGCTGGCCCGGTATGTCGAGCGCCTCACTCCGTCTTCCCCTCTCACCTGAAAGTAGCAGCACTCATCTCCCCTCTTCACTGACTCCTTCAGCCCTCTCCTCTCTGTTTCCACTCAGCCCACCCACCTCCTCCCCTCGTTCAGGTTCAATGACAGAAACTCTAACGCCAAATTCCTCCCTGAGGCAGCTTGAGCTTTCTATCTCCCCATGATCTCACTCCCTCTTCTCCTCCTCGCTTCCTCTCACAACATCTGATCTGTGGTCGACTGGAGGAAACAAAAGAAACAAAGAAGACAAGAGGAGACAAAAGAAGGACTTTTCTTCTTTCCTTCCACTTTCCTCTTCGTTCAGTTTCCTCTCTGAAGAGTCTCAAATGAAAAAACTCTCCAGTTACATTCAATATTAACAGCGACGATGGAGACGATGGTCCTTTCCAACCTGCCAATCATCTTCAGCTGAGTGAGGAGCACAGAGGAGGAGATGAAAGCTACCACGATGAAAACACACACTCGAAATTTAATTTAAGGGACATTTACCTTCTTACCTGTCGTGCTTTCTATCCACAGACTTTGTTGTAGGAACCATTTTCTTTCTACACCTGCGAACAATATCATCTACTCGTGGACGCAGCCGGTCCTCATCAGAAAGACAGCCATATAGGTTGACTGTGAAAGCAGCTTATTACGACCCATATCTATGTTTTTGTTCGGCTGCAGCCTCTAGTGGCTACGGGAGCAAAGGAGGAAGTCAGGTGGAGTCGAGGAGGACGAGGACGACTGGGTCAAACAAGCACATGAGCGTCTCTCAGGAGATCAATACTGACATCAGAAGAATAACAACAACATAAATACATTTAGGAAAACTTCTATAAATAAATTAAAATAGAAAAAGGTAGTATAAACAATAATACATGGATATTTAAGTACATTTACTCCAGTACAATATGTTTGACTTTCACTTTTACCAAAGTAATATTTTAACACGAGATCTTTACTTTTACTGAAGTATGTCTTACAGGTAGGAGGGAAAATATGTATATTTGATTGTTGGATGAACTGTCCCTTTAAGTGTGGAGTTCCTCTAATGCTGATTATGACGAAAAAACTGAACCCATTATTGCTGCATCTGAACATTTAACTGACATCATGAAGCCTCCTGTTAATTCTGACTCACATCTGGAACAAAACTGGAGATAATTCATGAGAAAAGAAGGATTATTAATGGACAACATGCTGTGAAATAAACCTCCTCTGGTCTAAAAGCCTCTAAAGGCCTGAAACTGTTTACATGAAGTGAAGAGCTTCACAAACAGTTTACATCTGGACCGATGGATCTGACATCTCTACCTTCTCCTGACGAATGAACAGAGTGTGCAGTCGAGGGTGGAGCAGACGGAGCAGATGGTTCACGTCTGAACCGGATTCATCTACAACACCAAGCACATGATTCTGCCTTGTCAGAGTCGGAGACAGAAGACAGACGAGGAGGACGAGGAGAGGGACCGTCTTCAGCATCGCTCCTCATCCTCTTCGTCTCCGCTGCCGGCTCGTTGTCGACCTCTCCACACGGCTCAGAGCTTTAAATCACACTTAAAGAGTTTCCCTTTGAACCTCGCCACAGATAACTGCAGCCGCTTAATATATCAAGTTTCAGCGTTCAGGGGAAAATCCAAACTGCCTCAGACAGAAAATAACTTCAGCAGCTATTATTCCAGCAGTCAGGTCACATCTATTTATCCTTAGTTTAACTGATCCGGGCCAACTGATGTCAGGAACAATGACGGGCTTGTTGGACCTTCACACAAACGCTGGTCCAGGTTCATCTGTTTGGTTTCAGCAAACTCGTTTCTGATGAGAACCAAACTGTTTCAGCTTCATGTCGGTCTCTGGCCCAAACTTCAACACAATAAAGCTGCTGATCGTTTGTTTTTACTCGACATTTAGCAAAAACGTTTCAGAGGTAAAACCAACGGCTTGTTTAGTTCATAAACGTGTTAAAGGTACAGTTCGCCTGTAAAAAACAACCATTCACCGGACCTTTTCAGGGGCCCAGCCATTTCTGTTTGGATCCACACACACACACACACACACACACACACACACATTAAATTCACACATTAACTCTGCGGCGTTATGTCTCTGTCACGCTCCAAACCACCAGCCTCTCCCTGAAAAAACATCGTGTCATCACCAACAAGCTACAACTCACAACACAACCGTAAATCACGCAGGACGATGAGGTGATCTGTTCCCCGCGAGGCTTTCAGTCCAGCCTGTGACGATTAGTTTCCATTTGTTCCAGTCTGTTCCTGTTAGATTCAATCTGCACGTCCAAACGCTGAAAATGCCACAAGAATGAACTCCTGCAGTAACAATCAGACCGCTTCAGACAACTGGTTTATTAAAACCAAGCGTCTACTAGCGACGTTATCAGGTTTTATAAATATGTGCATGTGTGGGAAAAACTGCACTCACAGTTGAACCTGAACTACAATAAGCAGAGATGCTGTGACTCTTCCTCGCTGCGGCGTGATACATCATAATGTTTCAGCCGGCCGTGACCCACATCAGCCGAGGAGATAAATCACAGACGAGAAGATAATCAACAGAGCAGCAACTCAAGAGATCCAGAAGAAAAACTCCAAGCTGCAGCCACAAAGACAAAACCACCGTCCGGCTGAATAAACATCTTAAATATAAACCGGCGCACAGTAGCAGCGTCTCTACGTTATAATTATGGACGCAGATGAAAAGGAGAGCAGAGGAAGTTTTACTTTACAAGGTGTTAGATTGAAGGATCGTGCGTTCACCTAAATTAAGACCATATTTCCTATAAAAGCTCTGCTTCCTGTCACAGAGAAGATGCTGCCGCTCTCCTCTCTCCAGGATCGCTGTGGTCACATTAGTTTTTTTAATGGGTGAGAAGGTGGATACGAGCCAGCAGCCGCAAGAGCCACAAGAGCCCAACGAACAACTAACAGAGCAGCTGGAGTTAATGCACAAAACCTGCAGGACGGATCCTCGAGAAAATTGATAATTTTCTTTCTTATCAGCAGAGAAATGTAACTCTGCTGCGCGGATGAAAAATGTGCCTAATAATTCTTTTCTCTTATTGCTGCAACGTTTACAGAAAGAGTGGGAGGAGAGAGTTTAGATGATTAACACCAGCGCAGGAATATTTGTGGGAACAGAGCGAGTTCAGCTTTAAGAGCAACACTCGGTTGAAATAGTTTTCCTTCCACAGCAGCGACATTCATCACATATATTGCCTGCGTGCATCACGTGGCAGCAGGACTGTTAACTGAAGGCTCAGAACATGTTCGTAAAAGGAAAAGAAGAAGGGAAAGAAGATTTTATTTAGTCGCGTAGATTCATCGAGTGTTTAAAAGAATCTGTTTTATCTCTTTCTTCTCTGAAAGCACACTGAGTAAGGTTTGGAAAATATTGTGTTTTGGCTCAAAATATTTGCTTCTGCAGCCACAAATATGTCTGGAAATGATCTGACGTGTCCTTAAAAACATCCAGTGATGTCACGTGTATAAATGGTGAAATTATTTGGTCCCTCGTTAAAAAATATCCAGCGATTTCACACTTTACAACAACACCATCGCCACAGAGAAGTTAAAACTTTCTTCAACGTCACTGTTTTCTTTGAACCACGCGGCTGGAAATTGTTACATTACATTTCTTTAGGATCAGTTTTTCATGTTATGCTGTGACAATGTTTGCAGATGGTCCGGTTAAGTTTAGGCACAAAAACACTTATTTTGGATTAGACGCAGATCTTGATTTGACATAAAACCGTTTTCTTTGCCACAAACATGCTGGAGACGTCCCGAGGTCTTTTTAAAAACACCTGGTTTTGTCACAACAGACACAGCTGCTGATGGACGGACTTCAAAAATATCTGTTCTTCGTCACCAGATATTCGGCTGGATATTATCCGAGTTCTCCCTAAAAATATGACGTGGCGTCACATTTACAAATGTTGAAACTCCACCACTGTCCCCCTCTACCTCCCAAAATGGAAGTCAGGTCACAGTACAAGCATCAACTGTACATAATCAAACATTTACTAATCGGGGTGATGGAGACATTAGCTGAAAGGTCTCATGTCCAGTTTATTGTCAGTAACGTCCCTCCATCCTTAATAAAAACAGACCTCTCTTTGTAAAGACTCGTGCAGAGCTGTGACCGTCTGACAGGAGACATGAGGACATCTGACCGAGGACCCTTCAGGGACTTTCTGTCTCCGGCCACACAGAAATATTCCTCTTTTTATTTTCCTCCTCATGTTCAGCTGTTTATGGGAAGAAGCCACAGAGAGGCTGATGACCTCTCCTCTTCAAATGTCTGTTCATTAACTGACATCACAGCAGGAATGTAGCCTGGATGTTCTCCTCGACTCCGACCCTGTTCACACTGACCCGTAATGCAGCGGTTACCGGGTCACATCCCTGTGCTGTCAGAGGCTCGCAGCTTCATCACTAAAGGGCAGCAAAGTCAGGTGAAGTCTCGTAGTCCACAGAACATTTCTGGAGCTTCACAGTAAAACAGAGTTGCAGCATTGTGCTAAACAACTGAAGCAGCTGGAGACTTGTGTTGACCTTCCCTCAGCGTGAGGCCGAGGAGATAATGACTCAGTGTTTCATTATTGGGCCTTTAACGAGTTCATGAACCGAACAAGCCGTGGATGTTTCCTGCAAATACTTTGGGTTCAATTCAAGTATGAGCAGAAGATAAGCAGCTCTGCCGCGTTGAAGAGCGAGCGAGAGACTGAGACGAAGCTGAAAGAAAGAAAACAACGTTCGCTGACACCAAACGGATCAACCTGGGTCATCATTTCTGTTAACGTCCAACAAGGAACATTTTCATTGGCTCAGAGTTTCTGAGTCGGTCCAACATCAGCAGGTCGCCGGTCATCCGTGGGAAGAAGTGACTGTATCTGCTGCAGAATCAGCACCGGAGCTTCCTTTGTTGTAATTTAGACTGTGCAATGTGAGCACACACACACACACACACACACACACACACTTACGCATGACTTCACCTTTAAGGAGGATGAAGTGTTACAGAGTGTTTGGTAAACAGCTGAGGTGAAACAGAGCGAGCTGTCAGCGTAAGTCAGGCAGAACAGAGTGTGTGAGTGTGTGTGTGTGTGTGTGTGTGTGTGTGTGTGTGTGTGTGTGTGTGTGTGTGTGTGTCCTCCCTGCTCCTCCTGAACCGCTGACGAGGATCAGAATCAGAAAGGTAAAAAAACTTCTGACCCCAAACGCCGACGCAGTGTGAGAACTACATCGTATAAAAGCCTCCCTTCAGGTAATCACAGGAACGTGTGTGTGTGTGTGTGTGTGTGTGTGTGTGTGTGTGTGTGTGCAGAGGCCTGCTATCAGCACACGTAGGTCATCTCACTACGAGCTTTAATCTGCTCTTATCTGTGCCCTCTGTTTCTTATCTGGTAACGAGTTTTTAAGATCGAGGACGTCTGTCAGCTCCCAACCGTGCGACGTTAACCAGTGTCTGTGTGTGTGTGTGTGTGTGTGTGTGTGTGTGTGTGTGTGTGTGTGTGTGTGTGTGTGTGTGTGCACATCCCCCTCACTCTCTCTCTAAAAACGCACACACAAAATTAAAGGTAGAATATGTAGAAACTGTCACACTCCAAACAAATCACCAGAGATACGGCTAACTGCTGCTAGCGGTAGCTCCCGTTCTCTAGTCAGCTGAGCTGGTTGTTGGTGTTTACATGTCAGATCAGCTTTGGACTTCCAGGAGGAGGTGTTCAGGGCCCGGGTAGGAGGGCATGCTGCTGGGGTGTGGCACCGGAAACAGAATCAGAACCAGGCAACACTGTTCTTCACTCTGCTGACAGACTGAAACTGTAACGAACTGAACCTCCAAGATAAATTAAACTATCTCACCTCACTTCCTGTTTCTTTTTTCCCTTCACACACACACACACACACACACACACACACTCACACAGTTTAATTAACAGCAGTTTTCAGCCTCTCCGACCTCGTCTCTGCTCTGTTTCTGCTCAGGTGGTTGACAGGTTCATTAACCTCAGGAAACCCTCCACCCGACGTGTCACCCATCCCTCCTTCCCTCCTTCCCTCCTTCCCTCCTTCTTTCCTTCCTTCCTTCCTTTCTTACTCTTCTTTTTCTTCCTTGCCTCCCAAACTGACACCTTACCCTCCAAAAACACTTCTCTTCTCCTCTCCTCATTAAGTTTTCATTAAGTTTTCCTCCATCATGTCTCTTCTAGTTGTGTCTTTCTTTTCCTCTTCTCTCGCTTCTCTCAGGTCTTCTCCCTGCTTTCCTTCTCTTCTGTCTTCTGGTTCGTACTGCCCTCCCCCCCGCTCCTAAATCTACTGACTATAATCACAGCAGGGTCAAAGGTCAAGGTTCACAGCTTGACACCACAAGGTACGGGCAACAGCGAACACACACACACACACACGGAGGTCACATTACAGTAAGTGTGTGAGTATAACCTTTCTCTGTTTTTACTTTCTCTCTCTCTCTCTCTCTTTCACACACACACACACACACACACACACACACACACACACACACAGTAATAGCTTGGCGTCTTGTTGATGTTGTCATTCAGAATAAATTGAATCAGTTCTGACAGATTCAGCAACACATGAACTTTCTCTCTGAGTTGATCTAATAAAGACGAGAACGACAAATGTAGTGACTGAACTGGGTGTGTGTGTGTGTGTGTGTGTGTGTGTGTGTGTGTGCGCAGGCAGCTGTCAAAATGATGACTGAATATTTGTATGTGTGTAGAGAACATACGTGTGCCAGTTTTGTGTTTTTATATCTGTCTGAGTGACAAGCTGCAAAATAATGTGTGTGTGTGTGTGTGTGTGTGTGTGTGTGTGTGTGTGTGTGTGTGTGTGTGTGTGTGTGTGTGAGATAACACACAGTTGGCTCTGTGCTGTCACGGCTATCACTGTGTGTGCTCTCTCGTGTGTGCGTGTTCCCATCACACAGTCCTCATGAGGTCAGAGTGTTTTCGTTGGATTTTTTCCACCTGAGCGTCAGACGCTGGCGGCAGGAAGAGCTCCGGTCAGAGACGTTCGGTCGACTCCCAACACGGACGCCCATCCCTGAAACAACACACCCGCTCGCCAAACACACAACACGACACACCTATAGGTTTACATTAGCCTCTGTGTGATGAAGACCAAACACACAACACAACCTCACTCTCAGTCATGATGTCTGAAGCTGGTTTCTGCCTCGAGCATCAGACGAGTTTTAACACAAAGATTTCACAACTACTGGAAAGGTAGAAAGTGTTTTGTGTGTCAGGACATCACGCACACACACAATAAAATGATTTGGGGGTTCAGGAATGTGCAGCTATGCAAAGTGTAAAAGGGCCAGGTGACGGGAGTACAGTGTTGTATTTTGCAGTATAATAGAGTTTAGTATTATATTTCACTTGGTGTGATGAAGTTTCTTCACTGATCTGAAAGTTTTTACAAACTGAGCAAAACACATCAAGAAGACGTCAATTAAACGTTCAAGAGGCCAGAATGAAAGTCGTCTTTTTAAAGTTACTGACGTCCGACAGGGTTCAACTTGTACGTGTGATGTGTATCATACTGACATCACATCACGGGCACGTTACACGTGTATGAGTTCACTTTTCAGCTCGTGTACATTTTCCAGCCATGTTTGTGGTGACAGAAAAAAGAAATGTTAATTTGCATTTTAACAAAATATAAAGTTTCAACACATCTGTGGTTTGCAGAAACACTAAAATAAAAAAAGTGACAGAAACCTTACATGTGGACGAGACGCCAAAAAGTAGAGAGAAATATGGTTTTCCAAGATATCTGTATATTTGTGGATTGGGGTGTCGCAATATTGCATTATTCACAATAACCGTGATATTATAAAGCAAATCATTAATTGTGTTAATAATACACATATGATAATAGCATCATGAGCGCATTAAGTGTAGTTGAGAGTCATATTTTGACAGTTATGGTCACAGACTCTCTCCTCCTCCCTATTATTCATATTTTGAGGGTCATTTATTTGCCAAAAAAGACAAAACACAAAGTAAATAAGTTAAAGAGAGATTTAATTGGGAGCATTTATCATGGCTTTGTTTGGTTCTGATGACGCCGTTCTGACGCTGTGACAGATCTGCTTGTGGAAAGAAATCCATGTGCCGACAATGACGGGAAAGAAGAGGACCACTTGTGAGGAAACGTGGATGTTTAGAGGTTTCAGAGACGCTTTGTAAATGTTTTATGAGGACGGACGTTTGTTCACACGACGTGTCGAACATAAACAGAAACGCTGTTTACAAGAAAACTCCACGGGAGCCTTCAACAGAGCCGTCTGACGGACGGGACGTTAAATGAACAGAATATGTAAAGAAAAACAGAAGATAATAAAGTCACAGATCAGTGGGTCATTTTTAAACCGTCCGTCCTCCACGGCTGTGACGGCTCTTTAAATAAATAATGTAGCTGTGAGTGAAAACACATCTGAACAAAAACTACTCTGGATAAACATCTTTCACGTCGTTCTCATTATTTGATTTGGCTGCAGCTCCACTAAACATCACTGAGGGCAAAGAATCTGTCAGCACCACCGTGTACTTTCACTGTTATTGTTCTGTTCGGATCGAAACCAGAACCTGCAGACTGCTGAGAAACATATTATAGTTGTGTTACGCTCACACGTCCACCTGCATGTGTTTAACTGCTGATCACATTCATATTTATGACTTTACATGTGGGGTTGACTGACAGAGAAAGTGTGTGTGTGTGTGTGTGTGTGTGTGTGTGTGTGTGTGTGTGTGTGTGTGTGTGTGTGTGTGTGTGTGTGTGACTAAGGCAGAGTTGATGTATTTTTGGCAGTGTGTGTTTTTCAGAAGCCAGAAGATAATAAAGAGCAGACCGGAGTGAAACACACGCAAACAAGTCACAGGTACAACGCTCAAACATGTTGTATCTCCTCCATCTCCTGTCACACACACAGACACACACACACACACACACACACACACACACACACACACACACACACACACACACACACACATACACTCCTGGTCAGGTTAAAGGCTAACACAGTGTGTCTCCCTGCAGGATGAGGGCTGGTCTCTCTGGATTCCTGCACAGGTCAGACACTGGGTCAGCTGTGACGCACACACTCGCTCCCCCTGTGTGTGTGTGTGTGTGTGTGTGTGTGTGTGTGTGTGTGTGTGTGTGTGTGTGTGTTTGTGTGTGTGTGTGTGTGTGTGTGTGTGTTTCCAGTGCCCCTGAAGCTCCTGTCTGAGTATCCGCCTTATAAAATCTTAATAGTCTCTCTAATGTTGATCCTGCAGCTACGAACGCAGCAAGAGCACCGCTTCTTACTTCATTAAGTCGAGCTCACGGCTGCAATTTACAGCCATGAAACCACTGCTACTGTGTGTAAAGACACACACACACACACACACACACACACACCTTTCTCCATGTAAACAACTGTATGACATCATGAGTCGGTGACTATTTGGGGAAAAAAGCTGCTCTCGAGGGAAAACAATCATCAGCAGACTAAAATAAATCTGTGTATGTGAAGGTTGAAGAAGGAAACTAAACTTCTCTTAGGTTTTTTTTTATATCGACAAAACTTCCCATTTAATTCAAGGATATAGGTCCTTGACTCCAGGACTCAAGGGGAGGGTGATGCAGGAAGACGAGGGTGGAAACATGAGTCAGAGTTGGAAAGATGAGTCTGGAGTTCACATGAGGAATCATGTCAGAATAACAACCTGTCACGTCAGCCTGTCAGTGGTGAAAACAACACTTTAGAAAAATCCCATTTAACAGAGGTGGGAAGTAATAAAGTACAAATACTTCATTACCGTACTCCAGTCCATGTTTCAGGTATCTGTCCTGTACCTGAGTATCTCTGTGACTTTCCCTCTCTACATCTGAACACAAACATCTGAACTTTCTCCTCCTCACAGCTTCAAAACAGCCTCGTTACTTTAGTTTGATGCATTTGAGGTGAATTATGGATTATTGTTATTTGGCGTCATCACACGCCGCCTTCCCAACATCACAAGACTGATGTCGACCTATCAGAGCACATCACGCACGGCAGACGCAGCGAGACGAAACAAAGACGTAAAAGACGTGAACAGACAGAGAGGGAGGCTGAATGGGGAGAAAAGGCGTGTTAGTGTCTCGTATCTGCAGAGAGTTTCTTATTTTCTCTCTTTGTTGCTGCTCGGGACGCTTTACCAACCCAACATGTGGCTATTTGACGTCCTGGGAATGAGACTCAACAATCAACTATCTTTGTGGTGCGTTCAGGAACAGCTGGGACAAATCCTGCTGACTCTACCTTTAACTTTAATAGTCTTTGAATTATATTAATATGACGTGAGCTTCAGTTAGCTTTGACCACAGATGTCCTTCAGAGGGAGACTTTTTACTCTGATACTCTGAGTACATGTCAGAGCCTGTACTCGATTACTTTTACTGGAGTAAAGAAATTGAATCAGTACTTCTACTTTTACCAGAGTCTGTTTCTACACAAGTACCTGAACTTCTCCTGGAGGACAGACTGAGTGTGTGTCGCCACCTCGGCCTTTCACTGGCAGCTAAAGACGCCACATGTGTCGCTGTGGTCAGCGTGTGCGACCTGATGCACATCTGGAATTTTCCCATTTGATATAATAGCTGTGCCATAAAACCAGCTCAGTGTGTTCAGTATTTAACCGACCACGGTGGTTCTGGATGCAGTTTTTACAGGATTATTGGGCACTAAAAATTCTTCTGAATATTTTTGGTCAGTTTAAGTCAGCTGACAACAAGCGAAGAGTACAAACAGTCACTAGAGTAAATCCTGGCACTGTACGTCTGAAACTTTATATTTCTTTATGTTTGAACTCTTCAGTGTTCGGGCACAGATCACACTTGGGTCGAGTGAAGAAAAGATCAAGGTTTGGCTTAAAATATCTGGTTGGAAATGTCCCGACGGTGACGACACTGACCCGTCTCTGTCAGCTGAAATGGGAAGCGAACAGTGGTTTCTTACTTGGCAGCCATGTTGTGCCACCAACATCCCTTCCAACTCTGAAAATTACATACAATGCCAAAATGTAATTATTGGGCTTAAACATAAAACCAACACATCACCTCTTTGTGGCAAACTTGTTCCCCAAAATGTGTCCTACTCATCCGTCAGACATATTTTAGAGTCGTGTTCCTCCATCAACCATGTGAAACTAAAATCTACAGCTTCCTCCGGTTCGCCTCGAATTATATTCAGTCTCTTTAAATCAAAACGATACGTCAACTTTCAGGAGGACAAAGTTTCCTTCTTCCACCATTGTATCGCTAACATCCATGCAGTGTTTCTAAATGTGTTCGACCGTTGTAATCCTGTCACGTCGTGAGCGATCGCTCCACGTCCCGCCCCTCTCGCTCGGACTCAGAACCTGGATTGTAAAAGAAACAACACAGTGGCCGCTTCAGTAAGTCCATTCATTCATCCACTCATTCATTCAGCCGACTGCTCACTCGACAAACATCTCAGTAACCGCCGGACAATGAAGCCAGCCTCCCTGAACTAATTGCTGCTGGATAGGAAACAGTTGTTGGCTGCGCTGCTGTCGCTGGTTGCCAAGTGGGAAGCGAGCATTCGGAAAAAAACAGAAGTGTGTTAAAGAGACTGAGAGTGGCAGATGATTAACGTGTGTGTGTGTGTGTGTGTGTGTGTGTGTGTGTGTGTGTGTGTGTGTGTGTGTGTGTGTGTGTGTGTGTGTGTGTGTGTGCAGCGCTCAGCTCTCATGATGAAGACCATCTTTTGTTTTTATTCTTTTAGGAGAATTGAGAAAATGTTGTTCATTATAAAGCAAAATATGTCAAACATTTCTTAACTTTGGCTGCACAGTTTTTCTTTGTGTTAGCTGACGTTCACTCTGGTGATTGGGTGGGTAACTGTCCTGCAGCATTTCTACGTAAGTTGCTGCAAACCACACATAAGGTTACGTTTCTTGATGTTGCAACTCTCGTCACAATGCTGTGTTTATGCTCTGATCGGGAAAACTTCATGGTTTGGCTTAAGATTTCTGTCAGCACAAGCAAATGTCTGGAAATGTCCTCAGGTGTCCCGACAGAACATCTGTATTTTTTCACCACAACAAAATGTTTCCACAGACTCAAACTGCCGTCGCCCATTATGCAGCCTGGTGGCTTGTTTCAACGCCACCACCATCCTCTCCACTTCCTGGTGTGAAAGGTGGCTAATTTGACACATGTCAACCTTGGACACGTCTGTGGTTTGCTGCTGACATTACACCCGGAGACTGAGCTTTTGCTATCTAATCCTGCAGTGAGCTTTCTTATGTTCTTATTCTTTTGTGGGATAACAGGGAAAGAAATCTTTATAAAAACATGATGTCATTCGGCCGCAGGTGGTTTAAAATAGCCTCAATTAGATTTAAAATAATTGGATGTTTACGAGCAGCACTGGACTCGTGAACGCAGCTTCACCTCCCACGTTGTTAATCTCCAAATGTCCCGTTTTATTTCATTCCCGCAGCTACAAGTGTTTTATTGTAGAAAAAAACATCTGCTGAGACGTCAGAGCACAATGTTTTCTGACCTACAGAAAAAGTGATTTTACCGCATGTTGCAGGACACTTCTACAGTTACCACGCTCACTTTGAACGCCGCGTCAACGAGACATTACTTCATTGATCTTTATGTGTTATAAAGTTCTCTCCGGCTCCGACATTAATACGTCCGCTGAGACAATGACTTTACCGCTGAAAACCTTTAACTGGACACAGACTTTCCTACAGTCAGACGTCACGACAGCACGGAAATAATCCAACACTTCCCTTTCATCAGTAACTTAATCAAGTTTTGTCAGAGCTTTTGTTGCAGCGTTACAAGTTAACTGATGGGCACCGAACCAAGAAGTAAAAGTAAGAAAGAGACAACGTTTTCATGTGAAAAAAACACACGTTGGACAGAAACTCATGTCTGTGGCTGCTGTGTGAGTCTGTGCTGCTCTCTCTCTCTCTCTGCTGTGAAAAAGAGCCACGAACGAAAGAGAAAAACTCAAACAGCCTGAAAACCTCCACAATTCAACGAGCAAAACAGATCTCAACAACAGCCTTCATTCTGAATCTTTATGTTTATCCAACAAGCTCAGAGGAAAGCTGTGATGAACGACATTTGTGAGTAATGTCGCTGCTTAAATGGGGCACAAAACTTCTAAATTAGGCAGAAAGTCTTTGTGTGAATGGGGGAAGTTACAGGCAATAAAAAGCACATTAACTGTAGACAGAAAAATCTAACTCCATCCGTCAAACCCCAAAAGAATCCAGATTTAGGCCCAGACAAGCTCTCAGACACTGAGAACGCGAGCTGACACTTGGTTTGTATTTCTCTAGCCAAAATCAAAAACGGTACCACTGACTGACCCATTAAACGTCTAGTGGAGAGCTATTTGCCTCGGTATAGTTACTAGGAAGGGACTTGTCTCGGATATTGATGCGTTTACAGCAACCAACAGCGCTGACTATGCGTCACGCCCTCCACCATGGAGCGAGCTGTCAACCGACTCTGCCCAGACTGGCAGCTCCCAGCGAACACGGCCGGACCAGGACAGAACAACTCAGCCTCAGAGCAGACGGAGGCTTGTTGATGTCAGGAAAAACAGAACCAAAGAGGTTTTCTATAAAAAAACCCACATTGGTTTTTGGGAACCTCAAACATGCCAATTTCTGTTTAGAAAAGTCGCAGGAGTGATGTGAGAAACAGAAAAGTTAAGTGTTCTCTGGCTGCTTCCAGAAGGTCCGTCTTCATCTGTGAAACAGTGACCTCAGTCTACCAAACCGTCAGGCGGCTCTTTATCTGACAGAGCAGTGACAGCTGATGTTTCCTACCCGAGTGTGAGAGCTGCAGGCGGGGCCCGGTCTGGCTCCAGGGTTTGGCGTCTGGATCGGCGCTGGAGTCTGCAGGCTGCAGCCACAGCAGAGGGAGGAGACACAGCACCAGTGTCTGAAGAGGCGTCACTCCCCCGGCTGCCTTCATCTCTGACTGATCCTCACTGATGTGGACGGATGGATGGAAGAAGGTCGAACCACCTGGTCACATCACAGTCCGGACTGCTGCTGACTGGAGGAGGAACGACAAAGAGGAGGTGGAGAGGATTAAATATTATGTTTAATGTGTTTATAACAAGTGATTCAACTTTTCTCTTCAGTCATGAGACTTTAAGAACGTTTCTGTCATGAGACTGAGTTATGAAGATATAATTTGCATCACATGTCCTCAGATTAAGCTTGTTCTGAATAAAACACACTGACGCTCGTGTTTGATCAAAACAAGGTGATGAATCTAATACTCACACATAATCTAATTCAAATTCAAACTGGGACCAATAAGTTCTGAGATTTACGGCTCCACGGCCCGAACGGCAGGTTTAATTGAATCACTGCACATCAACAAAATAAACAAACCGAAGAGAGAAAGTTTCATTCGTTCCCGTGTTCCCTGTGCACTTTGGACGTGGCCGCGGCGAACCAGCGGCCACCTGAATAAATCTCAGGCAGACACGAACTGTACGTGCAGCTACGACTGGCCGCCTGTGTTAATGTGGGAATGCAGAGCGCAGGGGAAACGGGCCAATTCATCATTTTGTGCCGTTTACTATTGCGGTGGCTGGCCGACTCCGAGGGTTCAGTTTGAGAAATGCAAGAAGAAAGCGGCTGCTGAGAGAGGAAACACAGAGAGCCTGTTGGCTCGAATGCTGAACCCTTGTGAAAGAAGACACAGCAGAACCACGGACGGATTAAGACACAACGGGCCCCCGGCCACCGACATGTGAAGGCCCGACCCGTCCTACACGGGACCAAGACACCCAGACTGAAAGAGATCTGCAACTCTGTGTAGTCATCTTGTATCTGGTTTTTGTCATTGTGTGTCTGTGTGGTGTTTTTCATGCTATAGCTGTTTTGCAACTCTTTGTGTTCATGTTGCGCCCCTACTGATCATTGTGTATCTCTTTACAGCTGTTTTACGTACATTTGTAGTTGTTTAACATCTCTTTATAGCTGTTTTGCATCTTTGTGTTGCTTGATTTACTTTCCAACAAATAATCTCACACCTCTGGTCGGCCTCACGACCTCGTTGTGTCTTCAGCAGGCCTGTTCAGTGATCCAGTTCAGGAGGACAACACAACAGCTGGTGGTGCTGACAGCTCTCTGAAGTCTAACCATGACATTATTCCAGGTGTGGTGGCAAAACACAGGGCAGCCTGCTGAGCTCGCCGGTATATTTCCAGGACACACCGACCACGTTATATCAAATCCCAATCTATCACAGCCTGTCACGGCGGCCGGCTGGCTTGCGTCTTGTCAGCAGGTTTTAAAGAGCTCAACAGGTTAGAAAGACGCTGCTGCTGAGAGAGGAAAGACAGTCAGAGAGGTTTAACTCGGCTCCACGTTTTAATTTAACCTCGGCGTGACTCGACAGCATGACTCAGACAGCGAGGGTGCCAACATGTGGAAATCTCAATTCATGACGCCTCAGAGAAGATTTCTATTTATACTTGTTTCCTGTCTTTAAGTACAGTATAAAGGCAGCTCTGTGCTGCACAATACGTAGGACTTTACTCTGTGTCCTTCAAAAACCTTTCAAAGGTTTTATTTTCATTGTGGTACATGAGGACTTTAATTAGATACGACTTAATGCCAGAAATCCACTTCAAAATAACTGTGAATGACTCATAACTTAATAACAGCCTTTAATGTCCTGAACCTTTGAAGCATTAAACGGTCGCCCGGGGACAAAAACCTTTCAAATAAAAGCGTTCCCGTTTAATTCCCGGTCGAGACAGATTGTCCTCTGTGGAAGTGTGGAGAGGACACGACGAGCACCGTTCACACACGTCCATGTGACCTGTGTGTATTCAACCACACACAAAGAAGCGGAGGGAGAAGATGTGTCACGAAGAATGACTAATGAAGAAAAGAAAAACTAAATAACTTTAGACAGTTAACTTCAGGGCTGAACGACAAAATCCAGCAGACAGAGAGAAAAGAGTTTCTTCTTTTTGTGGTGAAACAACCAAACACACCTGAGTAAATATGTAATAAATGAATCAGTATCATTACTATAACATCGTGTGCAGCAGAGCTGCAGACAGACGCTCGCAGTGTAACATCATGTGTTTCTTATCACTTCTGTTCATCTGTGTTCAACACTTGACTCGAGGAAACGACCTCCTCAGACCAACATGTCAACACGGAGACAGACGAGGAACAAACTGTCTCTTCCTCTCTGCTCATCTGACACACAGTACAGTGTGTGTGTGTGTGCGTGTGTGTGTGTGTGTGTGTGTGTGTGTAAACTTGGGTGTTGACAAGAATTTTTAAATAAATCTCTGGAGGAAACTCACTGTTTGTTTCCTCTGTCTGTCTGTTTGAATTAAACACACACACACACACACACACACACACACACACACACACACACACACACACACACACACACACACACACACACACACACACACACACACACGGCTGAACACACATTTCCAAAAACACACAGTAACACACACATACTGACCAGAGATATGCAAACACATCAACACTACACATACTGTATACACACACACTCTGTCGCTCACCGACACAATGTGATGGAGGCAGCCGGATGAAGACACAAGAACAAGAATGGACGTTTTGTTTTTGTGTGTTTGTGTGTTTGTGTTGTTTTGTTGGTTCAGACTCAGGTCGACTGACGGTCACAGAGGAAGAATAATAATAATAACAATCTTTATTTATTCCACATATCACACAACATGGAGACCAACTCCAGGTCTGAGCCTGGGTCGACGGCACTGACTTATGAATCAACGCGCACGTGATTGTGCGATCTTGCGACGCCGGCTGCTGGATGAAGCTTTTTACCAATGAAATAAAGCCTGAAACGACCCACACCAGGAGCAGATAGAGGAATAGAGGAAGTCTGCTTCTACTTTCACCGTCAGTCTCGTAGGAGGAAGTGACATCATCACAAACACGTCACCTTTGCTTCACCTTTCACACACTGAACTGAATCATTTCCTGCTAAACAGACGACAGTTACAGCTGCAGACTCTGTGAGGGTTCATGTTTGTTCATTGTTTGTCTGGAAGCCGTTAAAATTGAACTTTCCCACAAATACACCAACAAAACAAAACAATAATAACGACTGTCAGAAACGATCTAATGGTAAAAATCAAGGAATCATCTCAGCGTCAAGTCGAAGAGATTAAAACAGCCGATCGCCACCAAGTTTACATTTATTACAAATGTTCTAGTTTAAATGTCGGCGATGACATAAAACGGTTCCCATGGTTATCAGCTGGACCCGTCTTTATTTTCTCTTCCTGTCGCACCGCGGGGGGCGAGCTAAACAATGAGCCGACAAAACAAAGGCTTCCATCAACAAACTCATTTAAATGTAGTGAGGAAGAGAAAGATTATGGTTTTTATTTGTCCCGTGTTGTTTACAGGCGACGCAGATGAAGAGATACAGTGTGAGAAGGGTGAAGAGGGTTAGTGGATGGAAACACGTAAAGTTAAATACAGAGAGAAGAAAGAAAGACAAAATAATCAGATCAGAGACAGATACAGTATCACAGCGACCCTCTAACCTACATCCTCCATCCCTCCTGAAATAGACTGCTTTTGCCCTGAAACGTCAACTCTTTGTGCAGAGCTTCCTCTGTTAGCAGAGGAAAACGTCTGTTTAAATAAAGAGAGAATAAAAAGTCTGAATGGACTCCAGAAATATGAAAACAGTCCCGAACGGTTCGAGCTTCAAAAGGGAAGAAAATGTCTGTATTTCTATTTTTCGTCCTTGTTTTGTTGGCGTGTCTGTCGACCTTCGAAATAATATTTAACTGTTTCAGGTGAAGCGTCCTGCAGCGTCAGAGATGAGTGGATCCACATTTAGATTTAGTTTCAGCTGCAGCATTTATCTGCACTAAAGTCGCAGCGGCTGCTTTAAAGTCAGCACGTTTCTCTTCTCCAGGAGCAGATGCATGATGGGACGCACCGACTGCTCCTGTTACGATACCACTGGATACACTCCTGACCCGCCTTGTAAAATCAGAGCCTCTGAATACTTCAGATGTTTTCTCTGACCTCCGTCTCTCCCCGGAGAATACACACCGAGTGTTTCTGCTGCTGCTGCTGCTGCTGCTGCTGCTGCTGCTGCTCGAGGGATTACAGACGTTTTATTGTGTTTACAGGAGGACGAGGTGAAAATGTGGCCGGCCACTCGAGGGGAAGCTGAAAAATCTCATTTTAAGTGGCCCGGCTGATTTATCGCTGGAGGACTTCTGAGCTGACTCCATTACTCCCGGCAATTCTTCTTCTACCTTTTCTAGTTTCTTTATTTATAACTTCATATTTCCTTTCTTTAATCCTCCTCATTTAAACCTCTGTCTCTGTCGTACTACCTGCTCTCCATCAGCTCCTTCTTTGTTTCTCTCCATCCCCTCTTCTTCTTCTTCTTCTTCTTCTCGTGGACCAGAGGAGGTGACATCTTTACGACCTCTCTCTGCCAACCCTCTAATCCTCACCATGATTTAATAACTCCCCTCCTCCCATCGGTCCCTCCCTGCTGATCCCTCCTGACATCTTATTACATTAACATGAAGTCAAGGTAATATCTCTCTCTGGTTTCTTAAATTACTTTCAGTCTCTCTCTCTCTTTCTTTCATGTATCGCTAACCTCTCTCTGTCAAAATCCCTAATCTAATCAACCTTATCCCTCCTTTATTAAAAATTACTCAACCTGACAACACTCCTCTTCTCTCTGGCTCCATGTTCCTGAAAAAACACAACAACCTCTTCGGCGTCCTTCCAGGTCTGCTGTTGCTTCTCTCAGCGTCACTCATCTTCTGAGGCCGTCAGAGTGTCTCTGGTCAGTTAGCCAGAGTGGACAGGCCTGGTGGCTGGTGGGCGGGCTGCCACCAGGCTGCCCGGCCGGTGGTCCACCCTGCCGACCCCCAGCCTGTCCTCTCTGCCTAACCAGCCCAGAGACACTGCAGCTGCGGTGTGTTTACCGGGGAAACTACAGTTCACAATTTGTTGCTCCAACATGTCGGGCCTGTCAGATTTTTTTGTTTCTTCCACTGAAAGAAGGCTCCTGTTAGTTGAACCTCAACGCTATTCTCGCCGTCACCTAATGAAAAACTTGATGGATGTGTTTAGCACGGAGTAGCAGGAACACGAAGCCGTCGAGGCTTTCGTCACATGAAAACGATCGACTCAAGCCACTCAGAGGCAGAGTAAGGCGGGTCTCGCAAGAAAAGTAGTGGGATCCATAATAAGACGCGAATGCCGCCTTCCCATCTTGTTAGAAAGAGGGACAGAGCAGCCGTCCAATCAGCAGCGATCCTTGTTGAAAGAAAGTACCTAGCAAATCACGTATATCTGGTCTGCCATTGCAATTTCTGCTTTGCTGTTTTGTTTCCTCTTTAGATTAGAAAGGTTTCTCATTAATAAAACACTAGTGTAGTTAATTTGTTAGTCTCAGACTTGTGGAGTGTTTTTTGCATCCGTGCCCAGAGAGCAGGTGCACAGCTCGGGCCGAGGTTCAGCCCTGAGGCCCCACAGGTCCAGCCCGCTCCCTGGTACCTGACTGTACGGCTGTAAAACAACTCCGAGATGTATGTGAGCAAACAGAGCATAGCAACATTCCTGTTTAACCGACCGTGTGTTCAAGGTCACACAGACACAGACCGTCGATCAGTAATAAAGTGCAGTTTATACAACAGGCAGGAAACTTTATGAGCACATATGGAAAGTGTGCAGAGCGCTTTCAAACCATCACAAACATCAGGAGAGGAATGCAGATCAGACAGTCGGTGCTTCCCTGAGTGATATAAGTGTTATTCTAGCTCCAATAAGTTAAACGAAAATACAACTTCATGTCTTATAATAACACTTTTCTTCTTCATCAATCAAGAAATCATCTTTCTGAGCCTGTAATGATCACGTGACGTGATGATTCTGCGTAAAAAAAGTTTATCCAAACCTTTTTATTTCTGAATTATGTCTGTTCCTCACTGAGTTTACTTCATAATGTCAAAAGAAGTTGGACTGAACATGAAAACTAAATGACTACGAGACAATCCTTTCTGCTCAGTCAAAGTAAACTTGAAACTTAAGTTCTTGAATTATTGAAAAGGTGCAAAAAACACTGTATAAACGCATCAACATGCAAAATCCGATCGACTGACCAATAAATCAGATGTAATTCAGCAGATCATTGCATATTTTGTTGCAGATGTATAAAACAAAACAGTCACAGCAGTAAAAACATGTTGTAAAGTTTCAGACCTACTTTCTGAGGCGGAGGAATACACTCACCCTCGGTGCCTGGACTACATGTGCAAACACTCAGGTGGATGGAAATGAGAAAAGCAAGAGCTTTAAGAGACAGTAAATCTCTGAGGTTTTCTCTGACGTCGCAGGGCGGGCTCAAACATTTTTCTCTTCGCTCGACTGTTTTGATTTACTTGGTGGAGGTTTGCTCGTTGCCAGACTTCACTGACACGTCGTATCCAGGTGCAAACAAACTCTTTATCTTTGATGCTTTTTTCTTTTACAACTCAAATCACAGAAATAAGTTGCTCTTTTGTTGACTTAAATCCTCCAAATACTTTTGCAGTACACTTTCAGGGGAATATTGTTTAATATTGCTTAGTTTAATCTATTTATGAAGGATTTTAGAGCTGAATTTACAGTTTCAGTTGTATCATTTGCACATTTCTTCCCATATACGTGAATATTTCACCAGAGAGATGACGCAACGGGATCAAATCAATACCTGAAGCGAGGGATCGGAAAAGTCCTTCTCTTGTGTTCCAGGTAAAAGCAGATGGACACATTTGGCTCTTGTGCAGACATGATATTATAATAGTTAAGGGATGTCTGTGGATCCACTGGTTTGAGTTGGTGAAACCTGTGAAAGTCATAAAAAATATCGATGACTTACTTTAAAGCTCTTTTGTTTCTCGCAGGAGGAAATTATTGCAGCATTCTTGAGTCAGAGTCAAACACATAAAAGCTCATTTGGATGAATTTACTGCAGCAGGGACAGAAATATTCTGCAGTGATACACGTCTGCTGCTGCTGAGTAAAATACTATATCCAGGTATCTAAAGCACATCACTTGGGATAGACAGTGCAGTTAAGTTTTCACAATCGTGTCAAAATAAATCTCCTAAATCTTTGTTTATTTGAATGGAGTCTGGTGTGAGAGGACGTCAAAATCAATGAGATTGTTCTTAATGTTAATGCTCCAGTGTTTCAGTCCAGAACCGTTTCTCGACATGCGGCGAGATGAGATCAACGGTGAAATGTTCATGCCCCGACTTGATGATTTTTGTTTTGGGTTCATCAGCGCCGTCGCCTCAGTCTGCGTATGTGAGGAAAAGTTTTGGTTTCGTTCCCATTGTTTCCCGGGGTTACTGAAGTCGATCCTCCGGCTCTGAGTCGTGACTTCAGAGTCGTCCTGGAAGACGTCAGACTCTCCACAGGAAAGCAAAACAACATTCTTGAATCCAGGACAAGAGAGTGAGTGATGGGGAAATTTTCCAAAGTTTTCTGCTGCATGGATTTGAAAACAGACTCAGACTCGCTGCTGGCGAGCCGACTCATGAGCTGCTCTTCAGCTGAGTGGTGACTGGTTGTGGTTTCATCTTGTTTGTTTTTACTTTTTCATTTCTTTGGACCCTCTGTGAGTCTGAAATAAAGATTGAATGTCTTTAATCTGAAAGTGAAAGAAGTCCAGTATTCTGTAAGCAGCACTCAGTTCAGACCAAAGTGGAAAAGAGAGATTTAAAGTGATCATGATCGCTTTTGTTAAAAACTTTGTTAAAGTCACTGAAGTGTGGTTTAAACTTCAGGCCTGTGGGACAAATGCAACACGATAAGTCCTTTTGTGTCGCCTGCAAACTCTCTCAGAAAGTCCGATGGAAAACCCCTCAGTGAGAGACTGCAGTGAGTTACAGTAGCTGGTTGAACGGTCGCTCACCCAGATGTGACGCTGTGTCCTGAACGCACCTCAGTGTCAACCCCGAGATCAACCTCCCACTGATCTCCAGTCCCGTGAGCCGGCTCAGGAAAGTATGATGAGACGAACAAACACTCTGTCGGTTTATTTGTCAGATCAAAGACTGCGTGGTGAAGCGAGAGCCACGCCCGACACAAGTGCACGAGTTGTTTTATCCAGAGGGATGACTCGAGCCGAGACTCAGGACAAACAAACAGCGTTATGGGAACTGAGCTCGATGTACGAAGGAATTCTGGGAAGAGGAAGCTTTGTTTTCTAACCTCTCTCTCTGATCACTGCCTCTCCCTCTATCTGTCCACGGCCTCGAGGAAATATTCGCTCTCGCTCTCTGGGGCTTTCTGGGAAGAGGAAGAAAAGCTGATGTCATGCACTTCCAGATGGCAGCGTAAGGAAAGAGAAGAATAGGAAACGGGCCCCTCGGTTCTTACACAACTCCCATATCCTTTAAGTTAGTCACATATTACCAACGCTTTCTTCACAGAACAGGCTTTTAACGAAACACCTGCAGCCTGTTTATCTCTCAGGGAGACCTCAGATTGCTTCACACCATGTTGGAGGAAAACATGAAGACAATCCTTTTACATATTCCCAGAAATGTCATCATCCATCACAATAAAACATCCAGCGGTCAGAGAGCTGTTGTGTGGGTTTTATCAGTGCGTCAGGCGGCGTCTGTTCTGATTTAAATGAAGAGGAGATAGAAGAGAGCGCTCATCATCACTGTCTTCAGTTTTATCACAGATGTGCAGTTACAGTTTGTGACGCACCGAGACGTAAAATAATATTTAATCTAAAAGAACAAGATGTTCATGTTAGTATGTCAACGTATCTCCTCCACACTGTCGGCACTTTAAGTGACAATCGTGTTTTCATCACATCTAATTTCTTTATTGCTGATTTTGAGTTAAGTTTAATACTGACACCTCTATAAGACCTACATAAGTAAAAGAGACCATCTGTGGGAGATTTGTCTATTTCTTTACAGTTGTTCTTCACGCAGTCGCAGCAGGTTGGGCTCCATGTGTCTTTGTGTCTTGTTTCTCTCACTTGCTTCCAAAACCAATGTACAGGTCAGGATCTTTAAAACAGGAGGAGGTGCTCATACTGCTTTCGTCCACAGGGGCCGCCAGAGTCAACAAAACGTGACTGTTCCTTGTAGCTGCTTTAAGTTTCTATCCAAAGCGAACACAAGACTGAAGCTGTCTGAGTCAGTTTAACCTTTATCCCTCGTCCACAGTCAGCAAAGAAGGTTCATGTGGGAAAACAGAAAAAGGGAATTTCTTACCTAAGACTGTAGGTTTGGAGGACGGCAGACTTTGCACCTTCTCCCTGACAGTATCTCTCCCAGTGTAAACATGGCAGGTGAGTAATAAGACAGAAAAACAGGAACAATCCTTTAATCTTTAATAATCTTTGTTTTGGGGACGCTCTGGTGGTTAAGACTGAGATTACTGAGATTACTTATGTGAGCTATCAAACAAAATGCCCCAAATCTTAACTCTTTCTTTTCAATCTTAAATGTACAATTAAAGACCTCCATAGAACCGAACCGAACCGAACAGAACAGGACAGAACAGAACAGAACAGAACATCTGACCCAGATACCTGAGTCTTTCTGTCATTAGCGGACTGTCTCGCTGTGTCCCGGCGCACATCACAGTGGGTGTGAAGGACCTGAACCTGATGAGTTTGTGCTTCAGGTGCAGCGTCTTTTAACTCTTTGTCTCTTTTCATCTGCACACAAAGGAACGAAGCGTTTTCCTGGAAGAGCTCAGAGGAAAACTGTTGCTTATTGTTCGAGAGAGGGAGCAACATAATTAGGCTGCACGCAGGCAGACGCTTGGGCGGGCATGTGTGTGTGTGTGTCAGTGTGTGTGTGTGTGTGTGTGTGTGTCAGTGTGTGTGTGTGTGTGTCTTGCATTTTTTGTGTATATTTCCAAAACTTCTACGTGTGATTTCTGCTGAGTGAAAGTGTCTGGAGAGATGTCGGCCTAAATGTTTGTGTGTGCTCATGAAAGTGTGTTTCTACCTCAGTGTGTGTGTGTGTGTGTGTGTGTGTGTGTGTGTGTGTGTGTGTGTGTGTGTGTGTGTGTGTAATCACTTGTGTGCAGTATGAGTGATGGAGGGACGCTGTCTGCTTTTATGCCTCGTTCCTGCCTTTGGGGTTTGGGGAAGGGTGGAGCATAAAGAGCCGACCAGCGGGGACCCACAGTTTGTTATTGCCTCAACAAAGTCTGGAGGACTTTTTTTTTAGTGTGTGTCTGTGTGTGTCTGTGTGTGTGTGATTGTGTGTGTTAAGAAAACCTCCAGGCAACCTGCTGCTGCTTTTTTAAACTACTAATCATCAGTCATATCCAGACATGAGACTGAAAACGGGGGATCTCCAGCAGGGTACCTGGCAACCTGTCAGAAGTTTTGAAGACTGAGACTCATTAAAAAGACATTCAGCAGATTAATTATTGAATGAGATGATTATTAAAGGGACATGAATAGATCCTGATGGTATTATAATTACAGGTTAAAACTGGGCCACATACTTTCTTCATCACTGTTCAGGGGCGTCATCGGATATTTACTCTGCGTGTGTTTACTGTTGCCTTGTTTAGCTTCTGTTATTAAAAGCAGCCGTTCCCGTCAGCATCTTGTTGTTTTCTACAGGCTTTCTCACTGATGATTAGAGGCAGGGTCCGAGCTTTTCATCACATCCAGATACTGAAGGACACTGAATCTGAATCCTTTTGAATTTAACTATCAAGACGTGCAGGTAACTAAAGACAGACGAGACGAGACGAGATGAGACGATGTTGATTCCACACCGGGGAAATGTAATTGTTCGAGCAGTTCGAGAGTCAGAATTAGAGAAAAAAGTGGCTGCGTGATTGATAAAAATCAAACACGACAAAGTGAGACAACAAAATAGAAAAAGTGAGACAATAATAGAGTAGAACTCAGTAGAGTGCATACCTCCGCCAAGGCCCAACAGTCTGCTTTAATTCAATCAAATGTAATCCAGCATCAAACTGGACAGTCTGTTATCACTCTACAGTTTAAACCTGCTGAACTGGAATTTAAACAACTGTATATGTTTATGTTTGATTTGTGTGAAACTGGATCGTTTCTCACGGAGACAATGTTCTCGTTTGTTCCTGTAACGGCCCTGCAGGCAGATTTACAGAGTTTCCTGATCAACAGATGGAAACTCAGTGGCTGGTACGGAGGCAGTTTACAGATTTAGCTGCTGTTAGCCTGTTAAAACTTGCTCCTTTAGTCATGCAGCTAACTTTAGCGTCCCATGAGCACGAAGACTCCCTTGGTGCCGTATTCCCTCATTAAACTGGCAGCTATCAGATGCTGCGTTAGGTGACAGACACACCAGCTGATCACCTCATTAGCCACATTCAGACACGGTCGGCTACTTTGACATCTAGCTCCATGGCGGGGAACATAATCCACGTACAGCACTAAGTAATACATAGCAATCAATATCCTCAATCCTCAACAAATCCCCTCTCTACCTGACCATTTTTACAGGAAGCCTGTAAATATGTGGAAGAAAATACCCCTCCGCCTTCTGATGCACATCTCATCCGTAGTCAGGTTCTGAGTGTGAGAGCTTCGATCAGACTCATCTGAAATGCTTCACCTTCGACCCGCCCACAGGGAACACTTCGACTGGACCTCAACACTCAGTGGAATGACCCTTTAACAGCCACAATCATCCACAACCTGAATAACTGAGCTGAAGTCAGTTCTGACATATTGCAACAACACAGAAGTCCACATGTCGGTCTGAGCGGTCGGTAAGTCTTCAGTCGGTCTGAGGGGAGCTTTAAAGGTCGACGTGCACGAAGGTACGAGAAGAAATAACATTTAGTTTACAGGCGGCTGCAGAGAGATAAGGGCGTGTTCGACGTGATTCAGAGCGCCGAGAGGGTTCTGGTTCAGACTGATTTATTAACCGTTGGAGAGGTGTCATAATTTGTGTTTAATGAGCGATAACGGCAGGTGATCGCTCATTAAAGGCGCTTTGCATCTGAAACACTGAAATCTTTTTCACTGAGGGAACTTTCATCAGTCAGGAGTACGCACACTTAGTTGATTGTTTCAAGTGAAGATATCAGCTGCTAAACCTTTTTTAATTACACCTTCTGGATCAGGACGCAGAGCTGAATCAAAGACCCCGGCCCGGTCACACTGAAGCATTGAATGGACCAGTAACGGGTAATTCAGGAAGTGGAAATGAGGATTTTTCTGCACAACACGTATCCTTTCCTGACAAAAACCCCAATAAGGTGCCAGCTGGCTGGAGGGAAACTGCAGGACACTGAGAGCTTCTGGAAATAAAAACACATCAACACTGTTTCAGCTGTGATTTCCAGCAGAGAAACATCCAAATACCACAGAACAAATTCACATCGTCTGACGCCACGATTCATCGGACGCTCACATGCAGTCAGAAAATGTGTCAATCCATCATGTAGATGAAGAGAGAATCACTCTCAAAGTAAAAACTTGGACCTGCTCGATAAAAAGTCAGAGGATCAACAAAGACAATGTTTCATCTTCATCCAGCAGGTGGTGAGATGTTTCTGCCACTGACGAACAACTAGAGTCTGCAACTATCCTTAATAACTGACCAGCCAGCAGAAGATTAGTGAAAAACACTTTCTATGTGAACACACACGTGCACTCAGCCACCCACCGTACACACACACACACACACACACACACACAGCAGGCTTTAGATGGACACACAGTGAGACAGAAAGTAGTCCCCCCTCATTAGGCGTCTTAGCGAGCGGTGAAAGGAGCGTCTATTCACTGGATGTGGTGGGAACACTGGGACCAGTGGAGCAAAAAAACAACCGACCGGCCAGGGAGGCAACCACACACACACACACACACACACACACACACACACACACACACACACACACACAAAGAAGTGAATGTGTGTGAAGCTTAAGTTTCAAGACTTGTGTCCTCTCGCTTTTCTCACTTCTCCACCTCTTCTTCATCCTCATCTTCGCCCCTCCTCCTCCTCCTCCTCTGTCTCTCTCGCTCTGTTGTGTAAAGAAAAGCTGCTTTAATTCCTCCTGACAGCTGTCAGTCCGACCGGGACCAGCACAAACCCCCATCGGACCACAACACAGCTCGAACTCACACAAAGATAACGACCGGCAGAGAACCAGCAACTAAACAAGCAAACTCAAAGACAGCAGAGACAGGACACTGGCAGAGACAGACGTCTTCACGGCAGAAATCAGTCAATATGAAACTCATTTATTGTCCTTTTAATGCCTCAGATGGACGGATGTGTCTCATTTCACGTGACTCACAGATGAGTTTTCTGTTTGAATTCAAACTGTTAAAGCTAAAGTGACTCCTGACTGGGCGGCCGGTCCTTTAAACAATGGTTTCTATTGAGGGAAGTGAAGCGACGGTGAATCATTGTTTTACACAACAACACAGCCTTGACTTCTTTATACATACAATACATATATATATATATATATATATATATATATATATATATATATACACACATACTGCTTTGAGTCTGTTTATGTGTTTTTAACTCCTCTCATGTGACGTCGTCTTCTTATCGTCCTTTATTGATTTTATTCTTTTATTTATCTTTTTATTTGCATCACTTTTTTCCTTTCGTTTTTATTCCTTTTACTTGTAATTACTCATATTGACTTTCGGTGTTTTCACATTTTCTGTCCTGCCTCCCTGTTTTAAGTCAGATGAGGCCTCGTTGTGTTCGGCTCAACTGTAATACTGTCTTCCTGAGTTTAGTTTAGTTTAGTTCATTATCATTATTATTATTATTATTATTATTATTATTATTATTATTATTATTATCATTGCAACATTAATGTCAGAAAAATGACCAGAGATTTGTTTTTCAGTCCAAAATCTCCTGGTACTGGTTTTGACAGATACAGTTACAGGTGACTTCCATAAATAAACTACATCCCTCAAACAATCAGACTTCATGTACGTGCCCATGCTGGTGTGTGTGTGTGTGTGTGTGTATGTGTGTGTGTGTGTG
The DNA here is from genome assembly GCF_965226575.1 of Pagrus pagrus. Lineage (NCBI taxonomy): Eukaryota > Metazoa > Chordata > Actinopteri > Spariformes > Sparidae > Pagrus > Pagrus pagrus. Next base: position 2,104,372 of record NC_140187.1, on the reverse strand, counting down.
TGTGTGTGTGTGTGTGTGTGTGTGTGTGTGTGTGTGTGTGTGTGTTGGGCGTTTGTTCCTTGAAACAGTGCGTTTCTATTGTAGGAAGTGAAGTGAGTCCTGCTCAGTATATCATTGTGTTCACGGGACGAAGATTTGTTTTTATAAAAACTGTGTCAGGCTGCTGATGAATGTTGGATCACGACTGTGTCACAGACTTTAATACAACAGCGCCGCTCAGTCCGATGTTTCCCAGCGGCCACTCACAGGATCGCAGCTAAAACGAGTGTGAACAGTGTGTATGTGAGGCGTGTGTGTGAGGTGTGTGTGTGAGGCGTGTGTGTGTGAGGTGTGTGTGCTTCGTGTTGTGTATCTGCGGTGTGAATCTCGTGCTGTGATAAGATATCGGAGGAGGAGAGATCATCTACTCCCACGGCCTACATATCTCCCTCTGCTGTGACACTGATCCCAGACATTACCAGCTACACCCTGCACTCCTCCACACACACACACAGCTGGACAAACACCAACACACACACCTACACACACCCTAACTCACTCACACTAAAGGTAGTTGGTCTGTTTGCACACGGACTGTTCATACACAACTTCTCTGATATGAACGACTTCAGTAACAAACACGAGCAGCGTAGTGAAAACACACTCTGCTGGAAGAAGTATTCAAATACCACACTGTGAAAATACTCCACTACAAGTAACTTCCTGCATTCAAACTGACTTAAGTCAAAGTATGTGAGTATAATCAGCAAATTGAGTTGACTAATGTCACTCACTCATTATTTGAGGAATCCAGAGCTTCAAACCGGCGTGATGTTTGAGAGACAACAGTCCTGTAACAGCTGTAATAAAATAAAAAAGCCGCTCGCTTCTGACGACAGTCAAGTGAGAACGAGAGTCACAGACTGTTTCCGCCTTTGTGTCCTTAAAGTGTCGGACATTAAACTTCAGCCGTCACGTCTCATTGTCTCTTTTGATTTGAGGAGCAGGAAGCAAACAAGGTTTCTCTGGGAAACACAAAGTATTCAGTCCGACTTCACAGGACAAGTTCAAGTTGTAAAGGACAGGAAGTGTCTCACACACACACACACACACACACACACACACAGATGTATTTAAAACACACATGTAAGTTTGTCCACTTGTGTCCACACAAACGTAGAAGTTCAGTTGAGTAGTACTTTAAAGTTACAAATTGAACTGAGTACTGCAAAAAGCAGACAAAACTAAAGATGTTCACCGTCTCTGAGCTGCGACTTGTCAACCCGGAGCTTTGGGTCGGTATCACCGCTCTAATGGAGACGGTAACAGAGTCGGGACTGCTCTTCAGATTAAAGACACTGAGACGATGAAGGACTCTTGAGGTAAAGGTCACATTCATTTTCCACATAGCGAGGACGAGGCGGCTGGCAGCTCAGGTATCTGGTTGAATCATTATCTCACGTGTACATTTCCACATGATGAGTCAGAAAGTCCCAGAGAGCAACGAGGTCAGAAAAATCCAACGCCTGAGGCTGAGATCCAGTTGTCACATCGCTAACGGAGGTTAATGTTGCCGGTTAGAGGTTGAAGTTAATCGATCTGATCGCAGCAGATCGAGTTTCCTTTACGATCAAGTCTGTTGTCAAAACACTTTTCTACAAGTTTCTGATAACACCAAAGCTCAGCGTGAGTTCATTCACCTGACGGCGTTTCTTCACGTACTCTCTCTCCATTTAACCAACCAGATTCTGCCTCCAACACTATCAGCCATCATGTCTTAAAACTTAAAACCGCTCTCCTCTCTGCTGTCAGCTGTCACTTCATGCGACCCTCCTCCACCCCGTCCTCCTCCAGCTCTTCATCCAGGAGGTTCTACTCCCCCGTCACCAGGATCCTTCTTCCTCCATCAGCACCACCACCACCAGTGTCTAGACTCCAGCGGGAGGTTTCCTGCTCCACACACAGCTTCATCAGCTCCCCAAAATATAACTTCATCACGATGGAGACTTTCTCATTCTCTTTGTTCACATGAGCATGTCGTTTTGTAGCTAAAGGTTTGTTTAAAGCACAATTATCAATCAGAGGTCATCGTAAAGCATCAAGATAAAGTGAAAGAGGATGAAGAATACAGATTTATAACATTTACGACTTTCTTTTCTTTACCAGGTATTCTACTTCCACCACCATGTCTGATAACCAGGTTTCTTGCTCACATCTGATTCACGACATCACGACTATAACCTGGTTACTTGACTGCATATAAAACACACTGAATGTGCGTTTGTGTGTGTGTGTAACTGCACACGAAGAGGATTTCAGGGATGACAACACACACTTAAGATAAACTCTGAGGTCGACTGTTCACCACGAAAATATGTAAGAAATATTTCTTTTGTTGTGAAAGTTGTTTTTCACATCAGCAGCTCAGTTTCCCAGAACCGCTGGTCCACTTTAAAACTTTAAAACTTTTACAAACACTCATTTTGGTTTGAAACTATTTATTTTTCCTGCTTTTAAAGCGGAGACTGAAACCAGCTCAGCTGCAGGAGAGAGAGAGACGTCCCAAAGCACTTCCAGATCACTCCGCTGAGCCATAACTACACCCAGAGGTGTGTGTGTGTGTGTGTGTGTGTGTGTGTGTGTGTGTGAGAGTGAGAGATTACACTAAATTACAGTGCACTGTAATGTCTGTATTTATGGTTTATTGTAAAGTACTGGTGTCTTTGTCTGTCTGTGTGGGACAGACACAGTGGATGTGAAGATTAAGATGAATTACGTCTCAGCCTCATTAGAGGACACTGATGTGTGTTTGAGTGTGTGAGCGCTCACATGTGTTTCAAGTAAACACACACACTGTCTTTTTTATAAACACACACAGAATTAAAAGAAGATACAAACACTGAAGCAGCAGAGCGACGCTCGCTGCAGGGCGAACACCGACACTGTGACCTTCTGCTTTACGTCTGCTGAATGGTTACAGTTTCCAAAACACACCGAACTCTGAACCACTTCAGGAACATGAGTGGGTGTGAGAGCTACATCCTTCTCTTGGAAAATGCAGGAAGAGATCGGAAACAAACGGCCTTTGATGTGAAGTTTGAATAATAAAGTCAGGAAGTCGAAGAAGTGATAAAGTAACCAAAAACTGAACATTTCTTTATGCTCTCTTTTCGTTTATTCAGGTTAAACCAGATTTCTATTCCTCTCTTGTCACATCACTGTGTTTAGGCACAAAAACTACATGGTCTCCACAAAAACAGCTGGAAACGTCTGCAGGTGTCGCTCAGCAGCCTTGTCGGCTGTAATAACCTCCGGATGTGACAGTCAGCTAATAAACACATGATGTGTAGCGGATATGATGGACAGGTTTCTTACACATGTCACACTTGGTCAAATCTAACTGCTGACATTATATCCTGGAGTCATGACTCATTTCAGTTTCATTTCATTTTGTCTATGATGTGAAAAATGTCCTGAAAACTGAGATATTAAAGTAACGTAGACGAATTCTGCTGCGACTTAAACTGTGACGTGAACAGTTTCACTACACTCACACACACACACACACACACACACACACACACACACACGCACACACACACACACTCACACCCTTCAGCCTGAGCAGAGGAAACAATGGCCTCTAAAATAAAGTCCTTTATGTCAACTATATTGTCCTGCAGTAAGTCAAATAAACGTTTCCTCTGAGGACGAAAAAAAAACCCAAAGCTTTTCATTTTCGTGTGTGTGTGTGTGTGTGTGTGTGTGTGTGCGCCAACCTGTGATTTGTGCGCAGACCAAACAGAGCCCAGCAGGGAGCAGACGGTGATATACAACGTGTGCAGCAGAGTCAGGGACACCAGGACGATATTTAGCCGTAAAGTAAGCAGAAGGTGTGCAGATGAATGTGTGAGTCAGAATGTGGACGTGGTTCTGTGCGGGTACTGTACATGGTACCGTTGCTTTATGAGAGTGTGCGCCAGCAAACACCTGAGCTCCTGTTGTCTGTTTGTGTCGTGTGTTGGAGGGAAAACACAGGAAATGAATATCACGACACAGATCTGAGTTTTTAGTGAGAATTGGGCAAATAACTCAAACAACACAAATATCTGTGTACTGTACTATCTGCTCTTTACAGCAAGCGTCTGTGCATGTGTGTGTGTACACTGTGTGTGTGTGTGTGTGTGTGTGTGTGTGTGTGTGTGTGTGTGTGTGTGTATTGAGGTCACTTGGCGCCGGCCCTCAGGTTTGTTCAGATGGTCTCGGAGGGGAAGGAAGCGTTTCGGCTTGGCAGAGAAACTTTATTGTTGCCTCGGTCCTGATAAGAGGTTATTAATTAGGAGGCCAGACAAACACAATGATACAATAGAGTCTGATAATGTAGCTGCTGTTTGTGTGCCAGTGTACACACACACACACACACACACACACACACACAGATGCTCTGTGGAGGCGTGTGTGTAAATGTGCCCTTTGTTCTATTTCAGTTTCACAGGAAGAACGACTGCTGACTATTTTTATAGATATTCATTTTGTTTTTTATTCTTTATTGTGAAAATATTCATGTGTTTTATTCTCAGTATGATTTTTTTCTTTGGTTTCTGCTTCAGTCACGTTTTTTATTTTGTCTCCACTGTCAGAAATAACTGTATGTGTTTCCCCTACGGCTAAATATTGGATCTCAATGTAACTATGTGGATCTTTTGGGGGCCAAAAAGGTACATATATGTTCTCAAGCAGTAAAAGCTACATATACGTACAAGTTTTTCTAAACGTACGCCTTTTAAAAGGTCGATTCCTGTCCCCTCACAGGAGCACTGTGTAGTTACGGAGAAGAAATTCAAACTCCTTCTTTAATATTTACAACATTAATGAGGTCATGATACAAACTTTCTCCATCAGTGAGTAAACAAGCTGCTCTCAGAGGAAAGTAAGGTCCCAGAACACTGTTTGAAGCTAGAAAGGTGGCAGGGTCCGCCACATATAAACAAAGTAAAACAGTATAATCTGTGGTCAGTTTGTTTATTTAGTTTATTCAGTCATGAAAACAAAGAGAGTTTGATTATTTAGTTCGTTTATCAGCCAATGAGGATCTTTCTCTGCTCATTAACATTTCTTCAACAAAACTACAGACTGCTCCTTTAAATTAAGGTATAAGACTGGGCACAAAGGTGAGAGGGTACTGCCGCGGTGACAAGCCGGTGTAAAGGTACAAATATAAACCTTTGCTGCCAGTGTATATTTTGCACTGCATACCTCAGAGACGCTCTGCTGGTTTGTTGTTTTGCAGATTGACAATAAAGATTTGAATCTTGAATGAAGATGTAATAGTGATTATCATCTGACCTCCAGCTTCTCTAAAGTCTTCCAGGAGAGACCGTCTCCCTGATCGATATATAAACCGTACCCTGTTTCAGCCTCTCCGTGACTTTGAACTTGATGACTTTTCATTTTCAGATTATAAAAAAAACAACTCCACTCTGGTGTTGTTGAGACGTAATACAGAAAGGAAAGAAGAAAAGAAGCTGAGACTGATTCGATTAGTCGTCCAGAGACTGATGAAGCCACACACACCAGATAACAGACACAAAGTGGATTAATGTCTGAGGGAATGATTAACAGCACCTGCTGGTTATCGGCCTGTTTTATCTGGCAGCACCGAGCCTCTTTTCTAAACACTGATAAGTCGCATAAGAAATGAGCCTCATTAAAAATCACAACAGCTTCAGAAACATTCATCTTCAACTGTTATCACGCTCACAACATGAGCGCCTTCTCACTCCGCGGTCATATTTCTCAGCTCGACGGCTGTTGAGTCGCCTCATTTAGAGGTTTCTGTCAGCAGAAGGAAGGAAACGGTTACATCCTCCGTCTGTGGCCGGCTGAAGATTTAAAACAAACTCGTTGATTAATATTAGTGCACGCATCGGGTCTGGCTGTGATTCAGTGCGAACGTCCAGTAAAATGTCAAAGAGATTATTCGTGCTGTTGAAGTCACGTCTGGACGAGAACGTGTTGATATCAGAGTTTCAGGTTTATGAGACACGGTAGGCTGATTCATGACAAACTGAAGCAGATATTAGTTTGATTATTGTCTCTTTGCTTTACTTATTGACATGTTTGATGGGCTGAATGGTGAACCAGACAGTTGGTATACTGTACATATGGGTGTGATATCCATTTTTAAACATTTTGAATGGATGAAGATCGTACAGGGATCAAAAAAAACTTCAAAAACAAACTTTAAAAATAACTTTAGTTACTTCTCAGATTCAGATTATGCTGAATATCTGCCCTGATAATCTGTCTGTCCCTGTGACATGTTGATGTCAAGCAGGTGTAATGATTATGATGTTGACTTCCTCAGTTTACAATAAAATGTACAATTAATTGTGAGGGAGACGTGAATGTGCGTTTATATATTATTCATCTGATTGTTGTTGTGACGACTCAAACACCACATTTGTCAGACTCATCTTGGCGCCAGAGGAAAAGTCGGGATCACAGGTCATCAGGATTCGTCCTTGAACGTCCGTCCAAAGTTTCATGTCAACCTATCAAACTGAGACTTTCAGCGTGGAGCCACAGCTTGTTTTATTTTCTCTGTCCATCATCTGGCAGGACCGAGCAGCAGCAGCAGCAGCGGCTCTCCTTCTCATGGTGAACACGACGTTTCAGAGCTAATCTCCTCCATTGTTGTCATGCAGGGGCCCCAGCAGAACCAGGCCAGTGACCCACACTGGGTCCTGACCTTCGCTTTTTAAGGCCGTGCATCCTCTGCAGCGACCCGGCTGTCTCAGCTCCTCGTCAGGCAGCTGATACATCAACCCCGAGCTGCTCAGCTGTCACGTCCTCTGGGACGGAGACACTGATGTCAGCCTCACTGGGTGGTCTGATCTCCGTCAGCCAGCTAAATACTTTAAATATTCTCTGATCAACACACTGCGTTTATATGGGAATTAGATTTACTGAATAAATACAGATTAACTTGTTTGTCTCTTTGCGTTCTGCTCCTGGCAGCAACATTTTGACATTTGATGTATCATAATTTTGTAAAAGATCGAAGTTTAAATAAAGTTTTATTGATATAAAAACAAACTGCAGTTTCACGTGTTGTTGTGGGAGTCAGTCATGAAATCAGAGACTTAATTCTCAAAGCTTAATTCAAATGTTTTTTAAACTCTGCAGGTCAAAGTGTAGACAGAAGAAACCATGAATCAATTCTTATACACTCTTTAATACTTTAAAACTTTAATACAACTCTGTCACTGAATACTGTCTTTGCAGGAGTTAAAGGATAAAGTTGGTGTTGATCCCATGAAAAGCTCAGACGTGAGAAAGGCAGAAGACAATTAATTTGGTTCCTTGTGACAAAACAGATCCTACAAAATGTTTAAAGAACATTTAGTTCTGGTCTTCTCGTGGGATTTGATGCTGAGGAAATGCAGACTTTAGTTTTATCCCTTCGTCAACACAACCTCGTACCTCAACAACTGACTGATCCGGTGGATTGTCAGATTCTCCCAAAACAAGACCAGACCTTCATCGTCACCGTCGCTGTTTGGTGAAAGTCCTGTGCTTGTTTTGTTCGGTTGAGTTTAAGAAACTAAAGGACTTGGTCGGGTTTAGGAAAAACAGTTTGAGTTAAAATTAACCATTTCACAGCATAAATGTGTGAATGTGTGTGTATTTTTCCCGTCTTTGTCCCGATGACATTACAAAAACGTGATTGCCGAGTTTCAACAACATCAGATTGAACATGAACTGAGCGTCCGATAGTTGTCGCTCGCTCGCTGTCAGGACGTGATGTAACTTTGCCCGAAAGCAAAGAGAGTAAAAGTACACCAGAAAGCGTATATTTCTCTTTCTTTTACTGTAAAAATGAGCTTAAACGACATTTACACTAAACATAACGCAGCTGTTTCTGTCATCCTCTCTCTCTTTGCATGTCTGACACTGATGTATCACAGAGGAGATTATAAAGGACGGAGCAAGAAGTGGATGTGAGTTAAATACAAAAGTACACAACACAGAAAACCTGTTACACATTACATAGAAATGTCACACACACACACACACACACACACACACACACACACACACACTCAGGAAACAGCAGAGGAGGAAGGAAAAACAACAAAACACACACAGAGCATCCTAACGACCGTCAACCACAATAGGGTCATTCTATGTCTATGAATCGCCTCGAGGACACACACACACACACACACACACACACACACACACACACACACACTGTGGGAATGTACAGACAGTAAGTGTTGTTAACATTATGTTTTATGTTCTCACTCTGCCTCTGTGTGTGTGTGTGTGTGTGTGTGTGTGTGTGTGTGTGTGTGTGTCTCATTCTTCGGGGTGTGTGTTGTGTTTTCTGTGTCCTCTGTGGTAAAAAGCACTGGTGCAGTGAAAGGCGGGGAATTTCTCAGCCTCACAAAGGTGTGTGTGTGTGTGTGTGTGTGTGTGTGTGTGTGTGTGTGTGTGTGTGTGTGTGCAGCTCTCTAAACACAAGAGGGTCCCAGAGCCGGATAGCTGTGGGTTGAGAAGAAGAAGAAGGATTTATTTAATGATACGGAGGATGAAGAGGATGTTATTCTGGGCTCTTCATCAGTGTGGCGTGTCTGCATATTTTGTGTGTGTGTTTAGCTGCGGTTTCAGGGCAAAACGACGTTTTAATCATGGCTCTGGATGTTTTATTTTGTGATGTTAACCCGGGGATCAGCAGCAACGGGATGATGAAACTGGAAGAAACCTGCGATCAGTCATTCAACAACCTCGGGGTGAAGGGTGGGGACGTCTCTGACGAGTCGGACGACTACCGGGTGGTTGAGGCGATTCATTTGTACAGTTTGACTCTGAGCCGGGAAAAATCTGGGAGTGGGCAATGGAGGAGCTGCTACCCCTCCCTCATCAGCTACTGAGCAAGGCACTTAACCTCAAATTTCCCCCGTGGAGCGACAAAAGTCTGGAGTGATACAGGGCAGGAATAACTGCTGCAGGAGAGTGAAAGTCAAGCAGAGGGTTGTTGAAGAACAGCATCTGTGCACATAAATCTTCTGCTTAAATACACTGTAAGTTAAAGCTGTAAAGAATGTAGTGTAAAAATAAAAGGCTGGTGAAAACCTCTGTGTTGAAGGTGTGTTCATTATCTCTGCTCCACAAAAGAGTAACGAGCAACGACTGTGTGACCAAATCACATAAAAGTACAGAAGTCTAAATCTCTAAAACTTTGGTTTTGCCTCTGCTGTTGAGAGATTCACTGAGTTTTTGCAGTGTTATTTTTCTCTCATTGCACAAAGTGCTTCATTCCAGCACTTTCCAACAGGCAGCTTCTGCTGGAAAAAGCTGCATCCTCCAGCAACAGCTCTGCGCTTTTGGCTTGACAGCAATTAACATGAGTCCAACATGTCGAAGTCGAGGCGGACATGCCTGGGCCAGTTTAATAACAAAACACAGAAGTGATGGTGCAGCCGAGTCCAGCAACACCTCAGAGAAGATGTGACAACACACAAAACCTTAAGATGTTTCAAACCAGAGAGGCACGAGAAGTCCAACTCAATGTCACACTTGGTCCAAGCGACTGGCAAACACAGCACTGCTCCTCTGGTGCACCGTGGACACCATCAGGCCATGAGAAGGTGGTGGGAGGAGACACAGCGTCCTGCACCACTTGTGAGAGGGCAGCTAGGACCAATCATAATCCACAATGGTGGATTTGCTTCTTCAGGTTCAGAATGAGTTGCAACCCCAGTTAACCTTCTCAGGGTTTTTCCTCTCAGTGAGGGAACGATGGAGCTGAGCCTGATGCAGCAGCTGAGCCTGATGGGGAGGCCCCGAACAGTCAGCTGTGGTCATGAGCTCAGAGTAACGACCAGAGGAGGGACATTGTGCAGACATGTGGCCTCAGGCATGTGATCGGGATGCCTCCTGGCCTCAGGGGAAGGTATTTCGGGCTGATCCGACTGGAAGGAGACCCCAGGGCAGAACCATTACATGCTGGAGAGATTCATTATCCCATCTGGGCTGGGAATGTCCCGAGACCCTGCAGGAGGGAGGCGGCTCGGCCTGCCATCATCACCAACACAAACCCACTAAGTGGAGGGAAACGGATGGATGGACCAGGACGTACATGTGTTTCTTCTTGAGAAACATGAGACATGAGACACAAACTGGTCCGTAATATTCAGCTTTATCATATCGAGACAAACACGACTTCACACCACAGAGGAGACGTCACACGAGTCGTCCAGGATTCAAGCCAACAAATACAAATAATAATTGTGATACTTTGGGAATAATCACAGCAGAAAGTCCTGAGCGCCATCAGAGATGAACAATGTAGAAACTGTCCCGACAGAAGAAGACGTGGGCGTGGAGCAGTGCATCGTGGGAAGTTTGAGTTTCTTTAAAAGAAAAGAGAAATCCTGATTTCATTCATTAACAGTGACACGGTGACATTAGGCTGGTGTGTTGGTGTGTGTGTGTGTGTGTGTGCAGCTGGATCAGGGTGTAACGCAGGACTTCATGTTGTTTTATCATCAATCTCGTTCATAAGTGACGTTCCCAAACGAGATATACATTACAGACGACACACAACACGTATGTACGTATGTATGGGAGCAACAACACCGAGATTCACTGGGTGTCCAGATGTTTTAGGGCCAAACAGCGTCGAAGGCTGATCGTTGCATCGTCTCACGTCTCCTTGAAACACCACAAAGACATCAGAGTGAGAGGAAATGACTCTCTGTACCACCAGGTGGCGGTAGTCTGTATCCATCATCCAGAAGAAAACAGAAGACTGCAGATAAACAAACTATCATTATGATAAAGCAGCGTTTTTTGACACCACGCTTATTAATATAACCACAGCTAATGGAGAACATGTCTGATAAAACGTGGAGCAGAGGAGAAAAATAAGGAGAAACTGCACCAGACGGGTGAAATCACAGACGCCACAGCGACAGACTCAAGAGGCTTCATGTTCCTAGCACTGATTCACTGAGCTGAGCAGCCAATCAGAGCGAACACTCACGCTGATGGGCCGACAGAACCTGACACACCACAAAAACTGTCACCACAGACGCTCACCAACAGTCCCGACATCAGTACAACAGTCAGCATACTCAATATCAGTGTTGTATCAAGTAGCCAGAAGTCAAACTCGAGTAAAAGTAAAGATACTGAGTTCAAACATTACTAAAATAAATCACTTAGTATCAAAAGTACAAGTAAAAGTACATAATACTTATATTTACATGTTTTTATATAATGTATAAGCAGCTGATTCATTTCACTCTGATGCAACATGTAATCTGCAAAGTAACTAGTAACTAAAGTTATCAAATAAATGTAGTGGAGTAAAAAGTACAATGTTTGGCTCTCAGATGTAGCAGAGAGGTATAAAGTAGCAGAAAATGGAAATATACTCAAGTAAAGTTGGTGCAGTACTTGAGTAAATGTACTTCTCCAACAGAGACGTTGATTTCAGACTTTTCACATTAAAAGTATTCTATTCTGTCCTGTTTTTGGTGGGCTTTTATTGTGAAAAACCACCAGCAAGTGCCAACTTTCATTGATGGCAGCTTCGACATCGATTGGGAAATTAATTAGATGGATGAATTATGAAGAATTAACCATGTGAGAGGATAATGTCACTCCTCATGTTTTTTAATGGTCATTTTTCTAATAATCTATTAAACATAGTTTATATAGTTTCATAGTTTCTGGCTTTAGACTTTCCTGAATATTATCTTCCATTAGTGATGATATTAATCTGGACGCTTTTCGTTGTAGTATTTTAATCTCACTGATTCAGGAACAGTTTGCAACTCATGAAACTCTACAGATAATTTATTCTACGTGATAATAAAAACCTCGCTCATTGAATCTTTAAGTGAAATAAAGTAAACCCTGAGAGGGACCTCCCTCTGACGTTTATCACCGCTCCGCGATGTCTCTCGTCTGGTTTCCCCTCACTAACGCGAGCTCGCCCACTGAGGATATAAAACGTTTTACAAGTGACTTTGTGAGACGGTCGACGTCCTCGTTACCGACGGGACGCACTCTGTCAGCTCCTCCATTAAAAGTGATGTAAAGTCTCCTCCTGCCTCCGCCCCACGTCGGCCTCAGAGAGCCGTCGAGTCTTAACTCAGGCTAACAGCCCACGTTAGACTTTATCAGGCAGCGGGGACACACAGCTGTGATGAGACGTTTATGAATATTGAAGGTTAAAGGTCAAATAAAAGCTTCACAGAGATTTGTGTCGTGTTATCACAGGCACCAACAGGCTGCTGCAGCCGATCACAGACTTTATCAGAGACTTTATTTAATTCTGCAGCTCGGCAGTGAAGTAAATCCTGATCTGAACACTTTCTGCCTCGGGGAGCCTGAAACAGCCTCTCAGCCTCCTGCTGCCGGCCCACGTCTGCAGATGGAGAAGTCAGACGAAGGAAGAACTGGCGTCAAACCCAGAAAGGACAGAATGAGAAACAGACCTGCGTCTCAAACGGACGTACAACCTGCGTGAGTTCACAGCGTCCTCAGAAAAGACACGCTTCATACCGTGAAGAATGAGAAGCACATTTCAGAGACGCATGTGGGAAGTTGTACAACGATCAAACAGAGGAGACAAAGTCTGTTCTGACTGCAGGAAACATGAAGGAGATCATACACAGAGGTCAGAGACACGACCTGTGCTGTGACCGACAGGTTTCAGGTGCAATCCTGCAACAGCCAACATCAATCAACAGCCACGTTTCAATCTACCTGTGGAGCACGTTACACGAAGCTGCAGGAGGAAGTCAGAGCGGTCTGAACCACAGACACATCAGTTACTGACCTCCAATAGAGTTCAGAGAGGAAGAAGAAAAAGAAAAGAGACAAAACCAGGTCAAAATAAAAACTTCCCCCCGGTGCTGGTAGAAGTACTCCGATCTGAAAGTAAAAGTATCACGGTGTACAAATACTCTGCAGTTTTGGAAGAAAAGGTGGAAAACGGATGCAGAAACAACATAAAATAACAAACTGTCGTCTTGTTGAAGAACTTCCCGACACTCTGAGGTCAATAATCCTCCTGCAGAGTTCAATTCACTGAAACAAAAACCCAATCAGAGCAGAAAAGTGCTGCAGCTTTGAACTTCACTTCTGTTTGGCCGGCAGCCATCAGATAAGACTTTTAATCTGCAGGCTTTGTTGATCCGAGTGTCGGCGTGATGTGACGCTCGACTAGAATCAGCTTTTAAAAACATGAGCAGAAAGTCTGCAGCGTGCTCGCTGATCTCTATCTGCGTCTCTGCTACCGACCAGAACCTCTCTGTGACCGACCAGAACCTCTCCGTCACTTCTCTTTTTAAAGTCAAGTGCCGACTTCCACTGAGCTCCTCACTCGCGTTAACGTTCAGTTTTCACTCAGCAGTCGGCCGGATGATCGACTCCGACTGAGAGGAAGTCAAGTGGCTCCAACAGCCTCCACTCGGCTCTCAGCAGGTAGCAGACACACTGCAGCAGCTTCAGTGACCTCACACATCGTTCATTTCTTCACTTGTTCTCACAAAGACGAAAAATAAAACAGCTTCACTGTTTTCTCTGATAAATTCAGACTCCATACTGCAGCCAGGAGGTGGAGGGAGTCTTCAGATCTGTGAGTTAAACCTGAACGTCTCTGCATGCTGCCTGCACCCAGAGCCCCCCCCCCCCAACTCCTCTAGATAGTTTTTATCAATGAAAATAAAAACTGTGCTGCGAAAATGATCATTCTCATTAATCATGAGTCACATTGCTGTCGTAATATCTGTAAAAATCACCACAGTGTGATTTATTTTAGCATATTTTGTTTTAAGAGGTTCTGGAAAAGAGTGTGCACCTCGACACAAGACAGAAGAAGATGGACGTCTGCACCGACACGATGACGACGTTTATTTTAATGGACTTTAACGATTAATGAACCAAGAAGCAGGATTCAGTGACATCTAGAGGCGAGGCTGCAGACTGCAGCAAACCAGATACGCCTCGTCTCAAACTTCCCTACGCTGGCTGGTAGAGACGTGAGAAACGCCCTCTGTAGGGTTCAGTTTGTCCTTTCAAGGCTACTGTAGAAACATGGCGGACTCTGTGGGAGAGGACCTGTAGGTCTGTAAGAGTCATCGTGAGGTGACGTAAACACAACAACTCAGTGTCAGCTGATTTCACACTAATGAAAACATTATTATGAATATTAAATTACAATAAATCACCATAAATCCTTTAATTTATTTAGTCAGTAAAAGTAATTGTCCACTATTTTATTAAATGTAAACACCAAAGTAAAGTACACAAACCTACAAACTGTTCTGAAGTAAAGTAATCGAGTAAATGTACATGTTTACATTCACACACACACACACGCACACACACACACACATCCTACAGGTGTGTGTGTGTCAGCGTCACTCCATTATCATCACCACAGCAGAACTACCGTCTGAGAGGAGACACAATGACACAATACAGCAGGAAAACAACAATCTACACACACACACACACAGCAGGAAACAGCCATCCCCCTCACAGATTGTGCAGCAGAGGGGGTGTTGAACTCATAACAGGAAAGGCAGCGGACAATTGGGGGACGTTTACTCACAGAGGACTCAGAGACAGACTGACAGAGACACAGACAGACGGACTCAGCTGAAGTATCTGAGACATGAGTGACAGACAGCTCCTCCACTGACCTGAGGACAGTTTGAGCGAAGCAGCTTGTAAATAAACTCGGTCAGTTTCATCACATCAGCTCTGAGAACAGAAACATGTGAAGCATCGAAGGCTTTTGAAGCAGCAGCTCCACATGAGCGTCCCTACAGAGACATAACACAGGAAAGTGGTCTGTTTCAAAACCTTTTTGGATGATGAGGTTAAAAATATATTCCTCATTAAACTGAATCACCTCCAACAGCCCTGGAAACATTTCAATGACCACCAAAACTCCTACAAGAAGTCCTGGAACCCCATTAACTACCACCAAATATCCTCTGAAACCTCCTCACTGTCCAAAAACCATACAAGGACTCCTGGAACATGTTCACTGACCAAAACTAAGGTCTCCTGGAATATAATGTCAAGTTTTCATGACCACCCAAAGTCCTCCATGACCATGAACAACTCTACAGAAGGTCCTGGAAACCTTTTGATAACCTGAAAATATCCTCCAAGAACCCCTGGAACATCCTCAGTGACCAAAACCAAGGTTTCCTGGAATATCCTCAATGACCACACCTGCCGCTTCAGGGACTCCTTCAGCCCTGTCAATGACCACCAACTCTTCTAAAAGAAACCTCCTTGAAACTCCATCAATAACCATTAAAATGTCCTTCAAGGACTTCACAAAATCAGCTCCAAGGACCCTGGAAACTTCTCAATGACCACCAGCAGCAGTCTGATTTACAGACAGACAGTGAACTGTTGGTCTTCATCCTGACTGATTCTTCAGGAGCAGCTGAACATCACATTAAACTGGGTTTTCTACCAGCTTCTCTCCGAACTGGACTTCAGGTTCTGTTCGAAGAATCAAGAACAAATCCTGAACATCTCTGTGAGCTTCAGTCTGACACCAGCAGCACTTTAATGACACAGTGAACTGTTTCTCTCAGCAGCAGCGCATCATTTCACTGAATAAACCCGTCTTAAACTCACCGGTCAGGACTCTCTGCGGGGCTCTGCGGGACTCTGCGGGGCTCAGTTTAATCCGGACCCTGGACGTGATGCGGCGGCTACAGGACAGCTGAGTGTCGGCTCACCTGGAGGTTCTGGACGGTATAAACACTCTGCAGTGAGTTCACATGTGAGCTGGACTGAAGCTGGGCTCCTTCACAATAAGAGCCTCTGCTGCTGCTGATGGTGCATTCAGGTGCTGCTCGGAAACTTCAACTACCAAGAACTGCAAGGCTGTTAGACGTTTTTTTCTGCCTGATGTGTCGTAGATAAAATTGTGTTTTTCAATAAAACATTTCAGCAAAAGTGAATGAACAGAAGTTGGCAAACAAAATATAAAAAAATACAATAAAGTGGTAAAAATGTCTGTGTCTCAATGTGCAAGAGTGTTAATATAGTTTTTGCTTCTTATTTAACAGTTTCAACTGCACTTAACTTATATTAATATATATATATATTTTTTTTTTACTTATTACCACTGTTTTAATTGATGATCTCCATGTTTGCTATCCCCTTTGCTGCTGTAATATAATATAATATAGTATAATATAAGATAAGATAAGATAATAGATTTAAATATGACTAAATAAAATGAAAATGTTTCAATAAAAGAAAAACAACAGATACAAATTCACATGATGTCTGCACAAGTGGATTCGTTAAAAGACAAACAAAAAAACTATAAAAACAACAGGAAAAAATAATAACATAACAAAATATAAAAATACTCATCATAATGGACTGGAAGAGGCACGATACTAAAATATCTCAGTATAAGTATATTGTACTTTTCTTACAGATCTGAGTGTTAGTAGCCATTTCTGTTGTGTCACTTTTTTGCAGAAAGACTTTACAGGCATTAAAAGGAGAAACACTCTGATTTTAAAAGATATAAATATTACAAATATTCATCCTTTGTGTTATTCTTTGTCTTCTTTTCTCACCTTTTGTCTCTATTTACTCAGTTTTTCTTCATTCTGTCTAATTTCCCCCAGAAAACCTCAGGAGCAGCCAGCAGACTGACTTCTGTGCTGGATTGTTAATTTATTTTTCAAATGTGAGGTGTGGTTATGAATTGCTGTATTTCCCACAGCACACGATGTCCCCAAACACACCTTCAGCCACCCTTTAGCCATCATTGTATAAACCACAGCGCCCCCTGGTGACGTCACACTGTCAACACAGAAACACTGTTCACAGGACTCAGCTCAGGATGATAGTATAAAACTTTATTATGAATCTGTAACTGAATACATTTTACAGTTTTTATTATGTTGTATAAAATAATGATGACAATTTTCATTTTTCTCTGTAAAAGTTGAGAAACACACAGAAAGCAGAGTACACGTGCTTCCTCAGACGCTGTGAGAACATTCCTGCCTCTGTCCGTTAGATATAAAATACAAAGTGGTTAAACATTTAAACAATCACAGAAACATCGACACACAACTCAACAACAAGCTACACAACTCGGACGGCTTGAAACATATAGAAACAAAGACATTTGACTCAAACATCCCAAGAAACTGTTAATACATTCAGCTATTTATTATAAACCGGCCAGAAATATGAGTCCAGCCTCAAACGCTGCGTGGAGCTGAAACAATCAGTCGATCAACAGAAAATGAAATGAAATTATCAATTTGATAATTTATTAATCGTTTTAGAATAAATGTCAAACATTTGCTGCTTCCAGCCTCGTAAATGTGAGACTTCTCTGCTTTTCTTTGGTATTTAAGACAAAATAATTCTTGATACACAGACAGATATAGATATAACTGATGTCATGCTGGATTCCCACCACCACACATACACACACACACATATATATATATATATATATAAATATATATATATATATATTGTATTATACTGTCACTGTAACCTCCGTCTAAGTTTGAAACCCGGCCCAATGATGTCATTCTATACCACAAAGTTGATATATATAAAGATAAACCACAGATTTCTCTGAATCCAGTAAAGAAATGCATCATTTACATCAAATCAAACACAGCTACCTGCTGATTCCTACCGTTTGATTCATCTACGAGTGTTAGGGGATAAAATAAATGACACGTTGGACCTTTAACACCTGAAAGGCTCACAGAAATAGACACACATGAGATTAATCATGAATCATGAATGAATCAGAACTCGTCCCATGTTCATACTTCACATTAACCAGACGTGAGTACATGTACGTACGTTAAATGGATAATTCAGTTTCCTCCTGTTCGATCCATCAGCCCAGATCACCTGTTAACATCACGTCTGTATGTTACTTATAAAATGCTACACGCAGACGGATATTTGGCAGCAAAGACTTTGTTCTCCACGCCGTACACGAAGAAGTTGTACTCTTTTCCACTGTAGGTGTAGTAAGCGTGAGTCAGAGGCACCATCTCGATGGTCTGACGCTGCAGACAGACAGAAGTCATTCAGGGTTTATCTCCGTATCAAACGATTACCTACGTTTGTTTCGTGAATGAAGAAGTTTGTACGTGTGTGTTTGTACCTGCTGCAGGATGCGACTGGTGGAAGTGAAGCGTCCAAGATGTCCGTTAATCAGTTTTGTAGAAACATCACAGATCTCCTGATCGGGGAAACCCTGGATGGGGTAAACCTGGCAGGACGAGACGGGAAAAGATCAAGATCAACGTGACAGTGTGCTAACGGCAAATCCAGTCTTCACTCTCTTCCAGCTCTGTTTCTGGTCTTGAGATAAACATCTGGCTCTTGAGCTGCTAACTGCTGCACCATGTTCACCAGCTGCTCTCTGACCGTGTCTGTCTGAGTGAACAGTGGCTTCATCGAGCTTTTTCTCTGTTTCTCTGTGAGACAGAACCAGAACCAGAACCAGAACACTGAAGTTGTGTCTGGACAGAAAAAAAAGGATGAGCTGAAAGTCATGTTAATGCTCTGTAAAGAGAGGAGCTGCAGGCTCAGCTGATGACTCTCTGTAATCATTAACACAGACATCTTTCACATCATGTCTCTGTTTTCACATGTTAAACATTATCATAAAAACATAGATTATAGCTTCTTTAACTGTAAATAAAATGATCAATCACGGCTCCAATTTCACTGTGAGCACTATGAGCTTTAAACTAAATGAACCAATGAAGGAAATATTGCAGGTTTATCCAGCAAATTTCTCTCAGCCTGGTGGAGACGGTCAGCTGTCCTTTCAGCTCACCAGGAGCTCAGATGCCGACAGGACAGCCGGTCCTACAGCTGGACATCAAACTGGACTGACTGGACGGATGCTTCAGCAGCATCCGTGTGTCACTGACATCTCACATCTCATCATAAAATAAAAGAAGAGTTTTGCTTTTACCAGGACGCTCTCGTCGATGAAGAAAGGATCTCCTGTCACCTTCTCAAACTTCTTGTCGGGGAAGTCAGGCTGACGGTCAGGAATAAAATCATCTACGTTGTTCTTCCTACACACACACACACACACACACACACACACACACACACACACAAACACACACACACACATACAGATAAAGAAAGAGATGTACACAAGAAGGAACCTGGACCACTACTGAATGCAGCGTCTATGTGTGTATGTGCATGTGGCTGTACCATGTGACAGTGAGCTGGATGAAGTGCAGCAGGTTTTGGCTGCCGTGACAAACAGAGCAGGTCTTGAATCCTTGGCCATGACAGGAGATACACCTGGAGGAGGGAGGGAAGAAAGACTGAGCAGCCTGTTCACACGTCAACATCACAGCAGGACACGAAACAGGTGAAAGATTTAGTGTAAAATAAATGAACACACGAGCAGAGCTGCTGCTGAGACAGAGAGGACTGACTCTGACACGACGCACAGCTGGAGTTAAGTGTGGAAACACGTAATCAAAGGAGTCTTTGGACAAATAAATCACAACTCGTGTCTATTTCATCACCATTCATTATGTTTTTGTTGGAGTTTGATTCCCTCAGCTCTCCTCTCACCTCTTACGGCCTCTCCCATGACAAGCAGAACAACGTGAGGTCCCGGAGGACCTTTTGTGATTCCCAGGCTGCTTTCTGTGACCTTTGCCATGGCAGCTTATACAACGCTTCTGCAACAGGAGAGAAAAATTCAGACTGAGAGAGAGAAGAGAGCGCAGGCAGAGCGGACAACAGGAGGGACAACACTCCTCCTGGAGCGACCGTGACCGTGACGCCGTGTGCATAATGAGATAAACGTTTGAAATGTGTCAACCAGGAGCTGCTTTCACACAAGTGGCATCAGTTTGACAGCTACAGTGCAAAGTAGGACGAGGACGTGGTTTAATAATCTACTGCAGATAAAGTTACTAACAAAAAGTGTGTTTAACTGAACGCTATACTTTCAACATTTTTGCCGTCAGACAGCCGCTGAAAGTCCAAAACAGCTGATTTGCGGCGTAACACAGTGCATGACAGGCACATCTGCACTTGTGCGGAGGAATATGGACGTTGTTCGGCTGAGGGAATGTAGTGCCAGAGGAAAGGCCTGACTGACGGAGATGTAAAGCGCCAAAAACCAGGATATATTTTTTGGGTGTTTTTTCTTTTAGGCGTTTAAACACGACTGCCTGTCGCCGTTTAGCAGCACGATGTTCTGCTTCTCCACACAGAAGGAGAGCTGACGGTCATACCTCATACAACCCAAACTATCACTTGATCACTTTAAATGATTAAGGAATAATTAAAATATCCCTGACTGCCACAGGGCTTGGTTATACTACACAGCTTTCAAGGTGGTCAGATCACCAAGCTGTTCACACGACAGAACCTTCTGTCTGTAATAAAGTCTGACAGTCGATGAGGTTTGCACTCTACATGACTGATCAACGACAGCGTCACACAGGTGAGACGTGACACGGGGAAGACGCGGTCCAAACTGTTGACGTGGAAAATCAGGGCTGAGTTCCTTCAGTATGAACTGAGCTTCAGTTTGATTTAGTACAAAGAAAAACACAAAACATTTTTAAAAAGTCTCACCTGTCCTCTGCCGTGGCAGCCGGTACAACGAACTCTCCCACAGCCGCTGCACATGTGACACACCTAAATGCACACACACACACACACACACACACACACACACACACACACACACACACACACACACACACGCGCGTTGTCACTACATTGAGAACACTAACATGGGCGACAAAAATAACACATCGGTAGAGCAGAGAGCTTGACTGCCTTGATCTGTACCTTCACGATGGACGAGTGCGGCACGCGGACCTTCTCCACCTTGTCGGTGAATCTGGGAGGCAGCTGGACGGGAATGTCCCACGGCTGAGGACTCACACCGTACTGAGGACCGTCGACCAGCTGTCCTGTTTGACAGAAGGAAACAGACGACTTCATTACTGAAGATTAACTCAGGTCACCATCCTAAATTTAGCATGTTAGCATTCTTTATATCAACGTTAATCTTGATAAGGTGAGAGTAAAGTTTTACCCTGGAAAGGTTCAAACTGCCAGCCGCTGGTTCTGGTCTCAGTGTAGGTCTCCAGGCGGTACTGCAGGAGGAGGACAGTTTCCCCAAAGAGTGTTTTTTATTTCAGATTATAAGACACTCTGAAATCATTGTATGTTTTGCATTTGAATGGCAACATTAAATTACATCAGGCCAAAGGTGAAACAGATCATTAAAGCGTTAGATTGTACTTTGTTATTGCAATATATTAAGTCAATACACCTTTTTATAACACAAGCAACATCTAGTGAGGATCAATGCTAGCATTATAATGCTAGGCTAACTAGCATCTGCTTTTTAAATGGATTTCAATCAAGCCAACACAAGAGCTCCTTCCTCATGTCGGAGGGGAAGAAGAGACCGAAGAGGACGCTGACGAGGACGCTAAGAAGACAAAAAGTGACAAGAGTAAATCTCAGACTGGCTTTCAGTCGTTGGCGACATCTTCATGAAAACAAACAGCCTGCAGACAGACGTCGAGCTGGACTTCCTGCTGTTGGACTCGTCTGTAATATAAGTTAGCTTCCTCTCCGAGTGTAGAGGAGAAACTACGATGGCCAATAAAAACATAAAGTCCGTCTAGAGTCAGTTTTTGATTGGTCTGTTCTGGGCTACTCTACAAACATGGCGGTGCAACATGGCGGACCCTGTGGAGGAGGACCTCTCCCTCTGGAGACAGAAACAGCTCAACACTTCTTAGTTTCAGGTGATTATCCAACATTTCTGCCCACAGATCGCCCTAAATCCTAAATCCTACACACTGGATCTCTGAGATGAATCAAACCATTCAAAGCTTCTTTCAAACTAAGATGTGGATGTGACGTTTGATGTGACACCATCATGTCCTATAACATGTTCACAGGTGGAGATGTGCTCCTACCCTGTACACAGTGACGGGTTTGAGCTCTTTGAAGGTGAGGTTCCTGGCAGGTTTGGAGCTGTACCTCCACTTCGATTCGACAAACTTGAGCAGAGCGTCTCTGGCCACGTCCTCCGACACTGTGGGGACGCTGGAGGAGGAAACACACATCGAGATTAACCACAGACTCATCAACAAAGTGTTTCACAAGTACGGTGAACTACTGATGTGTGTTACCTGACGTTGGGCACCAAAGTGTTCCTGTTGAGCTCAGGCTGGGGGTTGTAGGCCGGGGGAGGTGGGTACAGAGGGTTATCTCCCTCTGCATGAACATCAACACAAACACAGAAACAGGGAGATGAAGGTTTAGAAATGTCAAAGAAAAAAACAAAAGTCGAGAGAAGACGACAACAGACACACCTCCTCCTTTGTGGCCCTGGTATCCATGAACGTCATCCAGCCAGCCAGGAGGGGGCGCTGAAGGTCCCTCCTCTGGTATGTTTGGATCGAACGCACCTGAAAGGACGAGGAAGAGAAGAAGAAGCTGTCACTGATGTCAAACATAAAAGAGGATGATGGATGAAGCGCTGACATTTCTCTGTGCACGTCCATCTGTTTCTCTTCCTGTGTCCGTAAAGTCTAACAGCTTTATCTTTAAGCCTTTGTTTTCCTCGTTTCCTTATAAAAGCTTGGTTGTCATGAGAAGTCACGTGCTAACAGTGGAAATCAGCTTCTCTTCTCTGCAGCATGTGAAGGAGGGGCGGACAGCGCTTGTGTCAGTGGAGCAGGAAGGGAGGATGCATTCTTGGAGAGAGGCTGTCAGGAAACTGGCTGCAGGCTGGAGAAACACGAGGCGCTTCATACAGTCACATCATCAACAGTCACATCATCAACAGTCACATCATCAACATCATCTTCTCTAAACCAGAGTCACAAAGACACCAAACCACCTCGTTCTGCTGCAGTTTTCATACGTCGCATATCAGACAACAAGTGCACCAACTTATCAGTGACAGGCCAACAAAAACAGGCTCTATGGAGGAAATAGCCTCAGAGCAGCTCGGGGGGAAAACACCAGTTTATGCCAACACAAAAGTAAAAGGGGAGTTTTGGTGGCAGTGTAGATAAGCCACAGAAAGTTACATTCACTTCCACTTAACTGCGCTCTGACAGCGCCGCAGCAGACCCCACCCGGCCCTCGCTCCGTGCAGGTTACACAAACTGCACAGCAAACCACAGCGTGTCCTGACACACACCCTGTGTTCATCTTTGTTTCTCTAAAGGTTACAGCTCCATGGATCCCTGAGCTCTGCAAATAACACACGGCACACCTCGAAAAGGCTCAAACAGGATCAGATCCCCGATGCACTTTATGACATATTAATGCCGTCTTGAGTAAATGTCATCACCTTAAGTCCACACGTTATCGCTGCTGCTTTAAACTGGTTCAACAGCACTGATAACTAATCATTAGCCAGCGTGTGATTGTGAGAAACCAAAAAAAACATGATTGTTTATTTAAAACGCTACAGAACATGTTAGGTGGCAGCCAGCTGGGTAAAAAAAGCAGATCTGAATCAAGCAGAAAAGTTAATTTTTGATGTTGCATGTGACGTAGTGGACCCCGAGTTTGGACTCTGGAATTTGATTCAAGAATGAATTCTCTGATTCTTGACTTCATGAGTCAACGCAGACAAAAGAGGCCTGAAGATGTTTAGGGTGAAGATACAACAGCTACTCAGCTTGTGTCTGAAGACTCAACTCTGCTGCTGATGAAGAACATGTGATGTGGCTGAAATCGGACCTGGAGATGAGATTGTTTTCATAAAATCTTCCAGGTTCTGACATGAACTATAAACACGGGTCGGGCCGCTCCTACACTGTAAACTCTCACCGTCACAGCTGTTAATGTGTAACCATCAAATACTAAAACACTTTCCACCGTCCGCTCAGATTCACAGTGTGAAGCTACAAACACTCAGCCCGGCTCTGACCGAAGGTAAGAATATGAGCCAATCAGCATCCAGAGCTCATTAATAATCACTTCATGTTGTGTTTACTTAAAGGGCCGGTGCGTTGGATCCAGTGGCAATAAACCAAACTGCTGGGCTACTGTAATGGATGCAGGCGTGGAAGCCCAACTTACTTTTACACTTATTTATAAAAAATGCAATAAGTCTTTACATCAAACAACTACTGACCTCTCAGTGTGCTCAGTACTCATGCTGAGACAAGAAGGTGCAGCATGGCTGACTCTACTGAAGAGGCTCAATCTAACGTAACTCTTGATTATACACTAATAAAAACATAATTATGAATATAACACATCATGTCTGCCAACAGATCCTTCTGAATCCTTCACACTGGACCTTGAATCTGCACAAAAACTCAAGTATAAAAACTATTATTTGTGGTTTTAAGCGCTGTGGGAAGTGTTTCTTGGTCAGAACCGTCTGCAAATCAAACTAAAAGAAAGTCACTGATCAGCAGAAAAAGTGTTGAACTGTTCCTTAATGTGCCCCTTCAGACCCCTCATGAGCAGACAGAGAGACGATATGATCATTTAAACATCAGCGTCACACAGTTTTTAATGAAATCTGGATGAATAATGAGTCTTTGTTGATCAGCTGTGTGAATATGAGCCTCGCTGTGTTGACTGGCTGTTTCACTGCTGTCTGACTGTAATAATAAACTGTGACTGCAGCTAGGCAGCATCAGAAACACAACCAAACAAAATACCAGAGAATATCGTGTTTTTACACAATGTAGTATTACATAAAAGTACACAATAGTGCCGTGATTGAGACGCTTCCGGGGCTCCGGACGCTTTTAGAGTTTGCGTCATGATTTTGCTCGACACAACAACAGCGACTCCTCAGAGTGTTTTTCACGAGACGTGTTTTCTTCGAGATAAAAATAATTCGGAGTCGGTCTGCCGTACACAATACCTCCGGCTGAGGGGATAAAAATATCAGCGAGAAGGTGTTTCCCCAAAGAGATCTGTGCTGAGATGGACCGAGTGTGAGAACAGCATGAGGGAGGGAGACAGAGCCTCATTAAGACGGAGGGAGGGCGGGGGAGAAGGAATGTGAGGGAGAACAAAGCCGGACTGATTACTGAGGCTTTCTCTGGACAATGCATCCAAAATACTCCTGCAGAACTTCTTGTGCCCTGAACTCAGCCACAGACCGGACTGGACCGGACAGTGCTGAGACACGCAGGCCCGCAGGCGGTCGACAGTAAAACATGCACAACAAATGTTGGAGGCTGAGGTTTTCCTGCCGTGACGCTGGTATTTATCATCCATTCAGACTGAGTGTGTGTCATCACGGCAAAATGTGGCCATGCAGCGACTATCTGGCAGGAACTTACACAACTTTGTGAAGTGATTTGAGTATTTTTCCTGGTGTTCATCTTTTGTCAGCACAGTTGCATCACAAATGTGCGAGATGCAACCCCGAACAGGTCGTCACTGACATCAGACTGAAGGCCGAGTTAGAAGAAGGTGTCTGAGGATTTAGGGACCCAGAACGAAGGAGGCTGAAGAAGATCAGACCCCACGGGCCCCCCGACTTTACGGCCCTGGTCCGCATTTGTTTTAAGTTGTTGATCAGTGTGACCCAGCTTCAACCAGTCTGTCTGTCTGTCTGTCTGTCTGTGGACACATTACATCAGCGTGATGACATCACTACTGTGCAGTCAGAACACTTCACAGGTGTGTAGCTGAAATCAAAATCAGCGCCCGACTGATAAATTTGTTTGCCGATGCCGACCTGTCACAGATCTGTTCAGTATCTGTGTATATGATGTCTGATATGTGATATATGAAGACATATATATATTTTTTTTTTTTTGAAAACATGCTATTGAGGTTCACTGACATCGTTTAAAACGATAAAGTTTATTGTTACACTCTTAATTCACGGTCTCTGTTTGGCAGCTTTGTCACAGTCGTCTGATAACCCAATTTTAAGGATCTTTGCTAAAAATGTGAGTATATCAGCTGATACAAGCAATATATCAGAATTTTTCATTCCCTCGTATCGGTATCAGCATCGGCCAATCAACTTTAAACCTGGACACGGCCTTGGAGGCGGAGCCCCGCTGATTCCTATCGAAGCCGCTCAGCGTCGTTATTAAGCCAAAAAAGCTCAACTTCCCAGCGATAAAAGTACCCAGATCTTCCTTGTTGTGCGTCCCACAGAGCGAGCTGGCTAACTTCCAGTTTACCGCCCGGCTTACTTGAATGGGAATAAAATCATTTAACCGTGCGGCTCTTCTAGACTTTCCAAACGTTATTGGAGCGAATGGCTCAAACTCTGACAGTGAGTGGAGTCTCTTCTCGGAGGTTGTGAAACTCAAAAACACGTATGCTTTATCTTTCACAACGTTTACTCATGGGAAAAGTCTGTTTTGGCCGCAGTGCATCATGGGACGGTGTAATTACACAGTGTGGCCACTATGAGAACTGGCGTCAGAGCCTGGCGCTGCTCCAGGGGTTTCGGCATCGGACACAAAAATTGAGCACGCTCGAGCTCTTCATCAAAATGTGGGCTGAGTTAGAAGATGGCTGTGGTCCGAGCGAGGGGGAGTAGAGACGTGTTGACTGTGGATCTGACGAGTCGAGACATTTAAAGACGTCGTGTTGAGACATAAGACAGAACAAAACAAGCACAAGTGCATCGACGCAGCCTCGAACAGTATCACAGCTGCAATCACGTAGAACAACAACTGACCAACAGGGAACGAACACTTGTCTCCTGCAACCGCTGCGACAAACCATCAGAGCAAACAACACACCGAACTGTTAAAGGGGCACTACGTAGATCTGGAGAATACATTCAGAATTTAAATATTTTTTATAATAATACAAACTCAGAAATATTTATTTTCTCCATCACTGAATAAACCAGCTGTTCTCTGAAGCTAGAAAGGTGGCAGGGTCCGCCACATATAAACAAAGTGAAACAGTATAAATTGTGTTGTATTTAAGGTCAGTTTGTTTATTCCTGAAAACAAAGAGTTTGATTATTTACTTTGTTCAGGCAGAAAAAAATCAGTTAATGAAGATCTTTTACAAAAATGACGTAGTGCTCCTTTAATCAAGGACTTAACCAGCTGCAGCTAAGTGAGAAAAACAAACACATTCAGGACATTTCATCCTGAACAACACAATAATGAACCTTAAAGTCTTATATTTCACATTAACTCCCATGAAAAGTTTCCACAGTTGATCTCGTGTTGATATTAAACACACTGACTCATGTTCATGTGTAATAAAAGACAAATACACTTTATGATGCAGCTGTAAATCAATAAATCAGCAGTTTGATCTCAGATCATCACAGGAACAATCACGTGAGCTGGTAACAGAACTTTGAGCGGGATTAAAGATCCAACACAGAGTCTCTGGTACTGGTTCCAGAACAAGAATCAAACTGGTGAAACTGAACAGAACCTTCAGGAAACAGACTGAAAATATTCTGAAGTCAACGACAGTTAAATTAATGTGAACCAGAACCGACAGGTTTAACTTTCTGACTCGGGTTCAACCTGTTCGAGTCCAGCTGAAGCTCCTCAGCTCGGACGGGTTAAAAACACCGAGCAGCAGATAAACTGTGGACTCGTGTTAAAGTATTTGAAAGTATTTGAAAGTATTTAAAGTATTCAAAGTATTCAAAGTATTCAGTATTTCTCTCGGGGGGTTAAAGGACAGGAACTCACCCAGATCTTCGTCCTTCTCGTCCATTTCTCGTCTCTCTCACTCGTTTGACGTGATGAAGCTCCGGAACGTAAAGATGCCTCCATCAAGACGTCACAGTGTCCGCGAGGGACAGGTGCGACTTCCGGTTAGGATTTAAAAAATAAAAGTCTGAGAAAGAGCTTTATCAAAGTCGGTGATGGAATGTAAATAAGCAGTGTTGTTGTTGTTGTTGTTGTTGTTGTTGTTGTTGTTGTTGTGAACCATGAAGTCTGACTGGGATAAAAGATAAAGTGTTAATATGCTACTTTGTAAAACAGCGAAAAGTGAAATCAATCAATCAATCAATCTTTATTTATACATCACCTTTCAAATTCTTTCAAATCGAAGTGCTTTTCAAGTGTTTGAAAGAGAAAAAAACATGTTATTAAAAACACGTTAAGAGACTGATGCACATCAATTGCAATACAATTGGAAATCAGATTTAATAAACAGACTCTGATCATCAAAAATCTGATCTGGTTATTGGTTTGCAGATTGTAGATTATTGCAGCTTCACATTTTATTATTAAACCAGATGTTTAAAATGTTTTGCGATTTGTGATCTAATATTAAAGGAGACCAATAAAGATGTAAGGATGACTGAACACTTGTTGGCCTGGTAATGTACCAGTCAGAGCAGGAGGATCGTTATTATTTTCAGAAACGACACTTGGGTCGACTTAGTAAAGAATTTAATCAAATATTTCTCTTGTATTTGCCTTTGACCTACTTTTACTTTGAAGGCGTCATCTCTGACTTCCGGTCCTGTCCTGTCTGTGTGTATGTGACTTGACGAGCCGCTGGCCGCGCCCACTGTTTACATTCAGACCTTCAATGAGAAGAAAAAACATGTTAGAGAAATGTGATCACATCATAAAAACACTGGTTTAGTTTAACACGTTTACTATTCATCAGATTAAAACACTTCTCATTTTGTAATGAGCTGATTTTGTGTGTTTTTGTGTGTGTTTACAGAGTTTTATTATTATTATTATTATTATTGGCCCTGAATGATCGTCTGAAACAACTGGGCTGAGTTACATATGTTTCATTGCAACACGTGAACACGTGATTGTTTAATTTGAAACCTACTGCAGACAGTAAATCAGCTGACCGCTCGGTTTGACCCTATAAGGACTTTCCTGTGAGGTTTAGAGCAATAAGAACTGACAATTATCTGAGAAGATAATCAAGTTACGTTTTAAGGGTTTATTTAATTTGAAAATAATGTTAATTCCAACATTCTGACGTCTACAAACAAATAAGTTATCCTTATGACATAAAAATTAAAATAACCTTGTGGCTTAAATTTGATCAATTTTATTCATGAATATGACTATTATTACAATAAATAGCCGAATAACATATAAAAAAAATTCTCTTATCAATCATTTTGTTCTCGAATAAAACAAAACATGGAGAAAGTTCACAGTGAAGTGTGTTGAATGTCAGAAAAACAGGATTTTAACTGAGTTGATGGCGCCTGTCTTTTAGTAGTACGACACTCAGTTCTTCCACTGTCGCTGTGGTACGCGAACGCATCATTGACCCGGAAGTTGACGTCAGTTGTGTTCGCTCAGCAACAAAGTGACTGTTAGCTGTTGTTTAGCTTCAGGAGCAGCTTCTCACACGGATCTGCCCTCATATCATCAAACATGGTAGGATGCGATGACTGTCCCGTGTGTATTTCACTAACATGATCGTATTTCCGTTGTGACCGTGAATGCAGAAGTGTATGAAGGATTAAAGAAATGCTAACAGGCTAGCTAACGTATGCTAGTCGGGCGTTGTCAGTTAGCACGGTATAACGTTAATTAGCCTGTTTCTGTTGTGACAGCAGCTAATCTCATGATGTTGTTGTTGTTCTCGTACTTTTCTCTGATCACTCTGTGGGATCTCAGTCCCATCAGTCACTTCAGCAGCTAAATGACATGATGCTAACTCGCTTGTGTTGCTGTTCTCCAGGCTGAAGTAGAAGAAACTCTGAAGAGGATCCAGGGCCAGAAGGGAGTTCAGGGCATCATCATTGTCAACACAGAAGGTAAGACGAGAAACTAGTGATCTGCAGGATCGATACACGAAGCTCGGTCCACTGAGAGACAGAAGAGCAGCTTCATCACAGAGACAGTCGTCCTGTCAGAAGAAGTCTGTCTTGTAGTGTCTCAGAGGACGAGCAGCAGTTTTTAAACCATTTCTCAGGAGGAAAACCAGGAAAAACACTTGAGGAGGGCTGAGAAATACCAGTAATCAGTAACAGAGGGGTGGATGTTACAGGAGAGAGAATGATAACATGGTGGCTCATAAAGGGTTCAGAAAAATGAAACCATCAGTTGTAGTTTACTGACTCTGGTGACACAGAACTGCTTTGCATTTATGTAAACGGAGCTGGTTCCCTCTCGTCCCTCAGGAATCCCCATCAAGACGACGCTGGACTACCCCAGCACGGTGCAGTACGCGGGACTGATCCAGCAGCTGGTGATGATGGCCAGGAGCACCGTACGAGAGATCGACCCCCAGAACGACCTCACCTTTCTCCGTGTGCGCTCAAAGAAGAACGAGATCATGATCGCTCCAGGTGAGAGGAGGCAGCGCTTCTACAGTCAGGATCTGAGACGTGGTCTGAATATTTGTCTGAATCTTCCAAGACTCAATTTAAAACTTTACTCGTCTTTACGCTCAGCTTTTTAATTTAATGTTGTGACAGCGCTGTGCTCATGGTTCTGTTGCCACAAACACAGCTGGAGACGTTTCAAGGTCTCGTTAAAAAAATCCAGTGGTGTCACACTTACAAATGTTGAAACGCAGCCTCAGACTGCGGTCACTGGCTTGCTAACCTTCTTGCCCGAAACTGCACCACCATCGCCTCCACCTCCTCCCAATACGTTTTGAAGTGCTTGAAAAAGGTGAACCAATAAATCATTTAAGAAAGTCTTACTTGAACTTCTGTACATTTGTTACAGTTTTCTGTGTTTGCAGAGATGTAGATTCAGGTGTTTGCATTGAGCTGTGAGGGTTACAGAAGTGCTGAATGTTGAGTCCAAATCACAGCAGTCAGGCAGAAAGAAGTATGGAGGAGTATTTTCTGGTCTTCAGCAGCGGCAGTGAAACTTCTCCTACAACATTAATTATTATAATCAATAACAGTCAGACAGACCCGCTGATTAGAGGCTCTCTCTGCCCCCTCCGGAAACATCCTGTCCAGTTTACAGCCTCTGCATTGCACCAGCTATAACCAGGAAGGATTCAGCCTCATCACGCAGCTCATCATGAGGCTTTCTGAACAGTTTATGTGTTGATCATCTGACAGTAGAGTGAAACAGTTTAAAAAGAGAAAAGTTTCAACGTTGTGTCCGATTTTTTGTCCTGTTTTCTTCTTTCATGAGGTATTTCCTGATTTTAATAACTTAAAGTGTTTTGTTCAGACAAATGTCTTGTTCCGGTGCTTTGTGATTAAAATGTCTCGTACTATTTGTTTACATGGATTAAACTATTTTGCTTCGTCTTCACAGATAAGGATTATTTCCTGATCGTCATCCAGAACCCGTCGGATTGAAAAGAAGGACCTGCCCCTGACGCATCGCTCTCTTTGTCTGTCTCTCTTATTTAAACTGTAAAACATTTCTTTTTGTTAGATAAATAAAAAACCCTGTTCACCAGAAGCTTTTTATGCACTTACTGTACCAGGAAGTAATGACCGGATTTAAAGGTGGATGAGATTGAATCACTGCGCTCGATGACAACAGACGTGAACTGAAAGATGTTCAGTCGCCCTGCAAGAAGATTTCTTTTCCATGTTTTGGCATTCCAGTTCGGTCTCCTCTGTGATTACTGCATGTGATGTCACTGTGTTTATCTCATTAATCACATGATGAAGGGCATGACTGCTTAAATACCTCTGACACAAGTAGGGAACTTAAAACAAAGTGAGCAGTAAACACGAGAGGGACCCGACACATCTTTAGCTTTAAAGATGTTTTTTTTTTTTTCAGTTCTGGCTTCATGGAAAACTTGGGACTGTTTTATTTTAAATTTATTTTCCTGGCAAAGTGTTGAAGTGCAGTATTTCACCGGGGAGAAGTGACACTACAAACACGTCTGCTGTCGCCATGTCAATTCATTTTTTAACAAATTAAGAAATAAAAAATAATTAAATGGTCTCGTTGTTTGTTGTCCTGTACTTTTTGTATTGATCACTGCAGCACTTTGAGTTTTGGGGACTGACTTTAACTAGTTTGACACTCGACTAAAATATGGTTTTATGTAACTATCATCAAGTTTTAACCCTTTCATGCATAAAAAGATTACATCACAAAGTAACAAAGGTATATTAAGTAATGCAGTAATAAATTAAAACCAAAATAATTTCCATAAAACTTTGACTTTATGTTTTTCAATTGCATCTGCCATCATGTTGACTGGATGTGAATACATTTAATACGTAAGTCAGCTTAAATTAACCTCATACAAGTTTTACACATGAGATAACTAATGCATCACTTTTATGTAAAGTAATTGAAAAATTGCAAAGTTAATGTTTAAGGGAAATTATTTTTTAGTGTATTTTCAGAGAACCAGATGGGTAAAAATATATGTTTCAGCTAAATAAAAGATGTCAGAAATACTTCCAACTAGATTTTAATATAATTATATTTCTTATACATCTTTTTTCTTTGACTTGGACATTGTTCATAAAGGGTAAATTAAAAAGAGATTCAATCTGAAGACTTTTTAAATATTTGCTGTTTAAGGAAACCATTCAAGTGTAAATTACATCATCATTTTCAATAAAACATACAAAAGAGGCAGAACAGTCCCATTGGTTCATTACGTCCACTGCAGTGGACTGATTTATTTTCAGTCACAGAAATTTTTTTAGAAAAACACGTAATTAAAATCCTGATCAAAGTATTTTGTGTGTGTTTAAACATTCATGCAGCTTAAAGAAACATTATGTAACTTTTTCACTTTAAACTATCAGCTGCAGGACCCTGTTGATGTGCAGCGTGCTGTGACAGGTGAGCTCTGTCTCTTCAACAGTCACACTGCGATGATGTCATGAGGTTGGTCTGTAGTCAGCACCTGCATCACGTCTGACGTCTGTGACAGACCTGGGATCTGTGTTAACAGCAGTGGTGTTGCACTCTGAACCTGTGGGGGGCGCCAGATCGCACATGCCAATGTCAATTTCTACACAATACAGCTCCCTCAGCTGCAGGTCCTTTAACATGACACACAGACATCTGATTTGTTCTGTATGGATACAAATACATTTGTGCAGTAAAACATAACAAAGAAACATAAATTTGTAAAGCACATTTCCAACATGAGGCAGTTCAATGTGCTGCACAGGGTTATAAGATACAGCCAAGGTGAAGATTTACAATTGGATACGTGCAAAACTACAAGGAAGCAGCAGACACCTTTACATCTGTGCAGCGAGCTGAGAGCTTCAACCACTGGAGGTCAGCAGAACAGCTGGTGTCACTTTAATTAAATTAAAGTGACACCGATACCGGTATTAAATGATACCACAAGTGGCATTTAATTGACTCAACTATATCTGTGGGAATAACCCTGATTACAGAAATATAATAATAATGTAAATATTAAAAGTTTGAATTTCTTCTCCAAAACGACACAGTGCTTCTTTAAACCATTTGAACTTCAAGGTGCTTCTCAAATAAAAAAATTAAAAAACAATTCAAAAGTTTCTAATCCTCATTCTGCTCCATCTAAACTGGGTGGCCTCTTTATCTTCTAAGCTGGTGCTGTCTATTGATCCAAACAAAGTGACAAATAAATCATTAATTTCTTTACAGAACACATCATTAACAAATCTTGATGCACCTACAGTGGCACATACAAAACAAATATAAGCAAAAATAAAGCTACATGAGGAGATCAAACAAGAGAGATATAATAATATATGAACATGTGTACAAAACACAAGATGAAAATTAAACAGAGTGGACAGACAGATGGGATCATATATAGATCAATACAGACATCATTAGACAGAAGTTTAAGGTTTCAAAATTACTCATGAGTTTATTAATTTAATAATTTATATATATCATATTTTATTTATTAATTAGAAGACAAAAGAAGTCAATATATACGCTATAACACACAATGTAAGTGAGATAAGTAAATTACATTTTTGTTATTTAGTGATTTATGAAGACAGATTAGTAAAGTAAACGTTACATTTGTGAGGAGATCTAGAGAATGAATGTTCGTGAATAAAACATGTAGTTTATAATAATAAGACGCAGCTGATGACATATTTAACTGCGTTGTCATAACAACACAACCTGCTGTGTCACCTGTGGGCGTGCATGTTGCATCACTTCCGGTCAGTACAAAGTGACACACGGCTGAAAAGCTTATATGTAATATAATATAAAACACATATAAAGTGATACACACGATCTTTAGTTGTTTGCGTTGTTTGTAATAACGTGTTAATAAAGTTTGATTGAGCGGCTGACACGGGACGGCCCCTTTAAATGCAGCGGATGACGTCAGCGCCTCGGTTTACTTGCTTTGTTTGTCCGGAGCTGTTTTGGCTTCAGACTCCGGAGAGACGACCAGAGGAGCAGCGACACCTCCGCGCCCGTCACACAGCTGCGTCGTTAGCGCCTTGACTGCACATTAATCAGCTACTAACTGAGTCATAACGCCGAGAGAGATGCCGTCCGACAGACCCTTCAAACAAAGGAGGACATTTGGTAAGAAGACACCGAGGCTGTGTGTTGTCCAGCCAAGCTAACTGCCTGAAAACAGCAGCTGAGCGGAGAAGCTAGGCGGTTAGCCGGCCTGCTAGCCACCTAGCTTACCCAGTCTGTTGACAAGTGTAGTAACATGATAATAACTTGAATGTTGTGCAGCCTTGACAAGTGTTTCACAGCTGTTTACACGCCTGGGTTCACGGCTCGGATCGATAGCATCATAGGACAGAAGCTTGTTAGCATCAAGCTTAGAGAATATCTGATCTTATAACGAATAAAGAGGAATCATACATAAAATCTTACTAAATGTCATCGACGCTGTGTCTTACAGCCAGTGTCTCCTGGCCTGTAGTTCATCTCTCTGGCTGCTAACGTTTAAAGGCCATCTGGGTCACTGTCACATTAGCTTGGCGAGCCTTGAGGGCTAGCAGAGGCCTGACATGACCAGCTTCTCCACAGCTGGTTTTTAAGCTAGCTGCAGTGTACTAGCTGTAAACATTTCGTGTATGCTGCTCAAAGGAAAACAACATGTGCTGACACATTATCCCAGAACACGTGTTCAGTGATTTATGGTGTAATTTGATGCCAAACGAGGCCCCTGTCCTGCACAGGGAGGAGCCCAGACTGCCAATTACATAATCTGTTCAAACACAGAAACGAGGGCTGAGCAACAGTGGAGACAGAAAAAACACAACTTATACTTACTGTGAGGTTTTGTTTGGTTGTAACCTCTTTATAAAGCTCTCACTGTTAACATACCAGAGGCAGCTAATTAGCTATTAATGTCTCAGAGTGATTACTGGACCTGTTAACCTGACAGGTCTGTGGTTTACTGCTGTTTGTCTGAGTCACAGTCAAACACAAGACTTTGACCGGAGTAAAGAGACGTTAACTCTTTGGATTACTTAGTTTTATTAGTAGGTCAGTACGGACAAGTATTTTATAAACAAGGGGATGTTAACACACTAAACTCTGTGTTACTATCTTGGGACACAGGATGAGGAGTATTATGTTCCTCCCTCTGACAGCAGGAATAACAGATCCAGTCCCGAGGGAAGAGTTTGGAAAGAGGAAGATATTCAATGATGGGTGGGACATTATCTGTTTTTAGGCAAAGCCAGTGAATAAAGTGATTCCTGAAATGAAAACCACAGACATTTTCAGTCTAGTTGTCAATACATCATATAAAAATATTCAATGTTATTATTTATCAATTAAAAACAGGCATGATTACGACTTCATGTATTTTAACTGCCGATAATCAGCATTTTTTCAGACTTTCTTTATCTGTGATTTTTCTGTCAAATTGCCGATAAAATAAGCAAATTTTAAAGTGAGCTACTTTGGCTCTGATGCAACATCCTCTTACACCATGTCCCGCCCACAACACTGTCTGAATGGTAACACATCATGATTACCAGCCTATAAACAATGAAATAATGTGAATCTGTGAAGTAACTAGTAACTACATTATCAAATAAATGTTGTGGAGTTGAAGTTTAAGGTTGCAGAAAAAGGAAATACTCAAGTAAAGTACCTCAAAATTCTACTTAAGTGCAGTACTTGAGTAAATTTTACCTGATTCCATCACAGGTTATTATAAATGTGTTTCACTTCCAAATATCTGTTATCAATCTCTCTATGATTTCTTATAATCAATATCGGTATCGGCCCTGAAAAAGCCGCATCGGTCGACCTCAATATGTTAATAGTTGTACTGTTATAAACTACGGAGCAGGCCGACTGGTACATTTATCAGAAATGTTAAAATCACCACATTTGCAGATGCATTTTAAGAAGGCATTAAGAAAACTTGTAATGTTGAAAAGCAACTAGTAACTAAAACTGTCCGAATCAGTACAAGCGCCTCGATTTTGTACCTAAGTCCTGACAGCCACAGTGTGATGGACACTCCACCCGGCTTGTAAAGACGTATGTGTTGATGTAAATTCAGGTGACACCTGTTAGCTTCTGGCCCAGTTTCCCTCAGCCCATGGGAACAGCGCCAGGCCTTGAAGGCAACGTTCATAGTGGCCAAACTGTGTAATTACACCACGTGATGCACTGCGGCCCAAAAAGACTTTTCCCAATAAGCTAACATCCTGAAAGAAGCGTCTGTAAAACGGTGGCTTCATTTTTTTGAGCGATATGACTCGTTTCAGGAAGTCGAAACAACACTGAGCAGCTTTCACAGGAATGAACGGGGCTTCGCCTCCGTAGCTGTATCCAGATTTTAATCATTAGATTGATGAGTTTCCCTCCATAGTTTTCTCTAAAACTAGCCCGAGAAGGTAGTTAGTAGAAGAAGAAATATAATATGAAGCTGTTATAGCGAGTAGCCCCCTCTGGTGGGCAAAATGAGCACAACCCTATTGAGACGTTAACCGACAGGCTCGGCTCTGCTGCCGGGTCTGTGTGGTCCGTTTTTAAGGCCCAGGAAAGAACAAAGACTTCTGAGGTCAGGCCACCAAGAACTGAGACCGTCAAAGGGAATTATACCCAAGACCAGACAGGAGAGCTGGATTATCTCTTTTGTAATATTTTCAAATGAAGCTAAACCCACAGAATGGTTTTAAAAACATACTCTTACATTCTAGCAGTTAGCACCGATCCTTCCCACGGCCAGGGAAGAAAAACACCCCAAACAAAGAAACCATTCACACTTCACTGCTGCTCCTCAATCCCATCTGAGCTTTGAACTCGACCGCTGTGTAAAAAATAACTGACGTTTCTCTGAAATCAGGCAATAGGCTGCTCTGAACGCTGGAGAGGTCAGTGTGGGTTGTAAAATTAGATAGCAAGGTGGTAAAAAAGTGAAAGAGAGAACAGGCGATATTCACTCACAAAGTAAAGCCTGTGTAGCGTTGTGAAATATGTAAATGAGTCCAAACAGTCAAACTTAAACACTTAACAGAACCAGTTTGTATCAAATTGATATTAAGAAAGGTGATCGGGCCGAACACCTGAGCGTCAGGTTGTGACGAGTTGGAATCAAAAATCAACTATCTTACAAATTTGACCTTTAAAGAGAGAAATATTTCTTGATCCGTCCTTTAATCCAGATCCACACCAAAACTCACAGAACTTTTTGTGTAATCCTCCTGACAAACAAACCAACAAACAAACAAACAAACAAACATAACCTCGCTGGCTTAAGAGAAGATGTCAGACAGGAGGCGGGTCAACATGATGAACGTCACCGATCAGAGACGCTGGTAACAGCGAGCGCTTCATTCCTCAGATCAGCGGGCCGCGAGTAACGCGGACACAAAGACGTTTCTTTGAGCAGCAGGTTCAGCCGTCGTTAAAGAGTCCGGCTGCGTGTGGAGTCAGAACCACTCACTGCTGTTTCTTATTTTCATCTGAACGTGCAGTTTGTCACTTCCTGTGGATTTTCTGACAGAAACCAGGAAATTAATTTGGGCAAACAGGCCAAACATGCAGGAGGGATGTGACACGAGGCATCACAGGGAATTTATGTGTTTTCTTTTTCATGTTTTCGTTGTTTTTTCTGTTTGTCTTCAGGTAAAAACATGCAGACCTCCAGTCTTCTGTTAGGAACACACATGCCTCTCATTTCTTCAGTTTTATTGTGATTTTTTATGTGTGTTTCAGTTATGGGCTATTCAGACTACGTTCTGTGTTGCTGTGAAGAGGCTTTGAGTAAATTAGACTTAAAGACAACAAATTGTGCCATAATTTTACAAATTACTCTTAACAGGGGTCCTAAATTATGCATCCAGACTCGTTTGTTCTCCGTCCCAAAATAGAAATACAGACAGTGTTTTTTTGATGATGCTTCTCTCTGGGTGTGCATACATTTCTCATTTTGAACTAAAAAAAAGCTAAAACCAGACTGTCAGTATCAGCGAGGGAGTTGCAGCTTTGTATGAGTAACGATGAGTCTATTTAAAGTTAACGAGTTGTGTCTTTTGTTGCCCACAGCTGACCGGTGCAAAGAGGTCCAGCAGATCCGTGATCAGCACCCCAACAAGATCCCCGTAAGCTGCTGTTCAAATCTGATTTCTACACAACACACCACCGTGTTTAATACACCACAGAGCAGACGAGGTGCCTGTGAAAGGCTTCTCTGTGCTCCGACAGGTTAAATCTACATATTCTCTTGTGTAGCTTTTTAAATGTGATGTACCTGAAGGGCAGAAAAACAAGTAGTGAGTTACACAACAGTGAAGTCAAAGGACTGTTGTAAGACCTGTTCAGTCTCCAGAGGGGGAAAGTAACAAAGTACAAATACTCTCAGGTATCTGAACTTCTGACCTCTCCTCTCTACATCTGAACACAAACATCTGAACTAACTCCTCCTCACAGCTTCAAAACAGGCTCGTTACTTTAGTTTGATGCATTTGAGGGATTATTATCATTAATATGACGTGAGCTTCATTTAGCTTTGACCACAAATGTCCTTCAGAGGGAGACTTTTTACTGTCATACTGTACTCTATTACTTTTACTGGAGTAAAGAAGTTGAATCAGTTCATTTTAGGCTTTTGTGAACACGAGACAATCGGTATCGAACACACCGCCGCTGTTTGTTTACACCTCCTCACCACACCGCGTGTCCGTCATGTCACTCTGCTGAGACACAACAACTCATCACTTTATATTTAATGACCTAATCTGACACACTGACCATTATAACAGACATAAATATTGTCTAGTCTGAACGTGACATAATGTGTAACCACGCACGTCTCTAGTTGTCTTCAAAAGGTTTATAAAGAGCGTCTTTGTGTGCTGCTGACTGACTTCCTGTCTGTCGTGTGTTGTCTCTGCTGCAGGTCATCATTGAGAGATATAAGGGAGAGAAACAGCTGCCTGTTCTGGACAAGACCAAGTTCCTGGTACCGGACCACGTCAACATGAGCGAGCTGGTCAAGATCATCAGGTAAACACACACACACACACATTGGATAGCCGTGTAGTTTAAGGTCATTGAGGTGTATGTTTGGTATGTGCGTGTATATTTGGAGCTGTGTGTTGGCGTGCGCGTGTGCTGGTGTTTTAAATACCGAAAGAGTGAGCTGAAGGATGTGCTCAGATGTGACAGCCTGCTGAGGCGGCAGTCGACCGGTTTGTTTACAACCAGCACAGCTTCATAATCAGAGGAGAGGAGAGCTCTTTACATCCAGCTGTAGATTCATGGGCCAGTAAATTAAGATTTCACTGTCATACAGTGCAGAAACATCAGAATGGAGCTGTGGATCTATTAATAACTGTAAATCTTAAATGCTGATGAAGCAGAACTATGAAGGCAGTTATTTTAGTGATGTATTCACAATCTGCATGTTGTAGTTTAGTCTCCAGAGCTGAGGACTGATGAGTGAACGCTGGAGGATATAAAGACGAGGAGAAACACGAAAAGTGAGATAAAAACAAGAAGAGCAATGAGACGTCAGAAATGTGACTGCACCGATTAGAGCTGCGCAGTTAATGCCAAAATAATCAAAATCACAAGATGACTAAGTGCAATATCCAAATCGCAAGAACTGCAGTTATTTTATAAAGGTGAATGTGTGTTTTAATGAAATGCTGTAGAGCTGCAGAGACGCTCTGGACTCCAGTTTGTTCTCCAGACATAATAAAACATGTTTGTTTGGCAGAGACCAGGAGAAACACCACATCATCATGATTTTACTAGTTTTCAATGTCAAAGTTTTTCAACTGTGATGTAAAATTTTATCATCCATAATAATCATGAATATCTGTCAAAATAATCACTTTGAGCCCTCGCACTGATTCTGACCTTCTCTCTATTCTGTACTTGCACAGTTGAGTGTGTGACGCGCATATATATAGAGATGAAAGATCTCAGCTGTTTTTGTTTACTCAGAAAAATTGTCTGTTGCAGCTCTGAGTGACTCTGATGGCAGCGCTGCGACGATGAGTCGACCGACAGAAAATAAATCAAAATCAAGTGGAGTGATGTATTTACGCTTCTAGTGGAGTAAAAAGTACAATATTTGCCTTGAAAACGCAGAGAAACGGACGCATAAAGTTGCAGACAATGGAAATACTCAAGTAAAGTACAAGTATCTCAAAGTTGTACTTTAGCACAGTACTTGAGTACTGGTCACTGGTGCTCCTAGGGACCCGTGTCCAGCAACACGTCTCAGTGGGATCGGCCTCTAACGAGTGACAGAAGGAACATGATGTTTGAGGCAGTAACA
The DNA here is from genome assembly GCF_965226575.1 of Pagrus pagrus. Taxonomy (NCBI): domain Eukaryota; kingdom Metazoa; phylum Chordata; class Actinopteri; order Spariformes; family Sparidae; genus Pagrus; species Pagrus pagrus. The sequence goes on along the minus strand of NC_140187.1, from coordinate 2,063,701 downwards.
CCCTTTAACTTCTTCCTTTCTCTCCTTATCCTCTCCCTCACCCGTCTCCCCCCAGACGCCGGCTGCAGCTGAACCCCACGCAGGCCTTCTTCCTGCTGGTCAACCAGCACAGCATGGTGTCCGTGTCCACGCCCATCTCCGAGATCTACGAGCAGGAGAGGGACGAGGACGGCTTCCTCTACATGGTCTACGCCTCGCAGGAGACCTTCGGCTGCTAGGGAGGGGGAGGGGAGGGAGAGCGGGACATCTTCAGGTGCTGGGAGGATGGGGAGAGGGTAGAGGGGGGACGTTTGAGGGGTAAAGAGGTGACCGGTGTCAGAAACCACCAAACTCCACGATCCTCTCCACTTTGTTGCATTGCAGGCCCACGTAGCAGCACCCCGTCAGTCAGTGTACATGTGACAGACACCCCCCGTCCCTCTCTCTCCGTCGTAGTCGAGCACCTTCTTCATATTGGTCAGTAAGTACAACACTAGCTACAAAAGCCAGAGGACATCCTGTGTGTCTTTCCTGCCCTCAGAGTTAGTTCAGAATCATCCCTGTGAGTGATTCGAGTTTTATTTTGTCTCTTTTGTTCTCTTGGTTCCACACAGTTCTCTTATTTTGAAAGGGTGGGACTAACAAACCGATGATTTTGCGAGTAAAACTGATTTTCATTCTCAAAAGCTATTAAAAAAAAGACGAGCTAAACTTGAAACCAGACAGTTTCATGCGAGCCAGTCGAAGTTCAGGATGTCGTCTGAAGCTCGGCTGATGACGTCACTGACGTGTGCGCAGGTGGAAACACAGCACAGTTAGTTCATAACTATCCAGTAATTTATATTCTCATCACTGCAGCAGCAGTAGTACAAGCTAGAAGTTAGATTCATAGTGATTGTTGTTTTACCTTTTAACTTTTTTAACGTAGTTTTTTTTAATCATTGTCTTTATTTGGACACGTTAGCTGTAGTTTAGTTTGTGTTATTTAGCCTCTTCTGACTTTGTTTTAATCATACATTTACCATCAGCCTGAAGCTCAACTTGCCAACTCGCCACTGGCTACCGAGTAGCTGACAATCAGGCTAGAAATGACTGTAATACTCGTAAATTTAATAACTTTACATGTGCAATATTTATCCCCTCACACCCCGACAGACACACGATAACGGCAGCACTACTCTCCCCCCGTTAAGCTACTGTCATGTACTAACTGCTCACTCATAGAAGGGAAGTTAGCGTTAGCGCCATTAGCCACATGCTGCTACATCCTGTCAGGCAGGATGTTTACAGACTGAACTTGATGTCTTTTCGCCCCCTAAGCACAATAAATACACCTGTAGTATCACTACTCACCTGTCTTCCTGCACACAGAGCTCACCCACATTTAACGTCACAGACAACCAATCAGGTGCAACAGATTTAAAGGCCTATCCTGTAGATTTTAGGCAGTGGAAACACGAGGGATGCACTCTGATCCGACTGACTGGAAGTTAGACGCTTGCTTGCTTTTCATGCTTGGTTCAAAAAAAAGGAGGAAAAAAACACAAATGAAATGTCATTATGTGGCTGGAAACTGACTGTTGGTCAGGATGAGCAGCTCAGGAGGGGATACCGTCTCCACAGAGGCAAACAAAAGCTCACGAGCAGTTACACTGGGATGATTACAGGACCGGGCTCAGACAGCAGCAGTGAAATGCCAATAAAATGATCCCATTCTGTAAATTAGGCAGAGCTGATGCAGCCTGCAGTTGGCAGCAGTGGAAGCCAGGAAGTAATCAGATCCCAGTGAAGCCTTTCAGGTGAGGCGAGGTGAAGCGAGGCCCCGCGTTAACATCGTTTGTCGGCTGTGAGGGCGACGCCCCCTCCTGGCCTCGTGTCAGACTGCTTGTAAGAACGCTGCGTGTGTCATGGTAGCATAGAGTCGAGCATTAGACGTCATAAAATGTATTTAATGTCGGAAATGAATGAGCTTCTTTTGCACATAAATTAATACAAATATAAAAAGAGTTGGCATAGAGGTTTTTTTTAGGGATTACTGTATCTATATAACAATTATCTCTTCTTTTGTATCTACTCCTGTTCTGTAGAGCGCTGCTGCTCTCTGTATGTTCGTCTGTCTGCCTTTGTTTAATAAGACTTTATAGACAAAAAAAGGTTGTGATGCACTACAGACCTGCATGTTTTGACTTTTTTTTTTATATAAATGTATATTGATTTTACGCAATAGATATAATTGTATTGTTTAATTAAGAAAGAAAAAAAAAGTCTTTTTAGATGTTTCCCAAACCAAAAACTGAAAATAAATGTATGTGTATGTTTGAAACAAAACAAAAAAAACGTGTGTGCGTATAAACGATCATATAATCGAGCTGTATTACAAAAGTGTGTTTTTCTTTAGGCTTTCTGACATTGTCACTGTTTGGAGGGGTGTACATAGACGCATTGCTACAACCTTATTCAAAGCATTTGCCAATAAATAAAAAAAGTTGCCTTTAAAATATTTCTCCTGTCTTTTATCTGTTTTTCATTCAAGGTTCATTTCCTGCTTTGTTTTTAAAGGTGCATTTCAAAGAACATGGGCAGCGTTTTAGTTTCAAACATTAGAAAATGAACAAACATTATCAAGAGTGTGAAGAGACGTCTACTGAAGTTAGCATGCTAACACCACTTTGTTCCTCCAGAGGTGATGGAGGCCTGATCGCTCCGTAGTTTCAGCTGGGAGATGTACAAGCAGCCGGTTCACTGCTGAGTCTAATAAATCAACAAATAAACTCACAGAATGTCAAGAAAGGAAATATGTTAACTCAATAAACAGAAAAATACAACCGTACACCGTCTGAATTCAAGTTTCCCTCATTAACAGAACTACGACGAGCCTATTCGCCTCGTTAACTACATGGCTAACTGGGCTAACCAGCTTATATACTATAGTGAGCAGCAGTTAGCGGTTAGTTAATGCTGCCCCCTGTAGTTTTGGAGCTTCCTTCAAAGTCTGTCCGTTTCTTACAAACTACACCTTTAAATGATGTCTCGTATCTGTCAGTCGGTCACACTGACACCAGCAGGAACACGAGATGTTAAGTATCAGCCTGTAAGTATCAATTCATTAATGTAACAGTACTCTATTACATTAACATTGATCACTGATACATTATTTACTGATGTCAGTGATGGAGCAGATGTTGCTGCTGGAGCGGCTCCAGGTGGAGAATAACTTTATATACAGCGAGCTTGTTCAGTCCAGCTGTGGTAAAAGTGATGGGACTTTACACGTGTACAGTCTGGAGGTATTTGTCTGTTACTTAATATTTCCATATTCTGCTGCTTTATACTTCCACTCCAACATGTTTAGAGACTAATATTGAGATTTTTAATCCATAATTAGAGATTACAGGCTGCATCAGAGCCAAAGTAGCTGTTTTAAATTTATTTCATCAAAAATAAATTCAAATTAATCAAATAGAAAGATTAACTACTTACATATATTTAATATCAGATATATAGATATTATATTTAATATCTAATACTTTTACTCACTTTTACCAAATTAGCATCTTTACATGACACAACACGGTCGGTTCCCAAACTGGAGGTCAGGGCCACTCCAGAGGGTCACCGGATAAATCTGAGGGGTCATCAGATGATTAATGGGAGAAGAAAGAGACAAAACAAAGTTCTGATCCACAAATCTGTTTTCAGTTTTCAGACTTTTCTTAAATAAAGTGATAAAATATTACATCTTGAGGCTTCAGACAAATTAAACAATGTGAGAAGTTTGGATATGAAAACACTGTTTGATGTGTCAGTGTTAATCTGATTAATCTGATTTAACAATGTGTTCTATTGTTTTACTTTATCACATTTATGCAAAATCTTAATCTGAAAACTAACTGTAGCCGTCAAATAAATGTAATGAAGTAAAAAGCACCATACCTCCTTCTGAAATGTATTACAAGTGTAAAGAAGTTTAAAAACTTCGATACTAAAAAGACAAACTACCTCAGTTTGTTTTTCAAACATTATTCAGTTTTCAGCACAGATTTCTTCTGAACACTGCAAAGAAAACATCAAACAGATAAAAAGGGGTGATTTATTTTATTTTACAAGACAGACGAGACGTAACGTTTGTTAAGAAATATCCTCCATGTTTGTAGTTCAGCAGCAAGCTTCCATCTGTTACAGAAAGACTGAAGTAAAAACTACTCCGTCTGAACCGGTTTACATCTGAGTCCATCTCATTTCATTCATCTCTTTAGTATAAACGTTACGTACGAGACCAGTGACACTGAAATCACACTGTGTATTTATCATACTGCATGTTGTACATTGTCAGTTCCCGGACGCTGCGATATCAGACGTCCTTACTTTAGATTAATGTTGGCTCGTCGCCTCTTACAGTTTCAAAAGCAACAGGTTTCATCCTTCAAGCATCAGAGTCGCCTCAACAGTCTGCAAACTACCAGGGAGGTGATTCTGTCGAGGCGACGGACAGTTTCCCCACCAGGCTGACAATTACATCAAGCTGCTACCAAAAGAGTTTAGACACGTGTTTTATCTACGGTGGCTTTTTAAACGGTACAGGCACAAATAAATTTGATTTTTGATTCCTTTTAGCGCGGCTCTGCTCACTGTTGGTCTCCAAACTGGGAGAAGATGGTCGATGTTATTTCTACCTATTATATTCACATTAGTGCCACAAAGGCCGAAACATCAGATTCCTCAACTTGTTTTAATACTCAGGCAGCTTTCTTTCACCAGGTCTTCTTTTAGAGGCCTCCAGCAGCCTGATCCCCACATCAACACCTTTAAGCCTGCTACCAGTTATCTGCTCCAGGCCCAGTCAACATGAGAGATGAGGTGGTGGATATGCAGCTAAACCTGCCCGGATCATCTCCGTACAGAGAGCTGATTGTAAAAATGACTGCAGTAACCAGAGGAAAGGTTTCAGAGAGATGAAACCAAATGTTAGAAAGGTACAAAATTATGTTGGTAACGTGGCTGCAGGCGTGACTTCTGAGTGAGAGTGAACTGAACCGTGTGGAAGGAGGTGATTTAAGTTGAGAAACGAGGTCCAGCAGCTTGTTGGCGTCATGTGTGAGAACAGGCGAACCGCAGCAGTGGCAGGAAGGTGTGGAGGCGGATTACGCCATGCTGATGGGAAACAGGAGAGGAGATGGTTAAAATCACAGGAAATCAACAGTTAATGGTTTTTACTCTTCCTGTAACTCAGATGAAAACGGGAGACGGACTGTTATTCATAATCAATATGTTACAGCTGCTGGGAAACGAGGAACACAGGGGGGTCGGGCCGAACCACAAAAATACACCAGTGCTGACAGCAGGAGGGAAAACTAAACCAGGAGGTCAAATTAAACAGATTTAAATCAAATTTTTTCTAAATTTAAAATATTGTTTACATTTGATTTACACCACAGAAACTTGGGAGTTAGTGTAAAAATGTGTGTATACAGACTGTAGTTAGAAAACACTGACTTTAAATAAGGACGGACGACATGACATCTTCCATTAAACATCTTGATCGCCTGCTGGTAGTTGGCTGCAGTTCACAGTATGGATCAGTAATCCTTCCTCCATGTCAGCAGATGTTCACGTCACACGTTTATTTTTGATACGTTTGGTATTAATTAATTATTTGATGCTATAAAAAAGGGGATAAAACGTCATGATGGACACTCAGACAGCTGATCAGATAGCTGATGATGCAGCTGCTCCACCAGCTGATCACTGCTGCACAGACTGACTCTAAATGATGTCACCAGCACAAGATGGCTGCACCTGTGTCTGGGACATCTTGGCTTCATTTTGTAAAGTTTGAGGAAGTGAAGACATGTCGTCCGTCACAGGTAATCTTCACGTCTAACTCGCGGTAAGAAAACAAACACACACATCTACCAAATGTCGAGCTAGTTCTTTAAAGAGGACCTCAACCTTCACTAAACCTCACAGTGAAACGTCGTACGTGCAGACAAACTGGATCCATTTTAGACTCTTTAGGAAACAACTCGTCTCCAATCAGAACTCCAGACAGTGTCAACAGAATATCGGGACGGACTGAGTCCAGATGGAGTTAACTTGAAGGAGCAACAACAGGAAGTGGAGTGTGAAGTAACACTGATGAAAGATTTAAATTATTATTTAACTAGGATCGTTACAAAATGAACAGATGGTGGCCTGTGTGTGTGTGTGTGTGTGTGTGTGTGTGTGTGTGTGTGTGTGTGTGTGTAAGTGAGGAGCCGTGTGTGATCAACATGTATTAATGAGTCAGTCTGTTGAGTGTTACGATCATTTCTGTGTGTAATAAGTGAAGGATGTGGGTCAAACAGGTTGTTACAGATCAACTGTCAGAGTTCATCTCGTAAAGTGTTCTGGTTGTTTACAGCTCGCTTGTCATGAAAGTAAAAATTGATGAGCAAATGTGTAAAATCTACAAAACCAGACAATAATAATGTGTGTGTGTGTGTTGGTCACCTGTCGATCAGCGAGTCCCTCATGCTGGTGGCGATGGCGGAGGGCTGCGACGCGTCACTCAGTCTGAAGACGCTCTCGATGACCGACAGCTCCGTGCTGGTGGTGTCCAGGCCGCAGAACGCACACCAGTCGTTGACCACCATCCCCGCCGCGATCACCTCGCTGCCCCGGTTCACTGTGCCGGCCTGAACAGGAAGTCAGCCGTACTGTCATTTAAGAAACACTCAACTCTTTCTTGTTTGAAGGACTATTTGTTTCTATTCTCTCCTGCAGGCTGATGGAACAAAATATGAAATCTGATATCTGCTCTGACTCACAGGACGTGATGCGTTTCATGGTTAAAGACTCGTCTCTCTCTGCTGTATCATTTGTCATTATCAACAGTCTCTCCCTGCCTCTCTGAGTGAGGTAACGCGTGAAAACATTTATCTCAGAGGGTTGGCTGTCCTGTGATCTTCACTCATCACTGATTAAGTTACAGAAGCACTGTTGTTCACAGGGATCACACAGAGTGAGTGTTTATCAGGTCGAGAAGGGCAAAGTCAAACCCGACCCGCTCCCTCCCACCACTCACCACTAGAGGAACCTGAAGCAGAGACGACAGCTCGTCCTGGTCTTCTATCGACGTCTTTGGGTGGACGAGGCCTCCCTGGTTGCTGAATGCGCAGTAGGAGCCGACCAGGACCTGCTCTGCTACCGTCTGTCGGAAGACCTCCACCTTCAGAGTGTCTGCGAGGATCTCCTCCGTCTCCTGATGGAGGGAGAGCGTGTGTTAGGAAGAAAAAAGTAGTTTTTGACATGAGTGATGTCGTCTGCACCATACTGCTCATTTATTTTTATTACAACTGCATGTGAACTATTATCTTATCAAGCTCTTGGTTGTTTATGTGAACCACTGAGGCGACATCCACACTTGTTTTAAAATGCATTTGCTACATTTACGCCTCCTGTCCACAACACTCCCGCATTTTTACAGCCCTAACACAACTTTTAAAAACACTGCTGAACCCAAGATTGAGATTTTAATCTGAACCGGCAGAAACGGAGACTTTTGGAAGCGATGACACAAACGTACATGACGACCAATTCATGTTGAATCATCAATAATGATGCCAGCACATTTCACTCGAAACAGTGTGGTGACCTAAAGGAATAATTCCCTCCTGCTCTGTTCAAGATGTGGTCTGTGTGTTTATTCTGGATGTGGCATTACCCGCACAGCAGCAGCATTCAGGGCTATCGCTTTGCAAAGCATGTTTGGTGATCAAATGTTCTTTTTTAACCATATACGAGAAAACTTCTACTCACTTTTACACTAAAAGTTGATGCATCAAAACTAACCCTTTATACACACACACACACACACACACACACACACACACACAGTTAACTTCTGTAAAGAGGCATATGATATGAGTTTTCAGTTGCGTTAGCGTGGACCGTGAATATTTCTGACGTGGTACCAAAATGTTCATGTGGATGGAGACTGTTTCTGGATCAGTGTGGATGGAGCTCTTGTTTATGAAAGAAAACACAAAATACTGCAGCTCAACTTCTTCTCTCACTTTTAAATACTTAGTTTACAATAACACAACAGAGACAAACAAGCACAAATGTGAAAATTAGACCAGCAAATATTTTAGATTTTATTGATAAATGACTAAAACACCTGATCATCATATTTGTACCTGATTAAACGTACGGCCTGAAACCAGAACATTACAGTGACCGTTAAGAGCCTCTCTGTGAGTACAACTGTCTGCTGGAGTGTACATGAGAATGTGTGTGAGTGTGTGGTGTGTATCTTCGTCTCACCCTGTCGAGGTCGGGGTGGACCAGCGCTACGTAGTCATTGCAGGCGATGACGTTCCCGAGAGCAGACAGCCTCTCCTCGACTCTCTGGATCCTCACCGTGTCTGGCAGGCAGTTTCTGATGTGCTGCAGCTCCTGGTCTGTCGTGTTGTTGGGCACCAGCATGCCGTGACGGTTACCTGAAGACAGCACAGACAGAAGAGTCATCAGAAACAATGATACGTCTGTAGTCAGGATAAATTAAGTACCTGTGTCAGTACCTGAGCAAACAAACTCAAAAGATTTATCTTTTGTTCTTTGCTCTTTTTGTGTTGAAGATTAAAAAAAGACGACTGAGATGAACAAATTCTGGAACCAGAGAGTTGGAGGATCCCTGAAGGAAAGATCTCCAGAAGCTGGAAGAACCAGACCGGAGGTGTGTGTGTGTGTGTGTGTGTGTGTGTGTGTGTGTGTGCTCCAGAGCTTTACTCACCCACACACATCCTCCCTATGATGCGACAGCCTGCTATGGAGGCGTGGACCACTGGGATGGTTTCTGACAGTTCCCCTTCAAACACACTGCAGACACACAAACAACAACATGATGTCACTTATTTCAGCTCTGCATGGAAACCAATCACTGATCAACTGGACCAGCTATCAATACACAAAATCTGAATTCATAGAATTAGTGTAACATTTGTTTCAACCGTGTGTTAAAAATCTCACGGTGGTTTCATGCAGTATGGATCAGATCAAAACACTGAGATTCTGTCTGCATGTTGGATCACTAACATGCCGAACTTCAAAAGGGGTCCCCATGATTCTTGAAATGTGTTCAGTTATGTTGCTCCTGGTTGCATGCTTACCTATGAGGAAGGAAACTTTAATTTGCTTGATTTCTAAATGAGGTTTGGTAGGGCACTAAAGCATGGAGCACAGAATGGCACTTTTTTGATATAATTCTTACATTATCCCTCCACACATATATTTAATCATACATAAAAAATCTCCACCGTGTCTGACATGTTTTACACATTCAAATAGTGTATTTTGAGTAAAATTAACCTAATGTTGAAGTCCCTTCTGGTTTTTACTAGATTGACCAAACCTGCATGTTGAGATCAGGTTCAATTAGCGTGATGACTCGTTTCTCTGTGTAGTCCCAGGTATGTGTGTACTTTGTCATCAACAATAAGATGCGTGTACTTTGTCATCAACAATAAGATGTGTCATTCAGCTGACACACCTCTTCTTACATAAAGTCTTTGCACTCAGATGACATCAGCCAGCGAGGCTCGGAGGGGAAGCTAAGTTAGCCTCCATGCTACACAACCCGGCTGAATCAAGCTGATGCAGCTGTCTGAGCTTAATAAAAATAATGTAACAGACTTGTTAAAAAGGTAAAGTCTCACCTGTAGAAGTTCTCTGAGCCGCCGACCGCCACCAGGCAGTATGTGTTGGTCAGTTTGGCGAAGCAGCCGATCTCGTTGTTTTTCTCAAACGATGCTCTCACGGCCATGATGGAGGAGGAGGTGGTTAACTTCTGATCCTGGAACAGCAACACGCGTTTTAAAACACTGAGCTTCGTTAACTGTGATGAGCTGCTGGATGTCAGAGCAGACAGTGAGTTTGTTAGTCTGATAATTAACGAGTTGAACAGCTGTGACACACAGCACGGCTATCACAGCTAGCAGGGTAGCTAACGTTAGCTAACGGTTAGTTTTTAGAAGTTGAACGTTGAGCAGACAGAAACCGGAAACGCGTCAGAACAGCTCACGTGTATTAGTAGACAGCTTCGACTTCACACATTAAAGTTCGTCTTTTAATAATTTATAATATTAAAGAAAAGCGGTGAACTTACCTGAGAAACGTTCACAGCCGCACAACATGCGTGTTGAGTCCCTTCAACCCCACGTGTTCACTTCCGCGTCGGGGTTAACGTGGTGACGTAGGACGTAACATGCGTGACAACAACAATGTGCTGAGAGAGAAGACGCTGCACAGAGCTGAGCCTGATGAGTGATGTAGACAGGGGCGGACTTACCATTAGGCAAAACTAGGCGGTTGCCTGGGGCCCCAAGTTCCTGAGGGCCCCATAAAAATCCTCATACACTTATGGTTAATACAGTTATTGCTTATTTGCGCACATTAATTATGTTTTTGATTAAAATCCTCTGCCAGCAGAATGCTAATCGTATTATGTGTGTGTTGGGGCCCCATCAGTCTCCACTACATTGGAAAAGAAGCTGCCCCAGCCGTGCTGAAAGGAGGAGAAAGAAGGAGGAAAACAGAAAGCTGATCTCCAAGTTACAGAAAGTGACTACTGTCTTCACTGCGGCTGCGGCAGCAGCAGCAGCGGCTAGCAGCAGTGGCTAGCAGCAGTAGCAGCTAAATAGTAGCATGTTAGCTCAATAGCTTCCAGGTCATGTGATCAGTTGACTCAAAATCAGTGTGGGATCATGTAACTACACTGGCTGCATGAGATACACCTCTTGTTTTTACATTTTACATCTTTAAATATTTCTTATTATTTTTTATTAATTTTTATATGTAAATATTAGCATTTATGCTCAATAGCTTCCAGGTCATGTGATCAATTGACTCAAAATCAGTGTGGGATCATGTAACTACACTGGCTGCATGAGATACACCTCTTGTTTTTACATTTTACATCTGTTCATAATTTTTTATTAATTTTTAGGCTATATGTAAATATTAGCATCTCAGCTCAATAGCTTCTCAATAGCTTTAAACACAGTATCTCTGCTTTAAATATCCCACATTTTTATTTTGAAAACAGGAAGTCGGTACACGCTGTAGCCGTCTTCTCCGTGTGTTTACTGTAAAGTCTGCAATACGGGTGCACTTGAAATGTCGGAGTGGCTGCGAATGTCGAATATCCAACTTAAAACTAACTTCTTCTTTTTAAAGAGTTTTGGCTGAAGAAGTCGCCCCACAAAGGAAGACTCTTTCAGTTTATCACAAATATTAGCATTAAATCATCATTTTGAGGGTACATGGTTTTCACTGGGCAGGAAGGGTTTGAAATATGTAACCAGCAGCGTAAATGATGTACAGTAGTGGAGTAGAAAGTGCAGTATTTGCCTCTGAGATACAGCAGAGCAGACAAAACTGAAGTTGCATGAAATCCTAAAATGTCTACGTCAGCACTTGAGTAAATATACTTACACTTCACCACTGGGTCAGAGCCTGATACTGTGTTTTGTGTGTTTGTTTTCAGAATGAGGGAGAGAGACAACGTGAAAAAGGGACAGGAAGAGAGGGACAACAGGTAAAACAAATAATACATGTGTATTCTGTTAAAATGTATGTGTCTGTATAATTGACCTGTTGTTTTGTGTGTTGTCTTCTCATTTCAGAGGGCCCCATGCCTGCCTTTGCCTTGGGCCCCAAATTTCTTAAATCCGCCACTGGATGTAGACAATAATATGATCAATATCAGCTCATGTTGTCAGTTGTTTATTTTACACAAATGGTCAAAGCTCAAGCAAATATAATCACATGTCTATCATAGATTTACAGGTTACAGCATAATAGTGAAAAGGTTGACTATATGATTATTATTATCAATATTATATGATTATAATTATTATTCTTATATGATTGTTAGTGTAAAAATAGTCCTGTACACTTTAAAAAAATTTTATAATACATGTATAGAACCCACGTAAAGTCACAATTCAATCACAACTAAAGGCTTTTTGTTCATTATACATGAATCAGTTGATTTTCTCATTCAGTTGTTTAATCTGTATTATATCGTCAATCATGCAGGAAATTCATAGAATCAGAAAGCAGAAATAATGTGAAGATAAATGTGCGTTTAGAAAGAAGAAATCCAAACTCTTGTTCGATTGTGGGAAAAGATATATACTTTTAATTTCTTCACATGGGCTATAAATGTAAACCTGTAAATCTCCACAAATTATAGCTCAACATCTCAGTTTCTTTGTGAACTACTTTAATTCCTCGACGGGTGGAAGCAGTTGTGTGTTTCACAATAAAAGCAACTAATACAGAACGCTGTGTTTTCCTGCTCGGGCACATTTGTTATTTCTATTCTACATATAATTACTTTACTTATTCCATTTTGTTCTAATGTAATGAAATCAATTCATTGATTTGATTTGGAGAGAAGGTGAAGAATCGTAAAAAATAAAATAGACATTTAACATAAAAAAAGAAACATATTCGAAAATGATGCAAAATGTGTCTGCACAGTGTTTGAAAGCAAGACAGGCACAAAAATATAGATAATGTGTATTAAGTATTAAGATAAAATAAGATTATTTATATTTTTTTAATCCTGATGGAAATTCTTGAGCCAGAGATTTCTACAAAAATGTCCAGTATAGTGTAAAGAATATGTGCAATGTGAAAATGGACAGATGTTAGGAATGTAAGAGTGCTGGAATAAAAATGATAATAAAGTTATTGATCTAGAAGCAGCTGGTTAGTGGTCAATATATAATGTGTACAGTCTGCAGCCTGTTTGGTTTATATTTGACCATGAGGATTAAAACATGTTATTATTATTATTATTATTATTATTATTATGTAATTACACATTCTGTGTCCTTGTTTCCTCAGATTTATTTCCATGCTGCTTCAGTGCAGATGTTTGCAGATGCTCGGTGTCTGAGCCTGAAGAGGAGGCAGAACAAACCTCCTCCTTCCTCACTAACCTGCATAGCAACTGCCCGCGCGGCTGTCCTCCTCCTCTCTCCTCGTGCAGCACCGGGATCGGCGCTCGGAGCCAATCCCGTCGGCCGCTCCGTGTGACGTCTTGTTTGTTGACACTTCCATTAGCTCGCCACCTGTGTGACGTCACTGCAGCAGGTCGGGGCGGGGGGCGGGGACGAACCAGAGCGGAGGAGGAGACAAAGAGCGACAAAGAGTGAGAGGTTTCACTCCGGCCTGTTTATGTTCGCTCACATTCGACATCTGCTTTTTTTCACACAGTGAAATTAAATTACATCACTTGTGTAGCAAATATATAAAGTCAGACACAGATTGATTGATTCTGGTTTCCACCTAATAAAAAATAAAATAATATTATATTTACTTGGACAAGCAGAACAACATGATCTATTCTGTGGAGGTGTGCAAGACATTGAAATGATTGTGATTAATACATTTACATCTTTAAATGTAAACAGGTGGTTGAAAGTAAATGTTTTTTGGTTTTATGGGGCAGAGTAGTTCAGGTTCGGTTGTGAACAGTCATTATGGTCCCAGAAAATGAAGCCTACTGACTTTCTTGATCCTCTGAAGATTTCCTGTCAAAACTAAAGAGTAAAACTAAAGATATCGTGTTCAAATGTTACTTTGCTAAAGGTGAAAGTCACCCATACAAACAGTACTTGAGTAAAAGTCTTAAAGTATCTGATATTAAATGTAATTAAGCATCAAAAGTACAAGTAAATGTAAATTATACATATATTTACATGTATGTTTAAAGTGTACTCTGGGTTGTCCGATTATCGACCTGAACAATTATTGGCTCTGATATTCAATATTTTTCTGATTATTGGAATAAAAAAGCTTGGATGCAGCAACAATCTGAACAATAACAGATGTAGTGGAGTGAACTTACAGTGTTTTGCCTCTAAATGTAGCAGAGTGGAAATATAAAGTAGTGGAAAATATAAATACTCAAGTGCCTAAAAACAGTACTTGAGTACATTTACTTTACGTTACATTCCATCCCCGTTAGCTCAGTGTTATTACAATATGTTTTCACTCTTGAGCTCTGCCTTTGTTGCATCATATATGGAAGCCTACACACCGAGTCTCGTCTCGTCTCAGAGTGATGCCTCCTCTCATCCATAAACGATCTTCGCAGTGAGCCGCTCCGTGGACACGTCGGACGGAAACTCTGCCTGGAAACACCGCGAGCTAATCGGAACCGGCGGCCGACAGAGACGGACGAGTCTGCAGGATCCGAGGGGGTCGACTAGGTGGGATCAAATTAATTTATGTTCCCGGCGGCAGCACACACACACACACACACACACACACACACACACACACTGTCTGTGTGGGAGGAGCTTCACTGGTGTCAACATGTCAGACTGTCAGACAAACAGGCCGGATTAAACACACACTGAGGTCCAGATGAGACCGGCAGGTTACATCAGCAGTCTTTATATATTTTACACAACAGTAATATTTCAGCACTGAGCTGAAAATACGTCATCATGATCAGATGTGAGATAATCTCATGTTTATGTGATGAAGACTCACATGTAGCTGTGAACAGCTGATTAGAGGCTGCATGTTTATGTCTGCAGCAGGTTAGCGTCTCACTCTGAGCCTTTTGTCTACGATCAGAACCATCTCTGACCCAACAACAGTCATCTTTGTCGTCAGCAGTGCTGGCTCAGGCGTGTGTGCGCTGACCAACCAGAGCAGGAGGAGAGAGCTGATAAAAGCATGTAAAGCTGTTTTATCTAACACAAACTTCTAATGTGTGACTTTACAAAACATGAGCAGAATGTGTCCTTTAATCCTTTTATCTTCATTGATATTGATTTGACATGTGGCGGACCCTGCCACCTTCCTAGCTTCACACAATGTTCTGGGATTTATTTTCCTCTGAGAACAGCTTGTTTATTCACTGATGGAGAAAACAAATATTTAGTTTTCAGTTGCTCTCAGTGTTACACACCAACAACTTACAGACAAAGACATGAAAATGTGAGTGAACCTTTTTCATGCCAAAAGTCTTTTATTTGCTGAAGGAACGTAAAACTGAATGAATACACCAACAGCTCTTACGTTACCTAACCAACAGACCCATGAAGCGTGAAGTCGCACAAGGAAAGGAAAAGAAAAGAGGAAGACGTGAATGACAGAGCAGCTGGAATGAGCCTGCAGCTGCACGCTGAGGTCACCGAGGTTTGTGTTGAGTCGTCAGAGAGGAGAAGACAGTTTATTTCAAACCGAAGAGGGCAGCAGCAGTTAGCAGCAGCAGTTAGCAGCAGTAGCAGCAGGAGCAGTTAGCAGCAGCAGCAGCAGTTAGCAGCAGCAGCAGTTAGCAGCAGCAGGAGCAGTTAGCAGCAGCAGCAGCAGTTAGCAGCAGCAGGAGCAGTTAGCAGCAGCAGTTAGCAGCAGCAGGAGCAGTTAGCAGCAGGAGCAGTTAGCAGCAGCAGTTAGCAGCAGCAGATAAGAAGGCGTACGAGTCAAAACAAAAGGATATCTGGGAGAAAGAGGAGAGCAGCTATATTTAGCTCGGCTTCCTCTCCGGCGGTGACAGCTGGGAGGGGAAGCGAGGCGACGGCGCTGAATGCTAATTGAGATGCTCTGAAGTTCATGAATGAAGCGTGTGTGGCGCACTGGTTTTATTACCTGCCTGTTACATCTCAGCCGCTCATGTTCAGTCTGAGGGGAAGGAGACACAGCAGCCCTCAGATCTCAGTATTTTTAGCCGTTACATAAATTCCTCTCCACAGATCTTCATCCTCTATATTTGACTCTCAGCTGTGGTTAAATGTTTTATGTGTCCAGCAGCAGCTCCCCTCTGATCTTATATTTAGGTCTGGAGGAAAGGTCGGGCCCATAATCGACTTTTATGTGAAAATTATCACAACTTATTGCTCTGCGGTTCGGCCGTCGACACATAACATCATTTGCGAGGCCGTAACATCTCACTCTGCAGACGTGCTCCCTGTTTCTTTATCTTACGGCCTCATTATTCGTGCTGTTGTGTTGACACGCCGGTTACTTGTCACTGTGCTGTGAATAAAATCAGTCTGAGGAGTGTGAAAATATTCAGCAGCGTTTTGTTCCTGTTTGTTTCAGAACCGGTGACAGAACCGGTCCCAGCAGCCCACCAGCTTGTGGCTCATGTACAACAGACTGGAAGCGGCTCATGTCTAGCTTAAAGGAGCAGTTCACCCAAAAATGGCAGATTAATGAGCGATATTCTGCATTTTTCCAAGTTGCAAGTCCAGTTGCTGAAAACATAACTACATTTTAAAATGCTCTGTTTTGGCTCTGATGCTAACATTTTTATTTTTCACTGCAAATGCATATCTGCTTTAAGTGTTGAATACTGGTCTCCTTTATATCAGCGCGGAGGGAGGAGATGATGATTTTATTTTTCGAGTGAACTGTTCCTTTAACCATGTAGCTTTGTTGCATAAAACCAGACTGTGACGGTTCGACACCATGAACCACAAAGGTCCGGTACGTTTGTCGCTGATACTCTGCTGACAGATTTTGGGAGTTGACCTGCTCGGTTGTTTAGGACTGAGGACGTGCTGCTTGTGAAGTTTGTCTTATATTATTATATAAGAAATAACAAACCGATCGTGCTGAAAGCCCGTCTCCCTCTTGGTGTTTCTATTTCATTGAGTCCTGAGAGTCTTGTGTAATTTCCCAGCATGCATTAGAGACGAGCGGGAAAAAGCTTTCACAGCTCGCACAGCGACGGTGTAAAGTGGTAATCAGAGTAAGATGATCCCATCAGTCGCGTCTGATTGAGTTGTGTTTGATTGGATTGGCCGTTCTGGACGGATCATGGTGGAGGGATTAGAGACGTCCGAGCTGATAACCAGGAGTGTCCACCATCTCTCTCGTCTTCTGTCTCTCTGTCTGCATCTGTCTGTCTTCGTCCTCTCTGATGAGTCGGGGGATCGTGCTGAACGTTGCTGCCCCTTGACTTCTTCCACCAGTGAAGAACTGGTTGTCAGGCCCACTCTTACTTTATGTGCCGTTGTTGTTGACAGTATAACGTCTCACAGTCATTGTGCCATTAAGACTATTAAGACCATTATTCTGCATCATCGGACCAACAATAATTCGTCGGCCTCACAGATAAAGTTTCATACGAAAGAACAAAAGCAAAAGAGAATATAACGTGTTTAAGATCGTACAGTGGAGCTGCACCGTGTGAAGGAGGACCAGGTGCTCATGGGAACTGTTGTCAATGAGGATTAATCCATTATCTGAGTATTATGATCAGCAGGATGGTGTTTGTGGGATTAAGGCAACATAATCTACCATTTCACAGATTAAACAAACAAGATGTAACATCATCTGGTGAATTAGTGAACTTGAGAGATGCTGGTAGCTTTGGACAGAGCTCAGCTAACTGTTTCAAGTCTTTGTGCTAAGCTAAGCTAACCAACCTTACATTTAATGTAGAGTCCTACTTTCATTCAACTCACTATTTTATTTAATTAGTATAAAAAGGACAACTGAGTGTGTTGGGACTATTTTATTCATCTGTTTAAACTGTGAACATGTATATTTATGTGTGTGTGTCGTCTCAGGTGTGACCTGCTGTGTTGTGACTGATGATGGGAGGAGAGCAGAGCCACGAGACGAAGGAGAGAGAAGAGGAGAAACAGGAAGTGTCTGACAGTCCTGACGGCTCAGGACCGGCTGCTTCTGAAGGTAAATACTCAGGTACAGAACGATCCAGTTTGATTTTCATATTAAGATTCAACGTGAAGTGTTTGAGATGAATAAAACTTCACATCGCTCGAGATAAAACCAGCAGTTTCTAAACTTTTAGGCTCGTTACCACTAAACACTCTAACGTCTCAAGTCTATTTACATGTTATCACCTCAAGATTTTTGCTTTAGGTGATGTTATATAAATAATAAGAAGGTCTACATATGGAGGAGGGTGGATGGATGGATGGATGGATGGATGGATGGATCAGACACAGGACTTGTACTGAGGTTGCTGCTGTTCTTCTCTCCAGAGAAACCAAAAGTCAACATTGAGATATTAAACTTAGAGACTTAGGTCGTCTTAACGACACTGTGTGAGAATAAAAACACAACGAACACAACATGATATTTGTCCCCTGACTCGGTCCTTTCCTGCAGGTCCAGCACTAACTACAGGAAACATTACGACACGCTGAAAGCTTAAAACTTGTGACATGACACCCAAAATATTCTTATTCTTAAGTGACCTGTTAGTTATTCACCATCACAGGACTTTTACTTGTGATTGAGTATTTCTGCATGAATGTAATGGTACTTTTACTTCAGTAAAGGATCTGAATACTTCTTCATAGGGGTGGCAAAAACATAACATAACATAATATGATTTTTTTAATCTCTGTCTTTTGAAAAAGTCTGAACTTCTCGATTTGCTTTAAAGATACTTCCCTCATCCAAGTTCATCCTAGAAATAAATGTCACAAAAACCTAAATGTCACCGCCCACATCATCATTCAAAACGCTGCATTTGACTCCACAGACACCCCCGGAGAGCTGCCCCAGTGCCAGATGGGAAACAGGAGGGTGGACAACATGTGCTTCATGATCTCGTGCACCAACTGGTACTGAACCGGTTCTGGTACAGCCGGTTAATGAACCCGAAGATGTTGATGTTAGCAGGACTGTCGGAGGAGGTGGAGAATGTTGAGGTTGTGACGCTGCGTTCATGAACCCACCGGAAAAATCCAAAACGAGGCTGTCGCTGCATGTTGCGTCGCTCCACTGCTGCTCTTCAGGAGAAAATCCTGCGTGTGGATGAGCAGATAGAAGAGTGAGGAGCTGCTGATCGCTGAATGTTGCTCGTGTGACTAAACTTTACTTTATTTGAAGTACGGCAGCTTCTGTCTATTAAAACCACAGGTACCAAACGCTTTGGCCTCGTGTTGCAAAGAAGATGTTCCTACTTGTCCGTGTGCGTTTTGCTTTTCAAAGTTCTCGGGCTGATTATCAGTGAATTAAAATTAGAATAAAACTTTGTGTACATAGAGACAAAGAAGACAAAGACTGTTCTGAAACAAAAAGTATTTTTAAAGTATTATTCTGATTTCAGCTGTTTAGATTCTTCATGCTCTGGGGGTTGTATGTTTGTCGTCTGGCTGCTGTTCTCATGTTGAAACAGGCCGTCTAATAAATAAGAAAACCTCCAAAGAAAGTCTCATTTTTGGTTTTTGTGCCGTTTCTCTTGCTTGTTTTAAGCTCTGTGCATATTTACAGTCTGACCTGCAGCGTGCACTCGCCTCACACCAGCACACAGAGTCTCATTAAAAAGTTGGTCGAGCATTTTTTGGAAGCTGATGTGCAAAAATGCAAACTGATTTCTGGGTGATAGGATTCATCACTACTTCACTCTGTTGAGGAAAGAAAAGTTTCTCATGAAAAAACTCTGAATGACACATTAAATTGTAATGAAACTCAAATGCTGTTGGAGGCATCAGCCAGTCTGTCCGGTCCCATTACTGGACAGGTGGCCGAACATATTGCATATCACCAGAGGAGATGCATGTAAATCCCTAAAGGGGTATTTCAGCAGAATACCACAAGGCAGATTTATTCTGCACATCTGGTAGATTTATACGGCACATAATCTCACAGATGCCCCAAAAACTGTTCATGGACTTGCAGAAATTCATTTAGTATCAGAGCTGTTGAAAGTTACTGCGTAATGATACGTTCACATAAACTTCTTTTGTTCTTTTTGTGAGAAAGACTTTCAGCAGAGCTTTAAAACATCACCAGCTGTGAGCCTGGATCGGTTCAGACGTCCTGCTGTCTGACTCAGTGAAGACAAACTGTGATAAACAGACAGGAAACAGAAACATCAGAGGGAACAAGACGAGAACATTATTCATGTTTGAGGGCTGTGTTGGAGAATGTGGTCTGTTTTCTTTAACCCAATGTATGTTTACAATTAGAGAAATTAGCACCAATCAAAGTGAGCCGAATGAATTAGTAGCAGTTCCCACTTGCAACGTGTTGAAGGATGTTCAGACAACTATGACTGGATTACTCTGACACCTGGGAAACTTAAAAATATGATTTTTCTCAGGCAGGTTCTGCAGGTAAGCCGATAAGGAGCATCTTTTTCTGGGATTTTTTAAACTGATTTAAAGACATTTATTCATAATGGACAGCAGAGCTTCTAATATCTTCAGGAAAACATCGACGTCACACTGAATGTAAAAACGTACGTAACATGTCTGTGTGATCAGATGTGACTCCAAGTTCAAGGTTGTAAAGTTTCTTCAGTGAGCAGCTGACAGTCCGTCTGCTGGGTCAGTAAGTACAGCAGGAGGTTTTATAAAAACTGACTTTAACTGCGTGCGGATCAGTTTTAGAGAGTTCAATGACAGTAGGAAATTAATTAGACTGAACTCAAAGAGAACAGATGTTAAAAACTCACAGGATCAATGATCACGTGCTTCATCCACTCAATGAAAAACCTGTTGGACAATGAAGTTTTCACTTTTATTGACATTTCGTTGTTAACAGAACATGGTGTTATTGGTATATAATTGGCGTGGGACAGTAAAACCAAAGCAAACATAGAAAAAAAAAATCATCTCTGTTTCCAGTCATGTTAGCATTTTAAATAATAAAACCTCTTATTAGAAATAAAACTGGAATTACAGGATAATCTTCTCAAGTCATTAACGTAAACATGCCTATCAAACATAAGCATCGTCATAAAAATGGTTTAACATTATGTGCAAACGATGACGACTTTCATCTTAAATAAGAGAAAGAAAGAAAAATACAAAACTTTCCAAAAGCTTTCGTTGGTCTTTTGTATTTACACGAGCTGATAGTTGATATCCGGCTGGAGAAAGACGACGTGATGACTATAAAAAAATTCCACAAACAAAACGGTGCATCATTTTGCATGTAAAGAAGTGAGCGAAGGTCAGATTTTTTTCATTTTGATTTTATAATCAACCCATTTGGTCAAAAAACCCAAAACCAAACAAAAACCAAACTCTATTTACAGAATCTTTTTTCTTCATAAGAAAAACTAACAGAATTGAATCTCTCTTAAAGCTATATCTGATAAAATCTCCCGAGAAGTAGTAGTAGTAGTTGTTGTGATATTATCCAAAGAACTTCAATATATTTTGTTACTTCAAAAAGTCTGTCCAGACTACCTTTGATATGTTTTTATTCACCTACGTATATTTATTTATTCTTTTTTTTCTTAAGAAAAGAGAACGTTAGAAACTAAAGGCAACAACAGGCAAGTTAAAGGAAGACTTAGCCACGTGAAGCCACGAGCCCGGACTCACAGCAACGGTTGCCACAGATGGGTTTGTACTGCGACGATGCATTCAAAGACGTGAAATGTGATTTCTGTTATAAAACCATTTTTGGAAGAAAATGGTGGCCGCAGAGTTAAACAGTCACGATTAAAACAAGTCTGTGGACTGTTTGACAGAAAGTAGCTTTAATTTTTCATGCATGATATTTTAATTGCTGCTGCTCTCGGCCGTAGCTAGCTGCCGTTAGCAAGTAGCTCAGTTAGCCATGGAGCTAAGTGGCCGTGTTAGCCGACTGGAGACTGCCTGGATTGCAACCTCGGATGACACGAACGGGGACTGAACACAGCATCTGAGAGCGACGGAGGTTAAACTGAAGACAGAGGACACAGTACAGAGGTGATTTACAGCGGCTCTGACCAGGACTATGACTCCGGGGACGAAAAGACACGGCAGGAGAGGACAGAGAGACAGAGAGAGAGACAGAGAGAGACAGAGAGAGAGAGAGAGACAGAGACAGACAGAGAGAGAGAGAGAGAGAGAGACAGAGAGAGAGAGAGACAGACAGAGACAGAGAGAGTCGGACATCAGCAGCCGATGAAAAATCGGTTTTGGTGAGTTTGATTTAGTTTCCGTCCGGTTTGAATGGCGTGTGGTTCACGATGAGTTAATGAGGCGATTAAGCTCGTCTGAGATCAGTAAAAGAGAAAAACTTGAATTCAGACGTGTACGATTATTTCTACGTCCGCAGAATCCTAAAAACTAAAAGAACAGATTTGCATCATCGTGTTGCTTTTCAAAGATTGAAGCGATTGATTGAAGGTTTCCTGAAGTTTAACGCAGATGTACCATCCGTGGCAAGCGTTGCTTCTGTTTGAGAGTGGCCATGTCAGATAACTAAGTCTACCTTTAAAGGCAACTCACTGTTGTCCAAAGCCACCAGAACATCAGCAGACCCGGGACAAAATGACCCCGAGGTGAACGTCCCGCCAGGAGATCGGAGGGAAAACTGTGGTGCTAAACTCTCACACAGTAAATGATGTGAGACCGAACAGGAGGAAAGTGACGTTGAGAAAGACGTCGTGTGGCAGACAGATCCAACAACACCGGTGTAAATAAAGTATTTGTGTCGGGCCCAGTTTGTCCCAGGTCTGCATACAATTACCATAAAAGAGGCAAATTTTCAGAGGACCCTTCGCCCTCCGTGAATAAATAAGAAGAGCGGTGGACAAACAGTTTCCACCGCGAAGTTTAAAAATCTCACGTACATATATTTCTTTATGTGTGTTCCATAAGTAATATGAATAGGCGACAATAAATCACTACAGTATGTTTTTCTTCAAGTAACCTTCTTCCATTTCCACAAACAGACATCTGCTGAAATACACTGTACTTTTGTAAACTGCTATTCTTCTGTAAATCTCAGTAAATATTTACACAGTTTCAGACTTCTCTCTGCAGGGGGGCGGTGTTTCTTCAGTGCAGAACAAATGTATCTGAGCAAAGATTTTTTTTTTTCAGGTAAAACATGGTGGAAAAGAAGGTTTTCCCTGCTCACCACCCCCCGATTAAACTCCAACAAATGACCCTCTCTGATGAAGACCTGCAGGCCGTCAACAAGCCTCTTTCATAAATCCACTGTAACCTGATGAGGATGATGTGAGAACAGGAGTCATTCGGCAGAAGGAGCCTGAACGCTTACAAAAAAAATTAAAAATCAAGCAAGCAACCAGAAAAAATCAGCATGAGGAACTGCATGAGAAGTGCTCTTCTCTCCCTCAACATGTACTGCGGAAGTGCCGTGAAGCAAGGCACTTAATCCCCGAATGCATCAGTGCAGCGACTCGGTGGCTTGCGACATGTAAGGATGTTGGTTTAATCTGCCTGCACATCTGCTACTGTAAAACCTACAGTTAAGTACCTGATAGCAACATTAGCGATAATTCTGTATGCAACATCTACACCTCTGTCATTTACATTATGAATGAGCACCAAGAACAACGATGACGGTGAGAGAGAGTGAAGTGAATCAGAGATGTGGGCGTGTTGGAGTGGGATGGAAACCCCTCGTCAGCTCGATGAATCGTTTCCCCCTCAGGGAGGACACACCGGTACAAAGCTACAACTCTCCCCTCCCGTCATCCTTCATGTTAAACCACAGAGTTACAAAACACTCGACTGATGACTAACCTGCTTCACAACGAGCCTACAGCTTCACAAAGACCCGGTTCAGACCTGGTATCAACAACCCTGCTGAGTAATCTGATTACATGTGGACAGCTCTAAGTACAGGAGTGGACGCATTCAAGATCAGATCATTCAGACTACAGTCAGAGGTGGTCTGGGCCACGTATGACCACATTTATTTTAGCATGTACGCATCAGAAGAAGAAGAAGACGACGAAGAACCATTGAACTTGTAACCACAACATCACCAGACTCCCTTAACAAATGTTGTGATTTAAAAGAGTTGTTTCATGAGGAGAAACTTAACAAACTTTGTGAAACTTATTTATGACAGATTCTGAATCATTGTCTCCTTCTTGTAAATTCAGCATTAAATGAAAACAGTCAGTTGTTTGTTTCCTTGTAAAAAGTGTCAGTTTGTGGCAGCATGGCTGTACCAGCCTGTCTGCTTCTGTGTCTAAAGTGCTAAAGTCTTACCTGCCAACATTTAGCAGCTGTTTGAACACACTGTTTACACTGATTTCACCATTTACACTCAATTTATGAAAGAAGAAACATTTTATTGATCTAAACATGTCACATTTTACAAATACACTAAACAGTAACCAGTATAGGCTACTTGTGGAAAAAGTCACCAGACTCCATTAGAAAAAAGCTAAATTTAGTGAGTTGTTGAATTAGGAGAAACTTTATAAACTTTGTGAAACTCTGTCTCTGACTAATTCTTCTTGTAAATTCAACAAATGTTCTACATGAACTTCTTTCTGTCTTTGTGTCAAAAACATGGTGATTTTTGTCCAAGCGATGAACGAGTTTGTTTGCAGAGAAGTGTGATCCGAACTGATGGACCTTAGAGCCGTCCACTTGTGATTGGATCACTCAGGACTGAGGTTAATAGCAGCTCTGAAACGGGTCAAAGTGCAGCAGCATCAAGTAGAGACACCACACGGCTGATAACCACGTCAACAAGTACGACGATCACATAATATCTACCCTCTTACAGCCTGTCTCGTCTAAGACGCGCACAAAAGCAGAAAACCTGAAGTGATTTTCATCAATAGAAGTTTCAGCTGAGAAATAAACTGATAAAATAGTTTTAAAGATTAACACGTAGAGTGAAAAGTGAGGAAGACAATCAACACATTAAGATAAACAGTCTTAAAGTGGAGCCTTTTTAAACCGCTGATGGCTTCATCATCATCATCATCATCATCATCATGACTCCATATCAATGCTAGTTTTGCTGAAAGTAAACATACAAGCTAATTTCCATTTTCCTTTTCAGTTTCCACAATCATGAGACATTTGTCTCAGTGTTTGTAACTGAATAATTGAAGCGTTTCATTCCAAACTGATGGACGTCCTTTGTGAAAGAATCAGTTCGTCAATAAATATTTCAAAAACAGACATTCAGCATCTGACAGCTTCAGATATAGTGGAAATGTGTCCCACCAGTTATACACGTGTTTAGTATTCATACTGAGTGACAATCAACTGAGAGGACATTAAAAAGTAAATATTATGATAATTGATTAGTTATTGAACGTTTGTTGTTTCCAGCTTCTCATGTGATGATCTCCTGCTGCTTTTTTCTGTCTTGACCATAAACTGATTATTTTTGAAGTTTTATCGACACTGCAAGTAAAAACAATGAATTGATTAATCCAGAAATAATCTGCAGATTAATCAAATATGCAAAAAAACTGTTAGCTGCAGCACTTCACGTGAGCCTTCACATCATCCAAATGTTGGACAGCTTTTGGAGAGCAACTCTTCTAATTTTGATCAAAAATGCATCTTTTTCTCCTTGAATCGAGCCGTCGTCACGCTCACGCTGAGAAAACAGAAAGAGTAAGACATGTTTGGTCCAACAGGCGATTCTCTTTGGAAAGACATTCATGATTCCCTCCCAGCACACGCAGTCTGTATGATGTGTATATCGGCTCAAAGGTAGGAGGAGCAGGCAGTCTTGTTCTGTGTTTATTGTACACCCTCGAGGAACAAATATACGTTTTTCCAGCGAGTGGAAAATAGCTCTGTAAGGTATCGAACGACATCGATCCGCGCTGAATGCTGCGTGTGCTGAATTGCTCTCGACACCAGCAAGTAATTGCGAGGATATGCGGCAAGAACACATTCAATTACTGCAGGACAGGGAGCTCGGTGAATAAGGTACAAAGCACAAGCGAATGAGAACAAGAGCAGAGGGATGTACACAGGCAGAGAGGATGTATGGAGTCTGAAGTGTAGCCTTGAAAAGACACCGGCTGCATTATTAATGTGCCTCAGTGTGTGTGGGGATGTATATGGACAGTGTAGTTAAAACTCTTTTCAGGAACAAGATAAAACTGAGAGGTGGTTTTTGCGTGACGATGATGATGAGGCATTTTTTAAATTATCCATTAAGTTCATAATCTCTTCTCGACCCAAAGATCAGCGTTTAAATGTTCCCCTGCGTCACAGAGCAGATAACAGTGACTCGGTGACGATGGCCCAACTCGCCCTACTGAGGGATTTCTCGCCTCGGGTGGGAGGTCGGGGATGGGGGACTCCAAACCCCCTCTGGGAGCCGACTGGCCTCTGCGTGAACCATTATGAGTCATATTGGAGTTAATGACATTTAAATGAGCAGCTTGTGTATTTAAATAAAGCACGCTCAGTTTGAACTGCAGTCGCTGCTGTTGAAGAAGGTTCGCTGAGGACTACAGGTAAAGATCTACCTCTTGGTGCGAGCATCGCTCCGTCTGCACGGTCTGTTGGACAAATCTTTTTTATCAAAGTGGAAGTTAACTTTACATGTTGGCATCCTAAAATGGCAGCTGTTAAAATCATCTTCACTGCCCAGAAAATACCGACTGAAACAGCACGTTGTTCGTTCATTTATACCAAACTGGCCAAAAGTGATGAGAGAGGAAAAACAGCTAAATGTTGGATGTGTTTGATCTGTTTTAAATCTTAATTCGTCTTTCTGAGATTGGAAAAGCAAGCATACCTGACAGCGCAGTGATTACAGGGCTTAATTAGACAGTCTTAATGTATTAATGTCTGAAACAGCTCCTTTTTGCAGGTTTTTCTACTTTGAACCTTTAACGGTCCAGTGTGTAGGATTTAGTGGCATAATGCGATGAACTGAACCTCCCTCGTCTCACCCTCCCTCTGTAGAAATAAATCAGATATTCATTAATCCAATTTAAATGTCTTTTTTTTAAAAAATTTTATGGTATTGTGTTTCTTTTAATGCCTCTCAGTCTTATGTAACTTTAAATTGCCTTTTTGTTTAAAGATCAAATTACAAATACATTTTCCTTGCCTTGAAATGCAACGACAAGAACAGCAAATGTTGGCACTTAGTCTAAAAGCACTTAAATCATAAATTAAATCATAATGAAAGCAGCCTGACAGGACGAGCAACCTGTGGCGTGAAGCAGACTGGATACAGATGGTGTATTGCAAAAAAACAACAACTGTGAGATGCTGAACCTAAAAAGATGTAAAGAAAGCAGCAGCACAGATGGACGGAGGAGAAAGTAAAAGGGATAAAGATTTGCTAGAGGAAGAGGGCGAAGCTAGGAGAGGCCGGATGGACGGGAAGAATTACAAGAGGACAGTGAGAATAAAAGAGGGAGGACAGTCGGATTAAAGCGAGGGATGTGGAGGGCGAGGAGCCCCTATTAGAGCTTTGTGAACAGAAGTACTTCATTAAGCTCGGTCGATGTCGCCGTGCCACAGCCAGCATACTAATACAGACCCACATATCCTCTGTGCACTGTTGAAGCCCTGCTTTATTCTGCCTCCCTGTCCCTTTTCTTTCTCTTTCCTCCCTTTTTGCATTTCTCCAACTCTTTCACATCTTGAGGAGCCTCCCGAGAAAAATGTTGTTGCCAAAAAAGAGAAAGAAAGTAGTGCCTCATCCGATTTAAGATTCAAATAAACAAACAGTACGACTTTATCCTGGAGAGCTCTGCCTCTGTGAACTTTCATATTCATCCTACCCATTAATATTCTGTACAATAACTCAAATAAATAAGGACAAGTGTGTTGGATTTAGTGGCATCTAGTGGTGAGGTTGCACATTACAACAAACAAAATATTCCTCGTCTCAACCTTTCCTACGTTGGCTGCTAAAAACGTGAAAGTCCGTCTCCAGAGCCAGAGTTTAGTTTGTAGAAACATGGCAAACAAAATGGTGGACTCCGTTAAAGAGGACTCCCTCCCTGTGTAGATAGAAAAGACTCATTCTAAGGTAACGAAAACATGATTCTCAGGTAATTTTACACTCACGAAAACATAATTGTTAATATCATGTTTCATTTCTGTCAGGAGATCTCCCTAAATCCTACATGTTGGTTTCTCGAAATTTGAGAACATTTATAATCTGTAAGAAATCGGATAAAAGTAAACGTGAAAGATTTTTACTTTCATCTTTCTCTTACATCCAAAGTTTCACTTGCAGCAGTTTGATAAATACACACCCAGGTTGCGTGCCGCTTGTTAAAAATGAGCGAACGTGTCGGACACAGTTAAGGCTGTTGAACTCTCATTAATCCATTCTATCATTATACGCTGATGACAAGCTATTCTACATCCGTCAAAAACCAGTACAAGCTGCGTAAATCAAAGCACTTTTTTGACGAGCTGAGGGGAGTTGTGAGTTGACGAATGTCTGAGGTGATAGTGATGAAGATGTTTTTGTTGTGTATGGTGAAAAAAGAGAGAAAAAGGTCCTCTTTGACAGTTTAACATCTCCATAACAACTTAAATAAATTAAACAAAAGTCCACAGAGAGATCCTTGGTTTTTTCTTTTTGTTATGGCCTTTCTACCTAAAATTTTAAATTCAAGTTTGATGTTTTCAAACCTTTTATTTTCTTTTTTTTTTTTCATGAAATTTCATCCGACTGAATAGTTGAAGTAGTTCACGTGTACAAGCTGTTGTAAGAACAAACTTGAAGGTGTCTTCTGGCTTTAAGGAGCGTATTCCCTCTGCTCCAAATCCTTTTTCTTTTTCTTTTCACTGAGAAGAGAGTCGGGTTGTAGGTCCTAGAAGAGATAGTCAAAGTTCAGTGCCACTCATGAGACCCCATCTCACGTCGCCAGAGAAGTTGTCATCAGATCCTCCTGGAGTCTTTGCGGCTTGTTCTCGCTGTCCTCGGTTGTTTGTTTCAAGCGTCTTCGACTGGTGAGGGAAAATTTGTACTTGTGTCACGAGACAGGCACGAATCTCCCTCACACACACACACACACACACACACACACACACACACACACACACTCACACACACTCTCAGCCAATGTCTAAATCTACTCCCGCAGAGCATTTTCAGTGAGCGCCCTGTCATCACTAGCTAGCACAGTTAGCGTCTTTCAGCATTGACGTTCCATTGTTTTTTTTAGCTAGCGTTCAAGGCCATTAGCCAAGATAAGCTAACTAACATCATGACCCCCTTCAGTCCATGAACTTTGACCTCTTCGAAGGGGAGTTGCCTGTCATACCCACTCCTGAACGGGGTATTTGTAGTAGTGCTGCGTCATGGTGTTCTGCTGCACTCCTTTGTTCTTGAACTGAAAGATCGTATACACCAGCACCAGGATGCACAGCGACAGGATGCAAGGGATCACCACGGCGATGGCGTTGACCGTCGTCGGGACGTCGTTGATGGTCACCATGATGTCCACGTCGTCGAGGGGCAGCTGGCGGTCACCACGGTTACCCTTGCTGCCGGAGCGCTCCATGTCAGACTGGTCGCAGCCCATCCAGTCGCGCAGGATGGACTTGGGGTATCCGGGCTCCACCGTCAGCTTCTGGTTGTCGAACTTCCAGTACTCCTTCCCCTTGTAGAAGTAGGTGTAGTCTGAGGAGGGCGGGTGAGAGGGTGACGGGGGAGGAAACAACGATGGGTAGGAGGGAAAGAGAACAAATTAAATTAGTGGGTTGATCTAACTGAAACAAGCTAAATCCAACATATTTTGATGAGATCATTTCAGTATCATCGTTAATCAACTTTCAGGGGAATGACCGGATTACAGGCAGCCATCTTACAAGGCTTCGATCTATAAACTCCACCATGTTTCCTCAATTCCTCGAAAGCTCCCTCTAAGGAGACAAACCGTTACAAACTCTTTCCTTCTCTCTTTAAGAAAAGCTTTCTCTTAAACTGAAAATCATCCATCAGCGTCCCCAGCTTGTATCTCAGCCCCGGTGGATCCCTGTGGCGCGGCGTCTCATTAGAGGCAATAACACTTGTATTGTGACACAGCGGTTACAGGCAGCTACAGTATTTCAGTCCCAGCAGCGGCTGTTTTTATTGAAGGGCGATGTTATGTAACGCCTGTGAGACGGACGCTGTAGCTGTGAGACAAATGGGACAGTATGTGGGAGGGAGGGGGACAAACAGGAAGAGATGAACCTTCAACGACACACACAGTCTCACAGGTGGTGATGAAAAGCTGGAATAAGTTCATGCACATGAGCTAATATTGTTCTTATTACATATCAGTAGGTCAGAGTTTCGTCCTGACCTCCGACTACATGGAGACAATCTGTGGAACATGTGGTCATTTATTCATTCAGATTTCTGTGAAATGTTTTATAATACTGCTCATTAATATTCTTTATTTGAACCAGGGATCAACCAACAGCCCGAAGCGCGCGCACACACACACACACACACACACACACACACACACACACACACACACACACACACACACACACACATTTGTCTGCTGCATCCAAAGTCCCTGCAGGACAGCTTCTCATCTAACACCAAGACACCATGCCCGACCGACCATGTCACCGCCTCTGATCTCACACACACACACACACACACACACACACACACACACACACACACACACACACACACACACACACACACACACACACACACACACACACAGGCCCTCTGAGGCTGCCACAAGGTCATGAGGTCAGAACTGGACAAGTGGATGTGGTGATGAGCACTTTTCCTCCAGCAGTCAGTCAGTGAGAGTCGGCCTGAGGCCTTTTAATGCTTCTGGAGCAGAAACACTTTGTGGAACAAGAAGCGATTCAATGAGAAGAAACTGAATTATCAAGAGTCTGTCTGCCTGTCTGCCTGCCTGTCTGTCTGCCTGTCTGTCTGCCTGCCTGTCTGCCTGTCTGTCTGTCTGTCTGCCTGCCTGTCTGCCTGCCTGCCTGCCTGCCTGCCTGCCTGCCTGCCTGTCTGTCTGCCTGCCTGCCTGCCTGCCTGCCTGTCTGCCTGTCTGTCTGCCTGCCTGTCTGTCTGTCTGCCTGCCTGCCTGTCTGTCTGTCTGTCTGCCTGTCTGTCTGCCTGCCTGTCTGTCTGTCTGTCTGTCTGTCTGTCTGTCTGTCTGTCTGTCTTAACCCCACTACAGAAAAAAGGCTATGTTTTATTAAATTAACTCTGTTAAATCACACATCCTGATCCTCGAATAATTTCATCTTGATTGCATCAGACACTCACATCCCTCCCGGCTGATGAAGGCCCCCTGCGGTCCGTCCGGTATTCCCTTCCACACGGTGATGGGTTTGGGGTATCCGGGGTCCGCCGTGCGCTTCTCCTCGTTGTAGCGCCAGTACTGGTCCCCTTTGAAGAAGTAGGTCTTTCCAACCGGCTCCCAGCGCAGCGCCGTGTCGATGCCGTCTTTGGGCAGGCAGCTGCCCAGCTCCACCAGGCTGTGAGGGTAACCCGGCTCGGCCGTGACTTCCTTAAACACCCAGTACTTATCGCCTGGAAGAGGTGGGAAAAGATGAGTCAGCGCTTTAAATATAGTACATATACTGTCAGTGTCACCATCTCAAAGTGAAATAGCTTAAAATGTCAGTATTTAAATATAAAATTTGTACTTCAACAGCTGATAACAGGTAAAAGTGACCTCTCAGTCTGTGGGAAACGCTGCGATTTCACAAAGTGTAGGCACCTTTGGCCTCATGTGACCTCGCCACACACACACACAGGCGCGTGCACAGTCACACACACACACACACACACACACACACACACACACACACACACACACTGACAAACTACAAATCCATCTATTTCTGTGTGTCCACATGTGCCTCTGTGATCAGCCAAGCGTGTGCAGGAAGCATCTCTGAGCATCTGTGTATGTCACTATGTGTATGTCACTATGTGTGTGTGTGTGTGTGTGTGTGTCATAGCCTGGTTGAGCTTTGTCATTGTGTGTACACGAGTATGTGTGTGTGTGTGTGTGTGTGTGTGTGTGTGTCAGAGAAAGAGTCGGCAGCTGAGAGAGCAAAGCTATTAATATCTGCTCCTGGCTGGCCGTGATAGCAGGACACTCCATCAGAAGATGTGTGTGTGTGTGTGAGTGTGTGTGTGTGTGTGTGTGTGTGTGTGTGTGTGTGTGTGTGTGTGTGTGTGTGTGTGTGTGTGTGTGTGTGTGAGAGAGAGAGAGAGAGAGTTGGAAACAAGTGACTCCACAGTCAGCAGGCCAAGGATGAGGGAGGTTTCATACATAGACTGAAATTCTATTACTTTAGGCCGGGTGCTCCCCGCTGCCTCGCTATTCTCTATTTCACACTTTATTAAATATATTTCCAGGAGGAGGAGGAGGAGGAGGAGGAGGGCAGGACAGAGTCTAATAACACCGGAGCAGATGCTAGACGGAGATTTGAAGTTTCTCCACTGAAGGTTGTGAGTAAAAACCAGCTGATTTCAGAGCAGCTCTATGAAAGAAATTAAAACTGACACACGATCGAAACATAAAGATCGAGACGCCTTTCAATGGTAAATCATTTATGACTAATTAACCCCAGTGAGCTCTGTGACATTGTCACAACAGGGAATGTTTGCTAAGTGCAAGTGAGCGAGCCGAGAGAGACTCAGATAAAACATCTGGTGGAGCGATGAGGTGAGATATTTGGAGATACTACAGAGTGTCACAATTTGTTCTCATGCAACATGTAGTCATGCAAGAAGTGTGTGATTCCAGTTACTCACTACCAACACCTTCCTCCATCTGTTATCTGCACTGTGAGACTATTTAGTCACATTTAAGTTTTTGAAAGTGATTAAGAAATAAATAAACTGGTGCACAAGTTTTTCCCCGTCCCTGTGTATTTCTGTCTGGACCCGTGAGACTGGAGGCCTAGTTACCAGGCAGAGCTGTGACACATTGGTGTTGACTGGAAGGCAAATGTTTGTACGTGTGTTCACGCTTTTTCCTCGTACCTTTGAAGAAGACAAATTTGCCGTCAGATCTCTCGTAGGCGGCGTCGATGCGAGGCGGCAGGCCCTTCCAGAACTGATCGATCTGCATGGGGTAACCCTCCTGCACCTTGTTGTTCCTCAGACGCCAGAACCACCGGTCCTGCAACACAAAGAGTCAAAATCAAATCAATTTTATTTATATACACAACTCGTCGACATTGCCACACAGCTGCGAGCATTTATAGTTCCTAAGTCTTTCAGTATCTTTTGTCTTTTCAGCTGCTGATCAATCAGGAAGCGGTGAAATTATATAGATGATCAGATTTCCTTTGTTTGTACAACTTTCAACCTGAACACAGCAGCACAGCGTCCCACCGTGAGCGTCATGTCAGAGGAAAATGGCCGCCGTGTCTATGGACTCTGGGTGACGTCATAGTGGGTTTACACTCGGGAACAACTGGTCGGTTTGACTAATGCACGTCTGGTCAAAAACACTTCAACTCTGATAAAGAGCAGCTCAGCTCCAACACCTCACAGAGCTTTTTAATCTGGGATAGTCAACTGGTTCATTCTTCAGGTATGTTTCTCATATCAAGAAGAAGAAGAAGAAGAAGAAGAAGACAGCAGACGTCACCTCAAAATGAAGTGAAATGAATAATGGAAGGTCACACACAGGAATACTTCTGGATTAAGAAGAAGGCGTGATGAAGGAAGAAGACAAACACCGGGTCAGAGGAGGAGGAAGAACCAGACAGAAGAGAAAAGACTGAAGATAAAGACAAAGATAAGTGAGGTGAGTGAAGGAGGAAGGAAGGAGGGAGGAAGGAGGAAGGAGATGTAATAAGGAAGGAGAGGACACAGAGAAAGGAAGAGACAGAGGGAGGAAGAGGAGGAGGAGAAGAAGGCGAGCATCAATCTTTGCTCATTATCATTTGGCTTCGGTGAATCTAGGACACAGCCAAGCACAGTCCCCACTGAGTGCTACACACACACACACGCGCACACACACACACACACACACACACACACACACACACACACACACACACACACACAAGCACACACAAACACACACAAACACACACACACACACACACACACTCCATCTCATGTGATCCAACATCGTTGGCTGCTAATGCTTTTCTGTGTGAACCAAAACAGAAAAAAAAGAAGAAGAAGAAGAAAATCGATGCTTCTCGTCCAGCGAGAGAGAAACCGTGAGTGTTTCTCACCGAGGAAACATCCCATAATGAGCGTCTCCTTTCAAACGCCCACTGGCTCTCAGCGCTCTTTATGTCTTCATACGGCCGTGTCCCAGAGTGGAAGGGAAAAAGACGATCGGCCTTGTTTTTCTGATCGATGATGACGATGATGATGACGATGCATATTTGGAGTGAGAGGAGGGTTTTTGTGTTCAGCTCAGCACTCGCTCAGTGCACGACGTGTGACTACAAGCGTCAACTGTTTGGAAAACGTCTCCGATGAAGTCACATTTACACCTGCCTGTTTTAAATCTGCAGGTCAGCAGCTTTGTTCACACAGACGACAGCACAGTGAGAGGATCTGTGTTCACCAACCAGAGGAGATAATTAAATGTCTTTGTCATCAACTATGAATGAGTTTGAGTGAGACACAGGACTCTGAATGTGACTCATCTCCAGGAAGTATCCTGAACTCTACGTAACAGTTTGTAGCACTTCATGCATGAATCCCTTGTTTATCGGCCACATGTGAGCAGATTGTAACGTGACATTTTTAATGACAGTTCGTTGTTTAAAGCTGCTGGACTGTGGATTTCTTTGTGAAGATCTCAGGTCGGATTTTCCGTCACAGTCCAAACGATGTGACTTCTCTCAGTGCCTCTCTCCGCTCCGCTAACGGAGAGCAACAGTTGCTAACGCTAGTTTAGAAATGGCATCCGCAAACAGAAACTGTCGACCGGCTTCCAGCACAACACAGAAGCTCCACAGAGAAACTGGGCCGGCAGCCGACCCGTCCTACAATCCCAGAGCTTCATTATTTAACGAGCTGAGAAATGAACTTTTCTTACAAATGGCACCTTTTAGTCAACTTCATTTTTAGAAAACCATTTTCTCTTACTGCTGTCGTGTAAACAGGAGTATTATAATCTGTGAGGTGCAGCACATTCATGACTCTGATGCAATAATTCATTTTAACTTGTCAGCACCTGCAGTGACATCAGCCCCACCGCGCTGCCTTTTCAAGGCGGGAACATCGAGCCGTTATTCTGCCGTGTCGTCTGTGTGAAAGTGACGGAGAAGGAACGAGGGGAGAGTTTCACAACTGAGGCAAGATGGCGTCTGATGGCGTTCAGTCCGACAACTAAACAGATCCTTCACTCATCAAATACAAGAGAAATGTCCCAACACTTCAACCCACAGAGCAACGTTACAGGACCAGACAACAGGGATGTGGTAGCTTAGCAAATTATATGAGGAAAATAATGCTGAATTAAACATGGAAAGGTGTCTGACCAGGCGGTCGGGATCTCATCTCAACACTTTATAACAGCATCTAAACGATTAGAAACAGTCGGCTGAAACATTTTCAGATTTACAGATGGAAACACGCTAAAAAAAACCCACAGATCTCCACGTCATGACGTGTACGTCACGCCTCTTTTGCTTCTGCAGCGCCGGCGTGCTGTATGGACTGACACACTGGAGCGGCTTCATGACGCCGCTGCACCATTTCACCTTTAGTTTCTAGCAGTTTGTGAGTTTGAACTGTGCTTTGACAGACGCTTCACAGAGAGGTAAGCGGAGATGATCTGTTGTAGAGCCTCGGTGCCAGACTTCATCACGATCACACCGGCTGAGCCTGAACCAACTGACCCACAGAGGAATATACTGTCACAACTTCTTACTGCTCAACACCCAAACACACACCTGCACGCGGCTCGGCAGGTAACGACCCAGTTTAAAAAGAGCTGAGCCACATGAAACGTGTGTGTGTTCGGTCTGCATTGTACACCTGAGCTTAAAATATCTCTTCCTATATCACATTAAGGTCCACAGCGACTGCAGCAGCTGCTCAGTTTGACTAAATCCTCATCTAATGATCCACTTAGAGACGTCTGAGCTGAGTTACAACGACCGCCTGCATCTGCTGCATCTTATTGTTCTTCATTCAGTGTGTTCGTCTCATTTTCTGCCATTTATTGATCTGCTGTACATATTAAAGTCTGAAGTAAGTAAAGGATTTTGACAATCTGTGTCTGTCTGTGAACCAACAGGATGGATCAGAGAGACGAACAGGACACGATCAGCTTCTTACGATGAACACGCTGTTTCCCCTTCTTCAACATTTACAACCGAACTGTTTACAATCCAAAAAATCCTGTAACGTCCACGTGTAGTTTGAGACAATGGTGTGTTACCTGCACACACTCCTCGTCCTCATGACTCTCCCCTCCAGACAAACAGCACAGGTGACTGGATTTTGGTGTCCAGAACAACAGCAGTAGTAGGAACATAGGCTTAAAGGCTTACGGAGACAATCAGGGTGAATGATCGGGCGTAAAAGACGTCACACTGTGAAACCAGAGATAAGGATTTGTCTCCCGTCTCCCATGAGCCAAATCTTACCCAAGTAGTTTTAGCTGCCTAGATTTAAAAGCAACGGTCGTCCAACACCTGTCCGACTGTGCGTTACATGACCAGACATCCAATTATTTCAAGAAGCGACTCAAATATCTGAGTCGACGAGACAACAGACACGTTTCTGTGCGTCAGCTCCTTTAATCTGAACAGGAGGAAGATTTTACTTTCACAAAACCACAGTCAGACACACCCTGTCTTTATTTTCATGTCCACTTATCATCCAGTGAGACGGACAGAAATACATACAGACAGACAGGCGACAAGATGAGTCGACAGGTAGGAAGACAGATGGATTTAAGGACAGAAAGACGGACAGAGAGGACACAGACAGGTATGGACAGGTGAGCAGATAGAAGAGAGAGCGACACATCGACAGGCAGGAAGGCGGACAGACGGAGAGCGAGACGGGTCTGTGACCTTTTCTAACATTCAGTTTAAAGATCAGAGACATCAAAATAGATTTTTCTTCCTCTTCTGGTCCTCACACACACACACACACACACACACACACACACACACACATCGAGCGCAGTTGTCTCGTCTCTCTCTGTTTGACATTTTAACATTTTTGATCCAGAGTGTGAATATTTATGCGACCCTCGTCATGGCGCCTCCCGCTGTGTGAGTCTGTATGATGGTAATAACAGAGCTGCATTAATCAGTGACTAACTGCACCGAGGCACACGCCCGGCGCCGACGATCCGAGGTTAGATGGTGCCATATGCCGACGGGCCGACTCTTTCATCTGAGGATCCTGTGAGAGGACACATTTTTAGCTCGGCCAGCCCCGGCGGGAAATCGGAGTGGTAACGCTGCCAGCGCCGGAGCGTTCGTTAGCTTCTGACCGAACATGAGTCACAGACACTCGGGTCCTGCGTCCTCACAACTTAATGTTCAGTTAAGCCTCAGCTAAATCCCCCAGTGGCACCCGGTTTTATATAGAAACTACAGCTAACAGCATCCTGTCCTCAGAGGGTAAGATTTAGGTTGACGTTTTAGTACATTTAATGTTTGTGATTTAAGTGATCTGATGTCTCAGGTGACAAACTGAAGTACCGCAAAAAGAAAACTACACAACCAAACAAATAAACGGACCTAAAAGTGAGACAAACACTTCAGAGTCATGAGTGGAATAAAAGTTTTTGTGCAGAGTGGTTCAGCTCAGCAGTGTTGGTTTGGGTGCGTCTCTGCTCACCTTGAAGACGAACATCTCCCGTCTGAAGAAGGCCACGGTGTTGAAGTTGCCGTCACAGATGTTGGGTTTGCCGTTTCCGGGCAGTGCCGGCCGGTCGCCAGGCGGCCGCGCCGGACGGGAATGTCGGTCGTGTTTGCGTTCGGAGGTGGAGTGCGTCCGCCGAGACGGTAAGGTGGGTAACGGCCTGGTGGGCTCCAGCATGGCCGTGGGGATGCCTGGTGAGAAACATCCATAACAACATGAATCATTCACTCAGCGAGAGGACCGATTTCTGTTTGCTCTCATGTCGTTTGCGGGTTCAGATACGATGCAGTATTTTTAGTTGCACTCGAAATACAAAGATCCACAACTTCATGAGTCAGCGTGTCATTGATTTTAGTTGTGTTTTCATGTTGGATCCTCTGAGACAAAAAAAGGTTTAGAGATTCATTCAGCAGCTGTTTGTGATTTTTAACAAATCAATATTTCAACATGTCTCCTCAGGAGTGTGACTGCTCTCTCGCTTTAGCAGGAGCCATATTTCACAATCGTTTTGAATTAAACCCTCGACTGAGCGGACGGCTGACATTTCCAGGCGCAGCTGAGAGGCAAACAGGATCAACTCTCCTCAGATACAGTAACAGGCTTTGTTATCCACGCTGAACACCAGTGTGGTGGAAAAATACTGTTGACCGCACTGCTTGGACAGTATTTTCTTCAACACTGACTCAAAATGTCACCCGTGTACTCTGACCTTTATTGTTGAGATGTTTTTTTATTGTGAAGGGAAAAGATAACCGGCCCGCTCCGAAGATAAAAACAGAACCACGACACTCCAGAACAAAACCATCCAATCAATCAGCCTGAGAGATACAGTCGGTTATCGTGGTGTTTTATGAAGCTGATGAAATATTAAGTCTTCAGATGTGATCTGGATGAAGTCTCTAACACGCTGTGACCCTGCAGACGAGTCTTTTCTTCTTTGCATCACAACAAACGTTACACTACATTACAACAGAAGCTGTCATCAGTATTTCAGAGGAGACAGAAAGCGCGTCAGGAAACGTTTCTGCTGTTGACAGACTCGTCTTTGTTCACTTAAAGAAAGAGTTTACTGGAAAGTCAGGCGTCTTCTGTGAAGCAGAACAAAGTGTCCCCGGTGTGAACACAAAGGAAGAGGCACAAAGACGAGCGTTTTGTTTTCTAAGCGTTTCTCTTTCCAGGCAAAGATCGAGCAGCAGCGCGCTGTTTGTCGGCCTGACCCTGCTTTACATTCATATATATTCATGGAGTTCACGTCTCCATAACTCAGCCACCGTTAATAATGAATATCCAGGGCGTGTTTGTGCTTTTGTAAGTTTTTTTGCTTTCAGGTCTCAAGTGAAGTCGAGTGTTTTCTCACTTCAAGGCTCAGATTTAAAGCAGAGTCACACATTTATATTCTCCGATTACCTCGTTACATCGTAGTTTATAATGTTTGTGGTGGAGTCAGTCAAACACAAGTCACTGACAGGAAGTGATGCAACATCTAATCCAGTGTAACGATCATTTGGTTTGATTATACTGATGTCAGCCGCGATGTTCACTGTTACAGCCGCATCGGAGCTGGATCTCCTTCATCTCCTGCTGCTGCTTCACATTAAAACACTTCAGCTGGACAAACATGGGCTGGCTTTTATTTTTAAAGTCACAGGAAACACAATGTTCATGTCGCTGACCACCTTCTGATTTTGTTCACTCATTAAAATGCACAAATTCAGAGTGTGTAGGTGGAAACGTTTTGATTAAATAACGTTTTGATCAACAGAAGAACGACGATGAGAACAGCGACCATCTTCGACAATTATAATGTCGAACAATGCTGGAAACAGCTGAGAAAAATCATCATGAGCATGTTATTTAATAAGCCGACTCACCGTAGATCTTCTGGATGCCCTGCAGGTCGTCCAGAGGCAGTTTGAAGTTGTGCGTGTCCATGTACTGATAGAAAGGAGCCATGATGGCGCTGGGATCGTTGGAGTGCTCCAAACCCAACGCATGACCCAACTCATGGACCGCCACCAGGAACAAGTCGTTACCTGGAGACAAGACGGGGCAGAGAGGAGGAAAACATGAGAAACAGGAACAGGTGAAGAAAATCCAAAGAAGAGGAAGATGAAGAGGACGAGAGAGGAAAGGTGGAGAGAGGAGGAAGGACAGAAAAGAAAGCCGGGGAGAGAAACATCATCACTTTCATCACTGACGGCCTTTAAAAAGCTTTTGAAAAGATCATTTCACAGCAGAAATCAGACGATAAAACAGAAAGAAGCCGTCGTGCAGCTGACAGGTCTTTCCACCGCTTTCTGTTTCTGTTCTGTTAAAAAAACAAAAAACTCGGTTTCCCAAAAAAAAACATCTCCCTCACGTCTGAAACGGAACAAAGCCTCCCCAGCGTAAACACAACGGCAAAAAGACCAAAGACTCGGCATCAAACGCCGGAGAAGTGAGCTAAAGTCGGCCTGTGATGCTGTTGACTCATCAGCGGTGTAACAAGGATCTCACATCAAAAGAGGAATTTGTGGCGAGAGGAAGCAGCGACTGTCAGCCGGAGAATCTGAAGCGGCCCGGTTTTAAAGTCCGGCATGAAGCGGTTCTTCAAACGCTGCTGATGGACGGGGATTACTGCAGAGTGTCTGTCTGTCTGTCTGTCTGTCTGTCTGTCTGTCCTTTGATTTTCTCAACAACTGTTCATCCGTTTGACTTCACACTTGGTCGGTGTGTTGCTGAGGACCAGAGGAAGCGCAGCGTCGAGTGCCGAGCTCTTGAGATCTATCAGCAGCAGTTACATCCGCCGAAGTTCACATTATGTGATGTAAAAAGATATTTTAAGGGGACTTTTAGTTTAGCTGGTGGAGTCGTTAGATGTGTAGTGAAACTGTATCGCAGTTTACCCACCGGGAAACTCAAACACTCAACATTCATCACGGTTAGGAATAAATCCACTATCTTTAAACTCAGCCTCCATCCGGAGCAGAAACTTTTCCCCTGGAGGGTCAAAAGGAAAACGTAGCGTTGGACCACGGGCCGAAACAAAGCAGCTATTGTGTTGTAGTACAAAAACTTCCACGTTGTTCGACTTCTGATGAAGAAATGCCTCCAGAGATGGATATCACACAGTTCAGAGAGCAGATGAACCACTGACTTGTTGTATTGACATGCTGTTGGCAGTGTAACTCTCATCAGCAGCGTTCGGTCGGACCTGCCCCGCCTGGCCACGACATCATCAGCCCTGTCAATCATCTGGATAAAAGCCAGTGGTTGACCTCCTCTCTGAAGTGTCTTCCTTCATTTCCCCATCAGAAGTCGTGCGACTCTCCATCATCTGACAGCACGGACACAAAGTGAGTGATGACCTTTACTTTTATTTTTACTTGGAAATAGCCTGCTCCCTGAACCAGCGCCGCACGACTCAGCAAACTCATGACTTCACACAGAAAGTGTGAGATTAAATGTATCACTTAAATTCAGTTTACCGTCAGAGACAAAAACAATCCTGACTTTAGAAACGCTGGAACCAAAATATGTAACAGATTCATTTTGAGTTGATGGACAGAAAGTTCGATATTGTAA
This sequence comes from Pagrus pagrus, assembly GCF_965226575.1. NCBI lineage: Eukaryota > Metazoa > Chordata > Actinopteri > Spariformes > Sparidae > Pagrus > Pagrus pagrus. The sequence continues at coordinate 2,022,658 of NC_140187.1, read as the reverse complement.
TGATATTTAATGAACGAATCTGAGGGGAGGTTGAGACTCAGACACAGACTGAGGTATGTTGTGTGTTGAGCGGATGATTTTGGAGCCACAGCAGCAACACAAACAGCTTCACCTCCAGTATTCACACTGATCAGAACCACAGCGAGCAGGTGAACACCGGGCCGTGTGCTCCTGTGGGTCTGTGTTAAAACCAGCCTCTCTGTCACAATCTTAAGAGCTGAGATCTCCGAGCTGCTGTCAGACGCTTAATGACTTCTTACGGTCGCAACACAGAGCTCAAATTAATACATTTCATCAGCTCTGTAATTGGTTTGACTCTGTTTGAACCTAATTACAGAACATAATTATCTTTTTTTCCTGCACCCAGGCAGGTCCGCCTGAAGATGACGGCCTCGGTGGGCGACAGCTGACTTACAGACTCGTGTAGCTGTGATGTTCTGACCGTCGGACGCACGGAGCAGAAGTTTCTTTGTTTTAATTTTCTTCTTCTGTTTCTCTCTCGGAGGTTCCCTGTTTATTTGAACCGATCAGCATCTAATCAACAGTTTGCCTTCAACAAAGCTTTAATCTCAGTCAATATTCACAAAACACATTTCCCTCCAACATTATTCTCCTTCAGTGGATTTGATAAAACTGTCAGAACAACATTTCTACAGATGAAGGAGAAAAACATCTGCAGTCGTTGATTTCAATCTGAATTATTGATGATCAAGAGAACAATATGTGTGCAGAGTAATTCTTCAAAAAGCTTCGACTTCACAAGAGTTTTCTTTAAAACGAAGTGTGGAGGATCGATCGGCCCTGAGAAACAGCTTCAGCCGAGAGTTTAGTGTCAAACGGAGGAAGAAATAATGTTTCAAAGGCTTTTTCATCCTGTCAGAGCAGAAACACCGAACACTGACGTGGAAAAACCAAAAGTAATGTGTGTATTTAATATATTGGTGGTTTCTGTTGATATGCGAGCGGCTCGATGAGACTGTTATCTGGAGCAAACTGCCAGTGACGGAGAATCTGCAGCCAAATCTACAGATCTACAGTCAGTTGACTCTTCAGGAGATCCGTCTTTCTCTGATGCAGAGTGACAACGATGGGGTTTCTGATTCAGGACGTCTGTGTTTGGTGAAATATGGTAGGTAAGATTCACAGACGTCCTCTAATGTCTAATTCTAGTCCCGTGTGGACAGAGCTTTACTGTAGCGTGTTAGCAAACATTTGCTAATCTAGGCGAGATGGCTGCCTAGCAAGAGACTTTCACTTCCTGTCTCATCCGACAAAACCAAGTTTGTAGCAACAAAATCAGGTATTTTGAGCCAAAACATGATGTTTTCTGAAGCCTCACCAAGCTGTGATCAGACCATCGAGGTAACACACCGGTTACATTAAAGTGTGTTTGCAGTCCTATAAAGTCTTTTTGTGGCTCAGGAGATGTCACTCGTTGGCTAAGTTGCATTGTGGGTAATGTAGGTTCCAGGTTTTGAAAAAAGGAAGAAGAAGATGTGGAATAAAAAATGTGATATCTCTGTTATTAAACTGTCCATGATGAGTCCGACAGTGTTACAGGAGAGTAATGTTAGACCAGCGGACTGATAATCAAAACCTGGAGCCGACATTACCCACAATGCATCAGTCACTAGAGGCAATTTATGATCCCAACTTTTATTGTCGTGACTGAACTTAAGTTTGGGGCCATGAATGTCACAATGCAGCCGGTGGATGTTGAGATAATTCAGCCTGAACCAAGTGAAGCTCAAATGAAAACTGCTGATCTCAGCGTCCAACGACTGATGTTGGTTTAATATTCTGATAATCATCCGTCCACACACACACACACACACACACACACACACACACACTGCTGCTGTTTCTTTCATCCGTCTCCTCTGACTTCTTTTAAACTCTCAACACAGCCCTCCTCCTCCTCCTCCTCCTCCTCCTCTTCCTCCTCCTCCTCCTCCTCCTCTTCCTCCTCCTCCTCCTCCTCCTCCTCCTCCTCTTCCTCCTCCTCCTCCTCCTCCCCCTCTTCTTCCTGCTCCTCCTCCTCCTCCACCTTTATCTCTCTACTCCCTCCTGCCTCTTTCTTCCGTGTCGCAGGAAAGATAAAGATGATTTTACAGCACAAGACGTTCACTTCATGTTCGGCGGCTGGAGGGATTTCCCAGTGGGCTCTCTGTGTCTGCCTCTCCCCTCGTGGTCGGCCTATAGTCTGCCTCGACGCCCCGCGGTGACGATAACAGTTTCCTCTATCGTGTTTGCCCTGCAGTCGCCTGCTCGCCTGCGATAAAGATGATGTTTGATATCGCTGTGATGAAGCCCGTCTCTCAAGTAATCCCAGTTTGACGCGTCCACAGAGGCTGCTTTGTTCGGCTCGAGCGGTTCTCAGCTGAATCTTCCTTTTTCTGGCAGAGATGAGTTTGCATGCCAGAGATCAGTTTGTACACGCGGCGCCTCAAATTAACTTTCTGGCTCACCTGCAGGGTTCTCTCTGAAGAAGTACACGAAGAGAACCCGCCCAGAACTTTTTACTTTACAGCCAAAAACATTAATATGTTGCACATTTCAGGGTGAACTGAGTTGGATTTTCATATTTTTTCCACCTAATTACAGAGAACATCAAGTCTCTTCTGTAGCGATCCTCTTATCGTGACGGCCCGCCGGCTCAAGACGACATGCAGTGTTTTTCAAAATGTTCACAATCATCTGGGCCGAATAAGAAAACTACTGAGTCAAGTGAGCAAAAAGTTCGAGCCTGTCGTATCAGCAGAAGTGTTGCTGATGCAGATATTTAAGTTTAAAGCATTTAGCTGCTGATACCGACGACTTGCCGACATTATCGTTCATCTATTGCATCATCATCAACCTACAGCCCTTTTCAAACCATACGTCTGTAAACATCCCACTGAGATTTTTTTAAGTTGAAAAAAACGTTTGAGTTTTTTCACCAAATCCGTGAAGACGTTGATTAAACGTTCACATTCAGACCACATGTCACCGGGATGTGGTTTCTGTTATTCAGGCTCCAAACTGACAAACAACTCTTATTTCAACACAAATAAAGTAAAAGAAAAGATGTAAAATCTTTAAAGCAAAAACAAATGTCGATGTGGGGACCAGCAGCCCACCTGTCGAACCATAGCGGCTCCACATAATCACATGTCGTGAGACCAAATCGACTTGTTTCAGCCTAAAAGTGAACAAACCATGAAGAAGGTCACATAACTCTGTGTTTTCTGACACGTTGATGCTGTAGCCACTTTTTAACTGGTTGAAAAGACGTCTCAATGTCACATTTTTCAGTAAGAGGTCAACGTTAAAGTCCTGGTTGGTGCTCGCTCGTATTCTTTGAATTAGCAGACGAGAGCTGATTAATTCAACACTCGGATGAACTCTGTGAATCACAACAACAAGATGAAGAATGCAGCTTTCCCTGCAGACGCCACTGAACCAGCCTGCTGGAGTTTCAGCGAGCACAAGGTCAAAGTCTGCAGATAAAGGCAGAAACGTATTAAAAGAGAAGGACTGATGATTTAAATCACGGCATTTACCGTTTGGTAATTCAGGCCCTGAGTTCAGGCTCTTATTGTTGGTTTCTGATGGATAATAATTAATTCTCTGAGTGTCTCTGCCCGTCTGGAGGATTATTCTGAAGGATTTCTGCAGCTTTGGACTTCAGAGACGGAGGTTCAGAGAGCAAACTGAGTCGAGTTGTCAACATAAATAAGACAAAGCAGAAACAAAGCACATTCTGCTAATCACGTCTGCTTCAAGCGACATGCGACAAATGTCGTGACCGTGGTCATGAGCTGGACTTCAGACGGGATTATTTAGGATATTCTGGAGGGGACGAGTCTGCAGGCAGAAGAAACTGAGAGATTGAGCTCACGGCAGAATGAATGAGGTTCAGATATTGTTAAAGTGAGACGATGTAAACGCCCGGACGAGGTGACGGAGAGATCGTGGTTGAAAACGAAAGAAAGTAAAGAAAGACGAGACTTTACAGGTGGATAGGTTTAAATTTGAAGTTATAGATTTCACCATAAACACCCAGTCGATCAACATTAAGACGATTGTTTTCTGATATTTTATTCTAAACATGTAAATGGAGCTTTCTAATTAAAAATGCACTCATTTGCATAAATGTCCAGAGAAGAAATCTGAAGTAAAATAAACTAAAATGTTTATTTATAACAGTCTGAAAGACGACGTGATGGAAGCAAAATACCCCAAAATCAAAAGATTAAACTCCAGTCTGACATTTAAGGTGACATTTTAAAAAACACAGGGCAGCAGATCACCAGAGTCCTCAACAGCTCCTGCTCTTTGCTAAGTACTGCAGGCTAATTAGCTTACGGCTCAATTAGCCGTGCAGCTAGTGGCCCGAGCGTTTGCCTTGACGGAGGCTTTGGATCGCGGCTGAACACCAGACTGGGTCTAAACTCGGCCCCTGAGAGCGACGGAGGTCAGGGGGAAGACAGGGGACACAGTACAGAGGTGATTTACAGCGGCTCTGAGCAGGACTATGACTCTGGGGACGAGAAGACACGACAGGCGAGGACAGAAAGAGAGAGTCAGAAAGGAAAGGAAATAGGTGTAAAAAATCTTGAGTTGAGTTGACTCTGGCTCTGTTGATGATGCCTCCACACTTCTTCTGCTTCGCTTCATAACAAACATATTAGTGATGGAGATAAATCCGTCTCGCAGATTCGTCCAGTATGAACGTAACTCCAGGAGACAAATGGTTTGTATTCAGCAGTGTCAGCGGCTCGTGTCTTTGACGTGGACACTTGTGTCTTTCAGTCGTCTCCTGCAGGTGTTACCAGGTTAATCACACACACCGTCCCTCAGAGACGGCAGGGGAAAAAAAACGAAGAAAAAAAAAGGTTTTAAGCTGAGGTGAGAACGAGCCCGTTTGTCCTCGCGATGTCCTTCTGAGCCTGATACCGTGAATTAGTTTTCGTAGCGTCTGAGAACTTCACCGTCTCACTATCTAGTTCCTAATCTTTCAATTACTCCGTGTGTGTGTGGAGGGATCTCAGAGATAAAGAGACGGTGTGCATGAGAGCACCTGGGTGACCGTGCACACACACACACACACACACACACACACACACACTGATAGATGATTGTCTGATCGGTCAATACTTTCATGACGTGTGTGTATATGTGAGTGTTACATTAAAATAAAGCTGCCGTCCTGAATGAATCCTGAGAAACTCAAACTGCTTCCTGGTCACTTCATGCTGGAGTAAGACTCACACACTCGCTGTAATGTGCTGTGGCAAATTTAGAGCGTCTCTGTCAAAGCTAATTCCCTTTTCTGCTAATCTCTCAAACCAGATCCCTCTCCCCCACCATCGCTCCCCTCTCCCCCGCCATCGCTCTCCTCTCCCCCGCCATCGCTCCCCTCTTCCTCGCGCCTCTCTCTCTCTATCAACACGTTAGTTATTCAAGCAGAGGGAATCTGGCATAAGTCATTTGTCAAACGCAGATAGACGACGAGGGGAGAAAAAAAACTACAAAGTGTTTTTTTTCCTCCATTTTTCATCCGCTGACTGAACAGCGTGGCGCTCACAGATAGGACAGCGACGACGGAGGACATCTTCACATTTCAAGCTTTTCATTTCCAAACACAAATATTAATGACTGAAGAAATAAATTATTTAATCACGAAACTGTCACACACACATATTTACTCTGTCGGCAGTATTTCAGCACTGACTTGACACTTCCATGTTAATAACAGTTCACAGACAAAATAATTATATTAAAGTGTGTTTTATCTAAGATTTCCTTCCAGGTTTACACTCTCTTGACGACATATCCTGAGTCTGCACCAGGGTTTTATTTTGAAAATCGACCAGATGCACTAAGCTGTTCCGCTGTCTGACTTCCTGACACTTCCTTGATGTGGCTGCGTGTCCGCTTCCATCAGAATAAACTCTAAAATGGACGATGCTCCGGTGACTGTATCGCGGCCATATAACCCGGTGGGATACGAAGCCGAGTAGAGGACACAACACACCAGGTAACAGAGACGTGGCCAGTGGAGTAATTAGTGATAACATAATTTACTTTATGTCGTAACCAAAGTCAAAATCATTTCAGTCACTGCTAAATTACAGTGGCTGGTCACACAATGTTCCCCTCAGGTTGTAATAACTGTGGTGATCCTCTGACTCCCTCAGAGTTCAACGCTAATTAGTAAATGCTAACATGCTAATATGCGAAGCTAAGATGATGAACGTGATGAACGTTATAGCTGCTAAACATCAGCATGTTAGCATTAGCTCCGTACACGGGAGCATACAAAAACCACGAAGTTCGAGTGTACAGATTTCCTTTTTTAAACGATGTCAACCAAAGAGGTTACTGATTGGGAAACCTTCACGCTCTGTGCGGGACTGAAGACGCAGGTAACACTGACATCATCTCACTTCAGAGAAACTTCTGCATCCGGCCGACCGAACGAGCACAAACAACCAAACACAGAAACGCTGATCGTCTCACCGTCGTGGTTGGCGTTGCCGAGCGTCCAGGGCTCGTCCGAGTCGAAGTGCGTGTCTCCTCCGATGCCGGCGCCGGGGAAGTAGGCGTGAGCCAGGAAACCTCCCTCTCCGTCGAACGGAGAGCTGTCACCATGGAAACCAGAGGCGAAGAAGATCATGATGTCGGCCTCCTTCCCCTCGTTCTTGATCTCCGAGTACGGCACCTCCTGAGCGGGAAACGAGGAAGAGCAGAGCGGAGTCAAGAAAGATGCTTTCTGTTCTGATCATGTGTTACAGCTGTGATACTTCAGTCCTCCTACTTATATTATTTGATCTTGACGGCATAAACAACATCAGTGAGAAACATAAAGTCACAGAAGCGCGAGGTGGAGACACACGAGCGTCTTCACCACAGAGCAGCCGTGTGTGGTTTCTGTCTGACCTGGAAGGAGAGCGGCGTGACGGTCTGCCACACGTTGAAGGCCTGCCGGATCGCTCTCTGGGTGTCCTTCTCTCCCACTTTAGGGGTGAAGTTAGAGATGCTGTAGGAAGCAGAGACAGAGCGTTAGTTACAGTCGCACACAGTCTGAACGAGACCGCAGGGGACGGCTCACTCCGTCAGAACCAGGTCGGCTCGTCGGACAGCTTCAGAGACATCTCGTCCTGACCGGAGAGTCCAAAACTTTCAGTCTGACATTCATGCAGCGATTAGTCAGACGTGTGGGAGTGAAGGAAAGCTTCTCTGTCAGGACGCTCGTTTAGTTTCTGTCACTACTCATGTACAAACCAGTAAAACACCAAGAAATGTGCCGTTTCCTTCATATGTAAACGATTATTATTAATTATGTCGACACTCCGCTCAGTGTTTCTGTTAAAAACATTTCAGCCTTCTGATTGGACAACACGTGTACCGTTCAGTCTATCGTCAGGCTAGCGGCTCAGCGGTACTTGTCGGCATGCTAACAGGCTAACAGTGACAATGATATCATGTCGATGTTTAAACCTGGAAGCTAGGAAACCATTTTCTCGTGTGTAGCTCAGGAGGATAATCCAAGAGATCCCAAACTGATTTGAAAAGACGTCACTAACGCCCTCGACGTGCACACACTTCACACGGATGCTAACAGTTTTAGCTTAGCAGCTACAGTGAAGATTTCAACTTCTGTTCCTTTAACTCACTGACCTTTCGTGTGCTGACTGATCATCAAACCTAATCAGAAGTTAGTTTTTCCTTTATTTTCAGTGATAATTAAACCGATCCAAACCGTTATAACTCAAAATGAACGGATCAGTATTCAGAACTGGCCGACTGGTTCAGCCCGGCAGCAGCACGGTCGAGCTCGTCGCTCTGTGAGTTGATTCATGTGCAGCTATAAGAGACAAATGAGCAGAAAGGTCATTACAGAGTAATTGCAGGAGAGGAGACGTGTCGTCCATGTCTATTTATCTGCGAGCGAGTGGACGCTGTATGATTACACGTTTTATCGCTCACTGTCTCTGCGCACTGCGAGGAAACACTTAAAAAAAAAAAACTTTTAAACATTTGCTGTCACTTTCTGACCGTGCCAGAGAAACAGACGAGCGATACGAGGAGGGAGGAGTGTTGGAGGACAGATGGAGTGATTGGCAGAAGCGGAGGAGAGGACGGGTGGAGAGACGAAGGAAGACGAGGACGGATAAGACAGCAAAGAGAGTTCATTTCACACAATCTGTCTCTCGACGGGGGGCAAATGCTTTGTTCCCAGCCAGAATAATACATTATGGAAATAAATATCAGCACATTACACAGTTGCCGTAATCCAACATTCACACATGAGCGCACAGCAGCTTCCTGACGGGGATAAATAAGTCCATCTGGCAAAGAAGTGGAAACGTTGATGGGACTTTCTGTAGTTTACGAGTAGTTCAGGGCGTCGCGTCACGCTGGGAGTGGATGTGTTCTGGTTCTGGGCTGCGATGGAGCGAATATATAAAACATGAGCTGAAAGACCAGATGAGTCCAAACAAGACGTTGAGGGGAAACGTGGCTCGTTGGCTTCTCAGCGTTGGAGATGCAGCAGCTGCACAAATGTTCGTCTGACTTAATTCAAACTGAACATGTAGAAAAGTATTTAAGGTTTCGTTTGTAAGAAATGGACACGACTCGAAGGCAACATAACCGCTTACTGCTGCTCACTATATGCTCTGCTGTAGGGCCTACCTGCAGTTAGCAAGTAGCTCGGTTAGCTGTAGAGCTAAGTGGCTGGACAGCAGACTGGGACTGAACTCAGGAGGTCAGCGTGAAGACAGGGGACGCAGTACAGAGGCGATTTACAGCGGCTCTGACCGGGACTATGACTCCGGGGACGAGAAGACACGGCAGGCGAGGAGCTCCCATCGTCATTTTCAAAATCAGGAAATTCTCATGAAATAAAGAAAAATCAACTATTATAAATTATGAAGATGATAAAAGGAAAAGTTTGTTTTCTGAGCTGTTGAATCACAACACTGGTTAAAGGGACGCGATGTGTGTGAGCGGTGCAGATATAAAACATGACTGGAGACATGAGCGGTCGCCATAGTGTCAGAGGGAGTTTGTCCTCAGGACCGCTCGTGTGTTTGGACCGAGTCTGTGCTGTCTCAGCTAATCTGGACGAGCCACGCTGACTCTCACACTGAAACATATTTAAGCCTTTTTTATTCCACTTTTCTGACGGACTGTTTGCTGCGACGTCTGTAAACATCTCATCTGGAGTTACATAAAGAGGCTGAAATGTGAGGACAGAAATGGACTCAGGCTCGTTTTGACAACATTTTGTTCTCAGACATTTTGGAGGAGCGTCTGTTTGTGCAGTTGGTGGATGTCCAATCATAGTTTACACACTGATTTGGTGCCTGGTTGTGTTTTTTAATATCTGTTTCTCTGACTGAGAGCGCGAGAACGTTCAGAACCGCCGAGTTAAAATTCTCACCGCATTTCATTTCTGTCTGCATGCAAATCCTGTTACAAAATTCATTATAAATCCAACTTTCCTCCCCGAAGCCCAGTGTGTGTGTGTGTGTGTGTGTGTGTGTGTGTGTGTGTGTGTGCCAGGCAGACAGCTAGGTAGCAGTTGTCTGATTTGAGTAAATGGTGTGGAACGTAATGGTGGTGAAGCTGGCCAAATGACCTGTGGCCAAAACACACAGATGGCGTACTGTCTCAGACACACACACACACACACACACACACACACACACACACACACACACACACACACGCACACACACACACACACACACACACACACACACAATGGATTTAAATAACAAAATGTGCTGCTGGGAAATGAAAATGAACGACGAGCAGACGAGCGTCTGACTTGAGGTAAAAATGATGCTTCATGAAATGTTTTCCTGAATCACAACTGTTCGATAAATTAAATTAAAGAGGCTCCAACTGAGACGACCGAACATCAGAACAGAGAGGTGGGACGTCAGCCGCTCTGAGAGGCTGGAGTCAAGCACACGATACTCACAATACGGCTGCGACGACACAATTCACGATGAATCCATTTATCGTTCAGTCTATGAGACGTGAAGATCCCAACATTAGTTCATTTACTGTCAGAACTGATAAAGAAAAGCAGCAAATCCTCAAGTTTAAGAAAAATAACTGAAGCAATCAATCGACTCATCGCTGCAGCATAAAATTATGACTTTATTCTCTTAAATTACGACTTTATTCTATAAGTTTGTGATTTTTTTTCCCCTCAACGTGGCCCTAATACTCCGTCGTATTAAAGGAACAGTTCACCCAAAAAATAATTATAAATATTATCATTATTATTATTATCTCCTCCCTCCATGCTGATAGAATGTCAGGTGAAGTTTAGTAGTCCACAAAACATCTGATGGTTTTTTTTTGGTTGTTTTTCCGTTTTAAATCATCTCCAGCTGCTTCAGGTGTTCAGCAGAACGCTGCGACTCTGTTTTACTGTGAAGCTCCAGAAATGTTTGTGGACTACGAGACTTCAGCTGACTTTATATCATCAGGAGGAGATGATGACTGAGTTTTAAGTTTTGGATGAAATGTTCCTTTACGTCACGTGGAGAGTTTTGGATCACAAACAATTTTCCTCAGAGGATCGTCTGAACTACTGTAAATGTCACGTCACTCGGTCCTGCAGATGAGGAAATATCTCAAACGAAAACCTCATGAAGCCACGAGAGGAAAACTCAGGGGATCTCCTGACTATCAACAAAACATCATCAGGGAACAATGAACGCCGGCAACAACTTTACAACGTTAGCCTCCCTGGAGCCATGCTGCTAGTGTTGCTAAAAATAGCTGAAAGTCGACTGTGATTTTCTGAGATTTCTCCTCTTACATCAGTTTACAACACACACATCCTGAGAGTAAACACAGCCGGAGCAGCTGAAGATGCAGATGCTCTCTTTTTCTTTCTGCTCCTCGACTCAGGTTCAATCAAAAGTGCTTTGTCAGCAGGAAAGTTTGAGAACGACGCAGCCGAAGCATCAACATCAAAGTTCCTCCGTCGCTCCTCTTTATCTGCTCCCTCGTCTGTTCCCCGCTCTGTTTTAACGCTCTCCTCCCTGCCCCGAGGCGTCCGTGGAAACTTTTCATTTGCAGATACACAGTTGCATAATCCTGCAGCTACAGCGTCGAAGCAGCGGGTGATAATTTACAGTCGCCAACAGCCCTGAAATTCATCCAAATGTGTCTCTTTGCATCGTCGTCAGTGTCACGTCAGAGCGCCGCTCCAGCTGCTGTTCAGAGCCGAGAGGAAAATCATCCCGACTGAGCTCATCGACGTCCGTAAATATCTCCGGGTTCTTCAGCATCCACACAAAGTGACAAGACTGCAACTGAACCACCTTTATTCCCTCATGTTTCAGTTTAAGGCTGCGACTAACGATTATTTTCACTGTCGATTAGCCTGTTGAGTATTTTCCCAGTTAATTAATCAGTTGTTTGGTTATAAAATGGTTAAAAATGTTGATCAGTGTTTCCAAAAGTAGAAGACGACGTTTTGTTTTGTCCACAACTGAAAGATATTCAGTTTACTGTCACAGAGGAGGAACGCAGCCAGAATACAGGTCAGGGTTAAAGCCCGACAAGGTGTCCGTCACCAGGAATCAGTTAACTCATTCCTAATAACGTACACCTCGACGGACATTAATGTATATTTTCATGTGTTTTACGATCTAAATATGAAGTTTTTCACTTGCAGTGACTCCATTTCTCTGGCAACAACTCAACCCTGGTGACTAATAACTGAAACAATCATTATAATCCCATCAGCTTCTCATGTGACGGAAACGTTGTCCACGTCGAACCTCAGATACGACTTTAAGGTAAGTTTTAAAAATGTCGGGACTTTCTGAGGAGAGGTTTTGTGTGAAGGTGTAAACATCTGTCACCGTTACTACAGAACAGCTGGGAGGAGCCTGGATGGTGGCGAAGGAAAAGTGGAGGTCCGGGCGAGACCGATTTGACTCTGAGCGGCGCCCTCTAGATGTTGTATTGCTTAACATCCACGCCAGCGTGACGGACGCGTGTATGTATGTGTGCAGTGACGGTTATATAGTTTGAAGTGGACTTGTCTGTTTTTAAGGGAGCAAATGAGCCGTAACTACTTCCTGTTTGTTTTATTTGCACACTGATTGTTTCCACACTGATTACATTTCTCCTGCAGGGGATCAATAAAGGTTCATCTTATCTTATCTGAGGAGGAACGTACGTGTTCCTGAGTGTTTTCTGTCCCTTTAACCGCACGAAGCAAACGGATAACTGACGACAGATCAGCTGAAGGCTTCACTGGAAGTCACGCCCATAATTCGTGTGAAGATTCATGTGGATCCTGAAGATCATCAATTCATGCATTGGAACAAACAGTGAACATAAATCTGTGTATTAAATAATGTAACGCGGCCTCATAACTCATTATGTCTCCCAAACATTAGCCGATGCACATTAGCATAACATATGAGCGTAATTCAGAGGGGACGGACTGGATCTGGATCTGGAGCTGGAGCTGGAGCTGGAGCTGGTTTGGCGCCTGAGAAGAAGGAAAATGAAGTTAGAAACGATTACAGTGAAGCTGCTTGAAGAGTGGCAGCCGGGCTGAACGCGAGCCGGAGCCGAGCTGCTGAATGTGACAGCTGATAGCAGGTGAAACAGAAGCAGGAGGAGGCTCGGAGACAGTAAGAGGTAACCGGATCGGGCCGTGATCTCACACTGTGGGTTTTATGTAACGCTGGAGAGTGGGTAGCTGTAATGCAGGAGAGCTGGGATGCCTTCAGTGTCTCGTGGGAGTGGCGTAATTTACATTAGACCCATAAAGCTCCGAGTAGGGCGGTGTGGAGGAGAAAGACAGAGAGACGGGGTGAAAGGAGGAGTGAGACAAAGAGAGAGGAGGGAGGGAAGGATCCAGATTTCTAAATAAAAGACGTCTTCATCGCGGCTGTTCGAGCTGCGAGTCATTAACAATACACCAGAAACAGCAAATAATAAACTAAACAATGAAAATATGTCACAATTAATGTTTAAGTGCTCTCACACATGTCTGGTTCTGAATCACGCTTATTCACCAGGACCAGGCCCAACAAGTGCAGGAAAAAGTTGTATTTCAGAGTCTGTAATTTTCTGGAAAATTATAGAAAATTAGGTGTTTCTCCGGCCCGGCTTCACCAATTAAACACAACTTTATAACTTTATTCACTAATTTAGATGAAGCTGGATCAGATTTTATTAAACGTCCTCCGGCCGCTCTGCACATTTAGCTTTACTTGTTGCTAATATAGCTGCTAACTGCTAACGAGACCTACGGAGGACAGTTACAGTACCGAGGTGATTTCTGGAGTCCTGATGGACAGACACCGTTAGTAATCTAGCTAAGTTAGCTGTTGTGAGGTAGTTAGCTCGGTTAGCTGCACAGCTAAGTTAGCAGTCCTGTATCCCTGTCAGGACACAAACCGGTCACTGAGATCACATCAGTACTTTCTTCCCATTCGTCAAACTGGCCTCCGTAGTCTCGGAGGTCGTGCCGTTCAACTGGTCCGGTTCACTTGGAAAGAGTCGGCGGGCCACTCGTGATAATGCAGATCAATATCCACGACAATCCCTCAAAATATCAGTCCTCTGGCTGTTGAGCTGACATTTATTATAGAGCTGCATTTTTCCATTTTCATGACAACAGGAAGGTAAGTTAAGCTCCTCCGGTGGACTGAAAGAGTCCTCGTACAATAATTCAATAATTCAGACATGATCATCAGTGTGAATCTGCAGTTTTCTTCATCAATAACGGCAAAAAACAAAACGGCAAGGATGGAAATAATTTTAATTACTTAAAGACACATCGTTTAGTATCGGTTCTGTTTTTTTGACACTGAAGCTTTAAATCTGAGAGCAGAAAGGAAGAATAAACAGGGAGAGGCTGAGAGAACCAGAGGAAGATGGAGGCAGGAGAGGATAAAGTGTGCAGAGGCAACAATGGGAGCCGGGATGTGGTCGGGATCTCGTGGGACGGCTCTAATCTGCATTAGACCCATATTACACGGCTGTGCTGCGGGTTGGACACAGCGGAGGGTTCGACTGCGTGTCGACAGTAGTAGACAATAGGATGAGGTGGGAAGAGAAGAGCAGCGATGAGAAAGACGGAGAGACGAGTGGGTGGATGTAATGCAGGGATACGAGATGCATTCAGGGTCCCGTGGGACGCAGCTAATTTACATTAGGCTCCACCAAGTGCAGGCTGGGAGTGAGCGAGAGAGAGAGAGCGAGAGCGAGAGAGGGAGGAGGAAGAGGAGGAAGAGGATGGAGAAAACAGATAGTTACCTGTAGGAGATCTTTTTGTCTCTCCACTTCTGTCCCGTCAGAGCGTAGCGTTTATTCCTCTGCCGGCGGCTGGTGTGGGGATGATCTGGGACGCCGCAGCGAGGCCTCCTCATCCACCTGAACACAACACGACATTTAGATTTCAGCATGTTTCTGTGGACCCGGTGCTGAGTGAAGCCTGACCCATCAAACCTCCACACACTGTTACACCCTTTCTGTACACGTGTTGGCTCGACTCTCTTCCGGATACGGACCGACAGAGCAGTACCTCTGGTAGTCGTTGACTCTGAGCGGCGCCCTCTAGTGGTTGTATTGCTTTACATCCACGCCAATATGAAGGGCGCATAGCAGTGTGTGGGTGTGTACGGGACGTGTCTATTTACGTACGTAAAGGGAGCATGAATGAGCCTCGAGCCTGAGCTAGCTGGTTAGCATGCTAACTCAACACTGTTGTTTCTTCATTCTGCTGATAATATTAGCTCGTTTTTTGAGTGTTTGAAACTGAAAAGTTTTGGCCGTCTCTTACGATGACATTTGAAAGCAGCGCCCTCTTTGGTGCACTCTGTCTGACCAGACTCAGTGTTTAAACTGGTAATGGAAATCAACACGGCTGGTTTGAGTACACAGGAAGCTGTATTTCCTGGAAACGCTGCCAAATGTATCCGTCTTTCTTTTCTGTCTTTCAAAAGATATGTTGTCTTGTAAAAGGATTATTACATCATTCACACGATCACACGTTCATCTGTACGTCTGGAGAAAGTTAAAAACAACTCTGAGCGACTCACTCGATGGTCGTCTCGTCCAGTATTCCCGTCACAGGGATGCCGTAGAAGCGCTGCATGGCGGCCACAGCGGACTGCATGGCTTTCTCCTGCCGCAGGTCTGACGTGCGGACGTCGTGAGGCAGCAGGTAGCCGTAGTTCTTCAACCACGTCTGAGAGAGAAAACAGGAGACGAAGATGTTGGTCAGAGGAACAGAGTCTGATCACAAGACGACATTATTAGAAAGAAGAAACCGGAGCAGCAACATATAAACTACAAACAGCACAAATACACCATCCTGACGTTGACGACGGTGAGGTACTTTAAATTTGCTTGTAAATCCTAAAAGGAAAAACAGTCCTAACTTCAGAACCTGCCTGCGAATCATCATGATTTAAACTTTTCCTCAGTATCACAGTGACCCAGTGAAAGTTATCTGTACGTCCATGGTGACGTTAGAGGCAGGAGCTGCTAAAAGCTAATTCTGCAAACTTAAATGGTTTTAAATTTGCCAAAATGTCAACAAACACGGCCTTGAAACCAGCTGTAGCACACCGCTAACACTACACTTCCTGTTTACATCGCAGTGTCAGAGCTGCTGTACAGTATCTCAAGGTGTAACTTATTTACAGCGACCAACGATTCAGACGGAAACTTAAATGAAGCGTTCGGCCGACAGCTGCAGCAGCTCAGTATGTTTTATTTCTTTAGTGGACGTCTTTGATGTGTCAGAGCAGAACAAGAGGAAGGAGGGAAAGGAGGGAGCGGAGGGTGGGGTGACACACCGAAAGAGAATAAAAACAGAGAAACAGCGAGGACACGGGCAGATTTATCCAATAAGTTCAGAGAGAAACTGAGAGGAAAGACATGAAGGGACGAGAAAAGAGAAAGTCACAGAGAATCTGATTCACACTGATCCACAGATCGATCGCTGAATCCACAAGTTTCCTCGGATGATTCTTATTATGTCGTATTTTTCACTTTGCAGCACTCCTGTCTCTTTAATATGACATAACACAATCTCACAACCCTCCTGAGAGAGAGAGGGGGAGAGAGGGAGAGAGGGGAGGAAGATGAAGAAGGGAGAGGAAGGAGAGAGAGGTAAACGAAGAGGAGGGAAGAGAAAGAGAAAGAGAGAGCGAGCAGCAGGGAGACAGATGAGAGGAAGGAGGGTGGTGAGAGATAACGAGGGGGAGGTTGAGTCCTTCTCTTCAGTAGGTCATTAATATTTCAAAGTGTGTGCCAGCCTCTCTCAGCCCTTCCCGTCGGTCGGTCCCGGCCCAGCAGCCGGCACTCAGCTACAACATGACCGTCTGCCCAGCCACCATGACGGACGCAGGGAGGCTACAGCACCGAGGGACTCGGTCCGCCGTTTCCCCCCCGCAGGGACGAATATCCTCCGTCTGAACGCAGACGACCTCCGACAGCAACACACTCACAACCCCACACAGGAAGTTAACCTGCTTCCCTCCAAAATAAAATATCTTCATCACTGAAAATGAAAATATTGGCTGCTATTAAAAAGTTATTACTTGATTTGATGTTTAAGGAATGAACCTTTATGTTGTTATTCATCAAATATCTAAAGAGCACCGAGAACATTTCAAAATAAAAGACAAAATACATCATTTGTAACCAGCGTTGGACAAGTTACTTCCAAAGTGTAATGCATTACATATTACTGGTTAGTATCATTTGAGAGCAGTGAGTTACTTTACATTTTTACTGTCAGAGTAATGTGTTACAGGATCAGATTATTTCACGACTGCAGCCTCAGATTAACCTGATCTCTGTTAAAACATTTATCACTGAAAACTTATTGATTATCACCATGTCTGTCTTCTGTTCTGCGTTCAGCTGCGTTCAGAAAACTCCTTCATGAAGGACGAAACCTTCAGTGAGTCCTCGACAACTTCATCAGTTAATTAGCTGGTCGGGGAAGTTGTTGTTGGAGATAACTGGACTTCCGGCTATGTCCTGACTGACGTTATCTCAGCATCTTTACCAACTGGGGATTTTTTAAATTATGTCTGAAACCTGACTTGCGATGGTCGATTAATGTTCAGCGAGACGACGTCACTAACGAGACTGTCGGCTGTGTCGTCTTTATAATGACGTATTTCACAGGCTGAGACTTTACTGACTTGGAAAATTTTAACCTGACAAACATCATCTGTGTGATTCATGACACAACTCAAACAGGATCAATAAATGATTTGTCTCTCTTCGTTCACTAACGTACAAAGTTTTTATCAAGTAAGGTCCAATGAGGGGAACCGGAAGGGGCGGGACCTCAGCTCTCTATTAGATCAGCAGTGATTGGCCGAATCAAATTAGACAAATTAAAGAGTATGAAGTGTTATGAGAAGAAAATACTTGAGTACAAGTACCTTAATATGTCGTTACGTGCAGTCTTTGAATAAACACGGTTCATGATCAGGTTCAGACTCTCTGATGTCGCTGCCGGGTTCAGACTGCTGATGAAACTTTAATTATTTCTGTTTAATCACAGTCGACATCGTCCGCAGAAGAAACTGTTCTGACTAACTGACAAAATGTGTTTCCATCCCAGAAAAGAACATCTGTGACAGCAGCTATCTGAGTGCTGCTCTCTAACTCCCGTGTTTAGCCAAATTATTCAGATTGTGATCCGTAATCTGCTTTTTAATCCGCAGTGTAAATGTGAACACAACGTGCCACATGGTCCGTGAGCCCAGAGGAGGCCGACTGCTTACAGTCCAATTAAAACCTCCTAAATCTGCAGCGATGACAAAACTGTTCTCTCGCAAAACATCTCAATCTGATTCCTGTAATTGAATTCTGCTCCGTAATGAAAAACAGAGCTGCAGGCGAGCGTCAACAGAGCCAAACCCACTGCAGCTCACTGAAGACACAACACAAGACCTCCATCTGAGGAAGACTACAACAATGGTCGCACACTTTAATCTGTCAAATTACACGACACGATGTAAACAAGTGCTGAGATTCAATCACGTAAACAATAACGCGGGTCGTTTTCTTTTATTTCATGGTGATGTCACAATGTTTACACGTCGTTAATATTTCATTTTTTAATCTCCAACGACGACCGAGCGTGAACACAGAAGAGGAGCGAGAGGACTGAAGGCTAAAGAAGCTCTGATCTATTTATTGTTAGTGCGCCACACACACACACACACACACACACACACACACACACACACAGCACTCTGCAGTGGTCTCTGAGGAGCTCCATACTGCATTAGTCAGTATGTTTGTGTGTGTTGCTGTGTATATATTAAAGTGTGTGTAAGAGCGTCTATGTGTATGCCGTTGTGCGTCACTGCAATGTGTGTGTATCACTGCACCCCTAGGTGTGTGTGTGTGTGTGTGTGTGTGTGTGTGTGTGTCCCTGTGCACTCTGCTGACGAGTGGGCCAGCTGCTTCTGGCTCAGAGGAAGCGGTCTGAATTAAATAATTCACCAGCTGCTATTATACAACAATTACTACAGTGCCATCAAAGCTCTGCACACACACACACACACACACACACACACACACACAGTTTCATACAACATGAGTACAGTAACATAAATCACAGGCGAGATTGAGACCGGTGATTTATGTGACTCTCCCTGCATGTTTAATTAATATTCTTATCTGACTGGGACAGAACAGGTTCTCATAGCTGGTGGGCAGCGATTCACTGGATGTTCTGGGACTTTCAGAAACAGCACAGACACACACACACACACCTCTCAGCACCGACACATGAACACAAAACCTGAGAAACACATAATTCTGCAGAGAGGACACGAGGAGAGGCTGCTGCACACACGGCTAAATAACGCTTCAGTTAACGGAGGAGATGCTGGAAGAGGAACGTCTCTGCAAACCACAGAGATGTTGAATCTTTACGTTCCTTCGGGTTTTGTGTTGTGCGTCGGAAAACATCGTGTTTTGGGTTAAAGAACCTGGTTCTGTTGCCACAAACACGGCTGGAAAACGTCCCAACGTCTCATTTCACGCATGCTAATGTTGAAACACAGACTTGAACAGTGGTCTCTGGATCTCAACTGGCTGACATTGGGCAGGGTACACCCTGGATAAGTCGCCAGTGCGTCGCAGGGACAAACAACCATGTTGCATGTCTTTGGATTGTGGGAGGGCGCAGACGTGCCCCAGCCGGGTCTCAAACCCAGGTCCTTCTTGCTCTGGGGCAACAGCGCTAACCACCGCGCCGCTGTGATACGACACGTATTGTTGAAATGTTGATGTGATATGTGTAACACGTGTAAATTCGAGCGTATCTGTGGTTTGCAGGAATGAAAAAAGCCAACATTTTATTTTGGTGGCTGTGCTGAGAGACGATGACGGGAGATTTATGACTTTCAAACTTTCTTTTCTTTCTCCTGACCAGTAATTTAACACCAGTTTTATACCTGTGATTTGTGTAAACGAAGACGTCTGTTGTTTGCTGCTGTCGTACTGACAAGTTGCTAATAAAGCTTTGCAAAGTTAACACATCATTTAAATGTATGTGGATAAACGCACAGCGCTCACAGTTATTATTCAAAGACGTGCGTCTTTGCTTCTGTTCAGTTTCCCTGCGTCATTACAAACGAGTTTAAAATGAAGAGACCGGTGGTGAAGTCAGAGAAGAAGAAAAAGACGGATGACAAATAACACAGGAGGGCGCGACACAATAACAAAAGTGTTTTAATTTAAATATTTTAATGCTTTAAATCACATTTTACTTGCATGAAGGTTGTGAGTGTGCAGCGACTCCCGATGACTCGAGATGCACTTGTAATATCTGTGCTTGTGGGGGGTGCAGCGCACGCCTGAACCCGAGCGTCAGGAGAAATATGAGAAAAATATATATCAAAAAAATAAAAACACATGAAACAAAACAAGCTCATTGCACAATATTTACCCTGAACTCTTTTATTTAGCTTCTGCTGACCTCACTTAATGAATTAACATGTTCACAGAGCAGAATATTCTGGTGTCAGCGAGCCGAGGCAGAAGAAGTGTTTGTGTTTTTAAGTAAATTTGTTTTTATCCAGCCTGAAGCAGCATCAGCGATTATTAAAGGGTCAATAGTCACTTTTAGCTCACTCATCCTGACTCACTCGTCCATGTGATGAGACCTAATGTCTCCATTTTCATATAATGACTCACTTTAAACTTGAAAAGTGATGAAGAGAAGAGACGAAGGCTGCACACTGACTGAAAGATGGAGTGAAGCTGCTGAACGTCCTCACGCTGCCGTGATGTAACCGGCAGAGATCGTCCTCAGCAGAACCAGAACATTAGTCATTTGTTTGGACACGTGAAACGACTCCTGTTTTCATTTTCTGGGCAGGAAAACTGTTGTTTGTGAGAAAAATGACTGTTGTCTCTGAGAAGCGGAGCAGGAAGTGACAGTCGCTGTTAGAGTGGAGGTTGATCCAACATGTCTCCATGCTGCACAGTCTAAACTTATCAGACAAGTTTCTGACAGCGTTGTCATGATACTGGAAAATCTACCTTCGATACCATCTCACCGACGTCAGCAGACATTTGGTTGATGTATATGGTTGAATGTTCTTCGTGACGTTGGGACAACGTCTACGTAAAGTTGATCGGACACTGACGACATCTGACATTAATGTTTGGTTGGTTTTAAGTTAAGTAACTAAAATTCAACATCTTCAACAACATTAGTTGTGAGGTATGGTGACCAAAACCCAGAGGTGATAATTAGTACAAATACTTCATTACTGTACTCCAGTACATGTTTCAGGTATCTGTCCTGTACCTAAGTATCTCTGAGACTTTCCCTCTCTACATCTGAACACAAACATCTGAACTTTCTCCTCCTCACAGCTTCAAAACAGCCTTGTTACTTTAGTTTGATGCATTTGAGGTGAATTATGGATTATTGTTATTTGGCGTCATCGCACGCCGCCTTCCCAACATCACACGAATGATGTCGACCTATCAGAGCACATCACGCACGGCAGACGCAGCGAGACGAAACAAAGACGTAAAAGACGTGAACAGACAGAGAGGGAGGCTGAATGGGGAGAAAAGGCGTGTTAGTGTCTCGTATCTGCAGAGAGTTTCTTATTTTCTCTCTTTGTTGCTGCTCGGGACGCTTTACCAACCCAACATGTGGCTATTTGACGTCCTGGGAATGAGACTCAACTATCAACTATCTTTGTGGTGCGTTCAGGAACAGCTGGGACAAATCCTACTGACTCTACCTTTAACTTTAATAGTCTTTGAATTATATTAATATGACGTGAGCTTCAGTTAGCTTTGACCACAAATGTCCTTCAGAGGGAGACTTTTTACTCTGATACTCTGAGTACATGTCAGAGCCTGTACTCTATTACTTTTACTTGGCTAATACAGACAAATTATGAGAAAACACACCATAAAAAAATATTAGAGGAAGCCGCCCGGAGAGGTCGTGTTGCTCAAAAATAATTAAAACAGTAGATGCTGCAGGTGACAGGGAGCAGAGAGGTCGGCTGTAACTGTCTCAGCTCTTTGCCCTTTATGAGGTGAAGCATGAACCTCTCTTCTCCTCCAGAGCTCTGCAGCTGCAGCCTGAATCTCCCTGCCAGCCTGTCCGTTTGCATCTGTGTCCACCTGCCTGTCCGTCCACCTGATTGGCTGTGTCTCTTTCTGTCTGTCTGTCTGTCTCTGAGCCTGTTGGGCTGTCTTCTCTCTGAGGCTTCAACCTGTGCGTCAGCCTGCCAGCGTGTCTCCTCCGTCTGTCTGCCCGGATAAAAATAGACCTTATCTCCCCCCTGCTAAACTATTTACCGTCTCTCAGCTTGAGTGCAACGGGTGCAACCTGCCAGGCACCTCCCCTGTCCAAACCGTGTGTGGTGCCTGATAAGTGGCCTCCTTATCAAACTCAATACTCCCTCCAGGATTAGTTTGTGAAACTGCCTCCAGTTGTTTTATTGGTTTGTCGGTTTCATTTAGGAGACATCAATAAAAACAGACCCGAAAGTAAATGAACATAAAATACTCAACAGAGCAACATGTGCTCACTTGTTTAACGGTCAAGTTAACGACAGATGATAACAATATGTGATATGTAACGTCCGTGACTTTCAAAATAAAGCTTGATGACATTTATGTCCAGCCCGTCCCAATCAGGAAAATGACCGTTAAGCACGACTGTGAAAGCAGCTTATTACAAACCATATTTTCGTTTCTCTTCAGCGGCGACCTCTAGTGGCCGTAGCAATTATTACTGGAGCAAAGGAGGAAGTCAGGTGAGGTAGTTTAAAGAGCAGCAAAGTCCACATAGAGAGGAGGACGGGGTGGAAACAAGCACCGGACCTTCATCCAGCATCATGTACGTTATGTGAATGCATAGATATGTTCATAACTTGAGTTATTCAACTCAAACCACAATGTTTCCTTTAATCTAACCAAGCACGACCGTAGGACGAAGGTCCTGTACTCTGTCACTGGTATGCTGTTACAGTCGTGTTATTCTGGGAATGGTGACGTATGTATTTTATATTGTGTGTACTTGGAATAAATTACAATCGAGCTATTCAATCGCTCAGAGACGAGGACATGTTGAATGTTAATGATGTGAAACGGCCACAGTTTGGTTGGATTTGAAGGGGTAAGTACAATTTGAGGTGCTGGACTAACGACAAAGCTGCTGTATTTGACGTGTTGGAAGTGAAAAAAGCTGATCATAATATTTCAAAACCTAGATTTTGTTGCTTGTAAATGTTTTAAATGATTCATCAACTCTGACATTTGTTGCAAATATATTCAATATGATCTTTATGTAACTCTTTATATCAGCTGGAAGGTGTGGAAGCAGAATTAAATCAAGAAGACAGAGTGTCATAAAGAAAAGCACATTAAAGGTTTATTCAAATGCATCACACCTCATAAATCTGTTCTCAGATCAGTGTCTGAACATCACATCTGTGAGGGAGTCTGCCTCTCATCTCCAGACGTCTGCTAACAAACTGCTGCTCACTGTACGTTACAGACCAGCGCACACAAACAAACTCTCCTGCTGTCCCAAACTTTCTCTGCATTACGTCAGCGTCAGAGAGAAACCCGGCAGCACCTGGAGCCGAGCGAGCTCTTCACACGTTCTGATGACTAATGCTGACTTCTCCTGCATCCTCCATTTGTGCCCGCACGCTTCAAGAACATGTAATCACTGTGATCCACCTTTATTTTTAGACTTTCTCCTTTTGAACTTCAGGTGCGACCGCCTGCTCCTTTCACCACGTGAAGGTTCTGCCCTTGTTACCAGAGCTGCTCGTAGCTGACTTTAATGCAGATACACCAGTGACACTTAATGCAACACATGAAGCCTCTCACGCAGCAGTGTTTGATGCCGTCACGCAAGAAGTCAGTATCACACTTTAGTAAAAGCAGCATCTGAATGTAGCACACATTTTCAATGAATTTCCCCCAAAAAACAAATCATTAAAAATGAATGCACATTTCCGTCCAGACCTGTCGTGTGAAACACGAGTGGAGCTAATTCTCCAGTCGGTGCCATCAGACCATCGCAGAAGAAGAGGACACAGCCAGTGTTGCCAGATCTTGTGAGAGAAACAAGTCCACAAAAAGCCCAAAAGAGTCAACTTGGCTCTAAAAACAAAAAAAAGGGCCAGTACATGAAAACTTGATCTAATCAGAGAGAGACAGATCACTTCATCCCCGGCATTATTAAGGGAGGGTTCATTAAAGAGGTCATATTACGGTAACTTTCAGGTTTATACTGATTTAGGGGTCCTCGTAGAAAAGGTTTATATAATTTAATTTTCAAAACCACATTTTGTACACATCACTGTTGTAGTTGATGAAGGTAAAACCAGTTTCAATGAGTGTTTGGTAGTTTGATCTGCAGCAGTGCATCATATTCATGTCCTGTAAATGTTTTGTATGTAATTAAGTGAATGTAAACGCAGAATGAAATGAAAATATGTGAGATTTGTCCTTAAGCCTCCTCCACCGCTCACTTCTCTCCATCTGTCTGCCGAGCAGATAAAAACAAGCTCGGAGGATCTTTAGAGAGAAACAACAGAGCAGAGCAGTGAATCGCTCCGGACTCTGTTCTTTCCTCCCCGGCAGACTCGCGTCTTCCCGTTCTCGCAAACATCTCCTGAAATAATAAGATTCCACTGAAGAAAATAAAAAGTCAACACGGTCGGCGTTCAGTGCTGAACAGCGAGTGATTAATGAATGAAATCGCTGTTCGTCGAGGCACCAGAGAGATAACGTCTGCCGGTGCGGTCTTATATATATTTGCTCGGGGAAAATGAAAAGGAGCCGGCGTCGTTTTGTCGGGCAGGATTCCCTCGTCGGCTGACGACGGGACTGAACAGAAACACTTGGAGATGTTTGGTGATGAAATTTGTTCCCACCGACTCTGCAGAGGAAAAACCCTGATGTGATCAAACTGATCAGCTGGATTTAAGGTTTTCTTCCTGTGCAGGCGAACAGATGGTGACGTGAACATATTTAACAGAAATGAATGTGAATGAGCTTCAATATAAACAATCTTCTCGTTTTATTGATCCAGAGTAAAACCATGACAGCCGGTCACAACATGTCTGCCAGACTTCACCTCAGCTAACTCCAGTCGCTAACCTTCACCTCTTGTGTTTGTGGTGTTGATGCCTTGTGCAGAATTTCTCAAAGCAAATAATTTGTGTTTCTGTGCGGTTATTGGACGAACAGAGCGCAGCGACGGGACAGACGCCGGTGTTTTGGATTAACAAGCGACCACGGCAGCGTAAACCTGCAGACAGCTGCTGGAGCCGGTGAGCTCTGGAGGAGACAGCCGGAGTCGAGGAGACAACGGTTTGTTTTGTTTTTCTAACGTTTGGGATTAAAAAGTGGATTTATCTTCACGCTCGCTCCTCAACCTGTCTGCAGCACGGAGCCCGGAGGAGCTGAATCCACTGTAACCTTCTGTAACTCTTTATGAGACTGCTGAGTGCAGAGAAACGTACTTTACACCACGAACGTACAGAGAAGACACGGGGAAGGAAAAGACACCGAGGGATAACAGAACGAACACACACACACACACACACACACACCCTGAGCCTGCTGTCACTCACGACCTCGTGGCTGATGCACAGTGAGGTTTTCTGGCTGTTTGGGGAAAATAAACCCGCAGACAGACTCACGCAAATAATCTTTATATGTGAACACTGACAGCTTGTTAGCCTCAGCTAGCTTGGTAGCACCCGGCTAGGCTCGCTTCACCCACGCTCAGCCTCTATGACCAGTCTTGAAGCGAGTTAGGTGGAGTCAGGTCCTGGTCAGGTCTCTTCTGTGGAGCTCTGGAGAGGTTTTGATGTTTTTAACGATGATATATTAAACACATGAATGAGACGTGTGCAGGTGATCACAGCATCTCAAGTGTTTTCTCGTTTTAGAAAAAGGCCACTCAGATTTCAGGGCTGCAACTTTACAATTACTTTCCTCACCAACCAACCGACAGCTGAGACGACGCGCACTTCTCATGTTGGAGAGTAAAAGCCGACTCTGAGCAGCGACTGTAGGAACGCTGACTGTGATTCGTAGTAATAGAGCACTAACGCAGTGAGGGTTAAAGGTTCAACTCCCACTGGAGCAATCCAAGCTTCAAATGTATGCAGTCGTGTTGCCGCGAGGCACTTTGGATAAAAGCATCTGCCAAATGGCATATTGTCGCTGTCGGCTGAAGATCTTCTGTCTCGGAAATGTCAAACTCTTCAGAAACCCAAAATAACAGCCGTGTTTTTAGACCGATGACGAAGCAGTTTGGAAGTTCGTCCTCTGGGTTCACTGAGAGTCTCAGAGCGCGTGGAGGAGGATTTTACCGTCAGGCGTTTCTTTACAAACAGAAATGTGTTTTTGTTTGAAATGAAATGTTTTAATAATCAATTTAATGTTTAAGATCTTTATCAAGTACAAATGTCAAACAGCTTCTGATTCCAACGACGGCGAGAGTTAGTTTCTGTTTCATATGAATAAAGATCTTCTGACAGTTTTTCAGTTTTCAGACATTTTGTAGACAAAATAATTGATTAAACAATCAAGAAGCAGCAAAGTTAAGATGGATGACTGTTCTCAAATTCTACACACACACACACACACACACACACACACACACAGGTTTCTGTAACGTGAAACCCTTTTGAAGATCGCTCAGGTGGGACCGATGGTCTCATAGCTATGACCTCATGTCTGCGGTGTCATATTACACTACACTACACACACACACACACACACACACACACGCACACACACACACACACACACACACACGCGCACACACACACACACACACACACACACACACACACACACACGGTCGCTGGCCACGTGCTGGACGACACAGCGATCGATGGCTGCCAGGATATAGATGATTTAAGGCCGCAGACACACAGAAGAGGAGAATCTGACTGATTTCTGACGGTTTCATCGGTTTATATCGTCTCAGATCTGATATATTGCTTTAAATAAATAATAAATACTTTAATTAAAGTCAGTAAATATATAATTTATAGAAATAAGAAGAAAAAACATTTATCGTTTGTGTCATTTTTGACGATAAAGATCATCGTTCGTGTGTAAAATACACAGAAACTGTCGTCACACAAGAAAGTTTATATTGTTTTCAGCACCAGCGCTTCTATAATCCTCGCTGTCTACATCATCACTACATGTGTGCAGTTGAAGCTCGGTGTAAATCAGAGTTACAGTTAATAAGCATCATTTATCGCAGGTCTCTGACAGGAGCTGAACTCTGACCTCCTGCGTTCGTGTCGGTCCATCCACCTCCTCGACCTTCACTCCTTCAGACTTGATTCATAGCTGCATGTTAAAGGGCTGCAGACTACACCAGGAGAACCACGGGGCTGTTTTAAAGGAGCAGTTCACCCAAAACTTCAGTCTTTCAGCAAAACAGCGTTGCAGCATTCTCCTGAACAACTGAAGCAGCTGGAGACTCGTTTTAAAACGTATAGAAGTGAATAAACATCAGACGTCTCCGTACAGCTCGTCTGCTGTAATCAAAGTCTCCAGATGCTCCAAGAGCCAAAATTTGAAAAGACGTTATTTCCATGTGTGATGTGCGGTCGAGCTCGTGCAGCCACTTCAGACCGGATGCTAACGTTTAGCTCAGCAGCTACAGTGAAAAAGGGTGTAAATAGTCTTTGCAGATCAGATTTTTGGTTGTTTTTCCGTTTTAAATCAAGTCTCCAGATACTTTACTGTGAAGCTCCAGAAATGTCTGGTGGACTACGAGACTTCAGCTGGCTTTCCATCAGCATGGAGGGAGGAGATGATGACTGAGTTTTGACTTTTGGGTGAACTGTTCCTTTAAAGATCGTCTTGAAATAAACATCACTTAAGACCCAAACAAGACATCGCTGCACCGCTGACTCTGTCTGACTGACAGGTGACCTCTGCGACGATCGTGCAGAAACATCAGAACAACGACAGCTCGGCACCGGAGACGCTGTCGGATCATCGCAGCGTCGCTTGAAGAAAAAGGTTTCAGGACGCAACAAAGGCTCGATTGCAGCAGCTGCTGTGAAGCGCTCGCTCAGCGCGGAGTGACGGACAGATGGATGAACAGATTCATCATCAGATCGATGGAGATTTGATGGATGGACGGAGCCGAGCAGAGGAGAGGAGGAGGCCTGAGAGGAGCAGTGATGGACGCGAGGAGCCTCTTTTCTGTCATCTTTTACCTTCTTTCGCTGCTCTTCAAAGTTCAGTCAGGACGCGCCGTTAGTCACAGAAGAGCTTACAGATTTCAGGTCGCAGCACAGCAGAGTTATCATCACTAAGCCTCCCGCCTGATCCTCCACAACTCAAACATTTGAAGCTGCTGTGATCAATATTTTCTATTTACAGTGGATCAAATGATGTGAAAGGTGCCGCTCACAGTGACAAACCCACAGAGAATCAGCGGCGCTCTGCAGCTCCGCCGAGGCTTTTTACCGTCTTTCATATCGCTGTTATCTTTCTGCTTTGGTTCAGTCTCACGGCTCTCATCTCTACCTGCTCAGCACAACAGCACACAGACAGTTAGAGACCAGACACAGCTTCATATGTGTCTTTTAATAAGAATAAAACATGTTAAGTCCTCAGTGTTGTAAAGTTAGACATGAAACACACCTGCGATCTATAAAATCTCAGATCAACTTAAAGTGACGACAGCTGCCTTTTGATCAGAGCTGCAACATTTAATCAGTTAGATTAAAGATGAAGCTGTTGAAGTCATAATCAGGACAAATGGGGAGCAGCACCAGAGTAACAGCTAACTGCCGCTTACTGCAGCTGCCATTAGCTAGTTAGCTCAGTTAGCCGTGCAGCTAGCAGTCCGAACTGGGAGCTCAGAGTAGCGGGTGTTTGCTGTGTGAACTGTGACGGGCAGAGGCTAGCTGGTTAGCATGCTGAACATGAAAACACAACCAAAACTCTTACACCTTTAAATTAATTGTTGGTTATTTTAATAATTCATTAATCAGCTTCTTAGACGACAGCGTTTTCTTTCATCTTTGTTTTTGGGAAACACTGATCGACATTTTTCACCATTTTCTGACATCGAGACCAAACAAATAATCAGTCAGTTGAGAAGTCGACAGATTAATCAATGATGAAAGTAGCTGTTAGTTGCAGGCCTGCCTGTGATTTCCTCTCATCCAACACCAGATGGTTGAGTCAGGAATAATCACGGACCAAAGAGAAAGTAAGAACTGAGTGAATAATATCCTGCGTTCAGTTTAAATAAAGATAAACAATTCATTTACTGTACGACCGGTGATGAACATTATGGTGCTGTAGCTGCAGGCGCGTGTTGTAATTAAATTTACATCAGAGTGTGAAATGATTTCCTCTTCCTGTTTCTCCACAGTGATCAAACACGATCCTCGCTCTGCGTCCGTCTGCGCTGCAGCCACCGAGCTGACGGACGGACGAGACGCTGCTTCTGCTCACAGACCTGCCCGACAGCCGTCTTTAATTACAGCTGCACTTTCTGCATTTCCTCCTGCTTTGTGTCTCATGTGATGAGGCTCTGCTGGACTCTCATGTAGCTCATTCACTGTGCTGTTTGTGTCTTGTGTTAAAAGTGATCTGCAGGGTCCATTAACTGTTTTCAGTCCTGCACGATGCTCAGCTGTGATCAGATGACAACATGAGCTTGTAACACTGTTACTGTCGCTCCACCTTTTCTCCTCGTCTCCATGTATTTTCCTTTTTTCATCTTGCTTTCTCTTCTCTTCTTTATCCTCTCAGCATCTCGAGCCTCTCCACCTTCGCTGCCTGACGTCCCGTCTCCTGCTGCAGGATTATACAACTCGTCCTCTTTTTCTTCGCACCCTTTTTACTCTTCTCAGGGTTTTATGCAGATAAGGCTGATCTTCAAAAACCAGTGACATGATGGTAAGAAAACAAGCTGTAAGTGAGTCAGCGCTGTGAAGAAAACATCCACTCTGAATAAAGTCGACCAGGCGACATGCAAAACTCAGTGATGCACCAATTCAGGCCGTTTTCATATGAAAGTCGTGGCTTCAGTACACGAGCCTGTGAAGGCTGCATCAGCAGCTTCAGGTGTGTCATTACCTGCCTCAATCAGTTTCATTTGTCTGCGTTCTGCTGCACAAATTGTGGGTTTTAAAAAAGACGAGCAGCCAATAGGAGCCTCTCACAGCTCCAGCAATCATCTCAACTGAATCGTTTAAGTCAGTTCGTTGAAGGAGTTTGAAACCAGGCAGAGGCGGAGCTCGTTGCACCACTTTATAAAAACTCATCAGACGTTTGACTCAAATCATTCAGTCCAAGTCTCAATCAAGTCACTTTTCCTCCTCAAGACTCTGCAGGTCAGGTCTCACCTGCAGCATCCCGTCTTCATAAAGACAGAGAGGAAGGTGTCAGTGCCCGTCTGACTAACCTGTTCAAAAATGTGACAGTGACTTGAATTTGTGTGATAAATCTTGATATTCAGTGAAGTAAATAACTTCAGAAAACTTTATTTATTTCTTAATTTCTTCTCAATAACAAAAACTATTCCCCTCCCATCACTCAAGTCTCTCCTTTAAACAGATTTCAATCATTTGGAATAAAAAAAATCATAAATCAGTCAGGAAACATTATCAAAGTCGAGGTTTCGGTACTGAAATATGTGTAAACACACCGGCCCTCGTCTTATTAATGTTGTTGAAAGGTGCGTCACCATTTTGACTCTAAATTGAAATTTGCATCAATGAGCATCAAGTTTTTATCATCAATCCAAAGACGCTCGTCTGAGAAAAACAGCACTTTAGAGACAACACAGCTAGCTTAGCATTAGCCTGCAGCTCCTGTATGCACGAGGATGAACTGACTTGTACCAGCAGCGCTGGGTTTATTCTCTTTCTCAGAGATCCTGTATTGATTTGTTTGAGAAGAGGGTTCACTCTGCACAGACTTGAGAAACTGAACTTTGTAACAAACTGAATTTCTCTCGTTTGTTGTTTGTTGTTGAATCACTGAAGGCTGGTATTTTTTTGTTGAACTCTGGACTCTTTATTTTCGGTGAATATTATTTGAACCCCAACCTGGAAAAAGACACCAGGATGAATTAAAGCTGTTGGTATAAAAGACCTCGATCTGTTTAAAGTTGTCAGGACATAAAACCAACGATCTGTTGATCTTTACAGTATCGGAGCCACCGGGGCTGAAAATAACCCTCGTTAATAAGCATCTTATAAAGACTTATATTGTTCTTCTTAGTGATTAACTCACACCTATTACAAGGACCACTGAAGATCTGTCAGCTGTAAAGTTTATAACTACATCTGACTTCTGCTGAACTTACTGTAGATGCAGAATAGAGCCACATCACAGGCAGCGATGATTATAACGCCTCTCTATCATCGCAGTTTGAAAAGCATGTCAGCTATTTTCAGAGGCAGGTCGACTGAGTTCAGCTGAGCGAGACCATCCAGCACGTCCCTGCTTCTGAGCACTTCAAACTGCTCTGACTTTGTCCCCGGCTCGCTGCATACAAACAGCACAATACCCTCATCAAATGCACAATGACAACTCCTCTTATTTACAGCTGCAGCTTGCACCGAGTGTGCAGTAAAGTGTGTGTGTGGGCGGGCGAGAAAGACAATAGCTGGAGAGGAGGGAAGTGAAAAAGAGTGGAGACAGAAGAGCACCGAGGCAGAGAGAGGAAGGACTGTAAAACAATGAGGCTGCCCATCAAAAAGCCTCAATGTGCAGAAGAAGCAGCGGGAGGCGGTCGTAAAAACAGACGTGGATATACTGTACGAAGCCCGGGCGCCATATGTGCACGCTTCACTCCAAGGACGGCAAATCAGGACAAAGCTTAAAACTACTAGTAACAGCCGTGAATTCACACCCGCCTACACAGTGTACAGACACACACGGCTCTGATAAGTGCAGCAGTGCAGCCTCATTTAGCTCATTTCTCGGGTGTAATGTAGTGTTTACAGCTCCCCGGGGAGCAGCCGCGCTCCCGGAGCGTCTCCTCCTCCGGGGAGGGAGAAAAAGACAGAAAAGAAGCCCAGAGAGGTTTGAAGCACTTTCATCTGCTAAAACCATCAACTTCCATCATCGTCACGGTGATCTGCAACCTGGACACTTCCTCCATCATCGTCACGGTGATCTGCAACCTGGACACTTCCTCCATCATCGTCACGGTGATCTGCAACCTGGACACTTCCTCCATCATCGTCGTTCATATTCATCACCGCTGTGACTGTTTACTGTTGTCAAGTCTGGCTTCATATCACAATCACCATCGCTGCTGCTGTTGTTCAGCTGTTTATCATCACCACCATCATCACCACCATCATCACCACCATCATCACCACCATCATCATCATCACCATCATCATCATCATCAGCCTCATCATGCTGCAGGTACGTGCAGCCATTTTGAGAAGGCCTCTCGTCACCAGGAGAGCGTGAAACTCGCCAGTCAGGAAAAAAGTCTTCAAACACACGATCGAAGACGCTGGAAGAAAAAACTCCTGGCTTAGTTTCAAATCCCCCCGAATTAAACCTTCAGTCCCGTATCTCAGCTTTCTATTATATCAAATACAGACGTGACACTTCAGCAGCTCTCAGCTGACTCTGCTCTGAAGCCACACGGACGTCAAGAAACCACTTCTTGTCCACAAATCATTGAGCTGTTGTCACATTTCTGTGAACTGACACCAGACAAGCCTTTTTACTGTAAAGCATCATTATGTAGTAAATGTGGGGCTGCACAAGTGATCACAATATTAACAAATCACAAAGTTCAAGGAGACCTATTATACTTGTTACAGTTTTTCCTTTCCCTCAGTGTGTTGCATCGCTTCTTGCGGATGTAAAAGGAAACACCTCACCAATAGTCCCGCCTTTAACTCGTGACTTGTTGACATCACCATGTCACACATCCGCATTATCAATGTCTTTATTCACGGCAGAAGTCGAAGCCAACTGGAGGCTGAAGACACGACAGAGCCGACCGGAGACACATCATCACGACTTTCATTAGTTTCTTCAGTGAAAATGGAAACGGTGATGCAAAATGATGATTCCCATTATTGTGAGTTATATTTCAAATCATTAAATCCGTCTTAATATTTGCATTTTGTTTTTATTTCATGATTTCATCCAGCCTGGGAATAATGACACCAGCAGCGTAGGGATTGTTTTCCTGTAAACCTCGTTGTCCCTGCGCTGGAAAGTTAATCTGTACATGTAGATCACCTTTAATATAGATATCATGATATGACATAAGTCTTTTCCTGGATTTAAAGGCTGCGTTACAGGCTGCTCTACTTGTCCTAATACTTATCTTTACAGACTCAGTCAGAGTTTCCACATTACTGATGATTATTGATCAAATATCTGATGTTGTCAAAGTTCATCAATAGTCCCCCTACAGTACTGTCACAGTATCATTGCCCAGTCTGAACATGTCTTTAATGAGCTGTTGATGTGAATTCAAAATACTGAAATATTCATCGTGTATCAGGATCAGGGGAAGGACAATAAAAGACTTTATCACAGATCGTGATAAAAAACATCTTGGTGAATATCCTCACATGAAACCAAAGATCAGCAGAGCTGTGAGGTCACTTATCTGTGCAGGACGACGTTGAGATCTATGATGAATGATTGAAGAATCTTTAAAACAGATGTGAGTCGTCTCTGTGACACAATAAAATATTTGTTCCCTCACGAAATGTAAAGTTAATGTTTTAGTGCAATTTTTGTTTTTTAAATTTTAGGAATATTTTGATTATCAGGATGATGTCACCAACCGCAATCATGTTGGACTAACATGGATAATCATGAAGGGCAGTTTTCATACCGTTGCATGTCTTAAGGCCATTTTGCCCAGCTGTCAATATAAATACTCAGATTAAATCCACTTGTACAGCGAGTACATAAAGAAAACAAACTAAAAATGGGCAACAGCCAAAAGCTTAAAAGAAAAATCATGATCAAATTGTTCGACAGAAGAACAAAACAAAACAGCACCAATAAATCTGAGAGGCTTCTTAACCTCAATATATTAACCTTTAATATCATCAGACACCATCAGCACCAGCGTCTGCAATCAACCAATCAATCAATCAATCAATCAATCAATCACATCAGTACAATAACTAACATTGGGTGAATAAACCATGAAACAATCTGCACAAAAAGCTTGTTTCACACGCAGCAGCAGCTCGGCCCACACCACAGTTGTCTGAACCTGCTCGCCAAAAATATTCCCTCCAAAACACACAAACATGAGTCGGTTCTGACCACAGAAATCTGACCTATTGTGTAAACAGGCAAACAGACAAAGGAGCGCGGAGCAGTGAGTCAGACAAAGAGCTGAACGCCTCCTTCTCCCTCTGCTGTCTGCGAAGCAACCATCTGTGTTTCCACCGCGCCAGCCCCGCTCGCTCTCTGTGATCAGAGGCCGAGCGAGCAGCCCGCCACGACCTGCAGCTGAGGGCGGGCGGGAGGCGTACGGTCGGGTGTTCGCGGTCCAGCTGGGTGCTGATGGACGACTGAAACGATTCTTGCAGAAGAAACAGAAGACTGAGCTGATGTGGACCCACGTCCGTCATCAAGAAACCCAAACTGATCAGCACCACCACATGTGGACTGACTGCAGGTGTTAGCGAGACAAAAAGAGAACTTGCTTCAAAGCTACATGCTAATAATCCTTTCAAGGAAACTACAAATACACTGTAAAAACAGTATTTTCTTTATTCAGTATTTTTAATGCTCTAAATATCTGCCAACGCTGCAGTTAATGATTTTTTTCGTTGTCGATTATTTTCTTGATTGATCGATCAGTTGTTTGGTTTACCGCCGGTCACTCCTGCACAGACTCTGGCTCCAATCGTCGTCATCAGCACGAGATGGAGACGTGTCGTCCATCTTTATTTAAGTCAGTGTAGGGCCGCCGTCGTCGCAAAGCTTTCCCACCAGCTAATAAAAAAAAGACGCGCTGTGTGAATTTACTGCTGCTGTAAACCAACACTTCCTTCAGCTGCAGCTTCACATTAAAAGCATTTTAACTGATAAAACATGAGTTATTTTGTCGTGAACTTTGACGATGCGCTTCGTGAGATTATGCTGAATTATAGATCGTGCAGTAATCCATCGTTCAGTTTAGCAGCACCTTGTATCATAACACCGACTACAGCTACAGTTGTGCTTTCTGCTGAGTGCTGATCAGAAAATATAAAAAAATATCAGCTCATTTCAACTGGACCGCACCCGAAGACGTGCGTCTCGTTTTTATCACGTCGTGCGTCTGTCTGTGGACATGTTGCTTCAGGGTTAGCATGTGCAAAATACTGCTTAATATCAACTGTACTGCTAACAACGGCTAACAATGGCTAACCTGGTTTTACAACTTGTTGTGCTGCAACGCAGCCAACTCAGGTGTGACGTCATTCCCAGCTCCATTAGCATCATTAGCATTGTCATCGTGAGTGTGTTAGCATGCTGATGTTAGCACTTGCATGTTCGTACACAGAATTACTGGCTGTCGACACTGTGTTTGAGATGGTCACCACAGGACGTGATGCTCTGCAGACTTTTACTGACACGAGTTATAAAAAACAAGTGAAGCAAATAAATCCATAAATGAAAACATGATCAAAACATCTTGACAGAAAACATGAAGCCGTGCACAGACGTGACCTCTGCAGCCAAAGTCACAACCAAACCTCCTCCACAGAGTGTGTGTGTTTGTGTGTGTGTGTGTGTGTGTGTGTGTGTGTGAGACTCATCACTTCAGCAAAGAGTTGAGAGAAATACAGCGAGTCGACTATCAAATACAAACTCTTAATATCTTTGATCTCTTAAAATCACAGCGTCCCCACAACCAGCGAGTCTGAGCTGTTTAATCAACACAACAAGCAGACAGCTGGCAGACAACCTGCACACCGAACCTGCTGCAGTCCAAGCCCGCGATCAACGAGAGGCATTCATTCAGTGATTAGAGTCAATTAATACACAGCAGAGGTCATCTGACACATCTCTGTTGTTACACTCAACTTTAAATTCAGGACAACAGGACCAGAACCAGGAGATGAGGAGAGCACACGACCGTCTGAACACGTCTCGTGTGGTCCATGTGGCTGCAGCGAGCACACAAAGAAACCTGGAAGCTGTGAAAATCTGAGGCAGGGAGCGTTCTGATTGGTCGGCTGTGACTTCACAGGAGACGCTCTGTTAAAAACATCACATGATCTCGTCTGTTTGCAACAAACCGAAATATTTCAGCAGAAATACATAAAAACATTTATTTATTCCACTTTGCAGGCAGAGTTCAGTTCAAACCAGCTGATCAGAGTTTAAATTGTGTTTACTGTAACTCTGTTTATGTGCTGATGTGGATTCTGGCTTCTTCTTATAAAATGATCAATTGTCTGCTGATCATCTGCTTCACCATAATTTAAAAACTTGCAAGATCTATAACAGCCGATCACGAGGACAACAAAACAATCTCCTTTGTGTTTTGGAAGAATAAAAAGATGTTTTCGATCACATCCACGCTCACCTGGAGCAGCTATTTAATAATACATGTAAAGAAGTCATGCCTGAACCAGCTGATCACAACTAAAAACATCAACCATCAATCAATCTTCAAGCGAGCATCGAGCGAGTGAAGATCTGCACGTTTCACTGATCACAGTACAAAAACACATTTATAACTTTATCCACTGTCCTCCAGCTGAGACAGCCTCCTGGTCAACAGATGACTTTACTTGTCTCAACAGTAACAGCTAACGGCGGCTAACTGTACCGAGCTCCGACTGAACACGACCGGTCCGGACCGAACACGAACTCGGCCTGACGGCAGTGGATCCAGTCCGGAGGTGGTTTATGTTTCGCTGCTTTCAGACAGTCGTGCAGCTGTCGTCTCACTGGCAGCCGTTGGTCTCGGCTGCTGCCATGTGCAGCCGTGTTTGTCCAGATATTTTACACTTAATTAGTTGCGTTTAACGAGAGCTCCCGGTCAGACAGAGTCGGCTACTTTGACAGCTGTGTGGCGGGAAGCATGTAAATATGTGGAAGCAAATAACCCTCCAAGAAAAAACTCCTGGATCCGTGTCTTTCTCCGGATCCACACCGAACGTTATCGTGCTCGATTCTGGGCTGAGACACTTCCTCCATCTAAGTTTGGTGGAAATCAGTCGAGTAGTTTTTGTGTAACGCTGCTGACAAACCAACCAACAGACACAAACCTCCTTGACGAAGGTAAAAAATGAAAGCTAATTTGATAATTGATCGATAATATAATCTAATCTTTTGTCTGATGTGAGTGTGAACTGAATGACAAAAGAAACTGGGTGAAGACGTCACCTCAGAGGCGTCTTTTTCTATTTTCCTGATGAAGAAAATAATCAGCAGATTTGTCAATAAGACCTGTTCACACAGAGCTGAAGCTTTCTGCACCGACAGGCTGCATGTTTTCCTCTCAGCAGATCTTGAAACCTTGAATCGCAGCAGAAACTGTACAGTGCGTTCGTGTGAGGCCACATTAGCATGACGTGTACCAACAATAGCTGTGGGGGGGATTATGATTTCTGAGGGGAAACCAGGCTCAGTGAAAACATCTCATCCTTTGTACGGCGCCGTGACACACGGCGGCTGTTAGCAGCCACGCTCAGCACAGCCACGGGCGCTTCCTTTGTCTGAATGAAAGTGTCACTCGCAACACAAACATCGCTAAATAAAACCGCCACAGATCACGTCTCCTGGAGGCGAGAGGCTTCTTCTTCTTCTCCTCCTGCGAGCTTTCCATTTCATAACACATGACCCACATTTCCAAACGAGGTATCGTGCACATTCAGCATCAGGAGAGAGTTTCTGCTCGAACCTGCTGAAGCTGAAAACATCAGAGGCAGCATCATTTCACCATCACACAGCCTCACATGCACAAACTACTTCCTCTCCTCGTCTGCGTGTGTGTGTGTGTGTGTGTGTGTGTGTGGCAGCAGCCTGACACCACACCGGCCATCATGTGCACAAGACTGTAAAAGATGAAAACACATCTGTCTGCACCTCCTCTCTTCTTCTCTCCTCCAACTCGCTGCCATCTCCATAAATTATGGAGGGAGCTATATTTGGACGGAGTGAATCTGCAGAGCTTTGTTCGGCGCACATGCAGCTTCAGCCTGATGCTCTCTGCATGCTGATGGCTGTTTATTGACAACGTGGGCTCATTAGAGAGCAGATATAACGCACAGCCATCTGCATGTGCACATCAGTGTTTTAACCCCTTCCCGTGCGTCCCGTGCGTCAATAACCAGAGTGAACCATCAGCGCGTGCTGAGGATGTTTGAGGCTCCTCACCATCTTGGACGGACCGACTCAACAAAAGGCCGAACCAGCGGAGGAGCTGATCATCTGCTCAGACGAGCCTGTGGGCGACCGGAAACAATTAAAAGCTGATGAGCCAATTAAAACCACCTTTTAGCGTTCAGTGCGCGCGCCGACAACACAAGAGCAGAGCGCGAGGAGCTGATACAGCTGCTTTAATTCAGTCATCCAGCCCCTCGTGAGCCCGCGAGCCTGTCAGAGGAAACAAAAACACACCGCGGAGCGCACGAGCTGCGCGCGTGAAGAGGGCGCGCGATGGAAGTGATGGAGAAAAAGAGGAGGGGGGGGGGGGTCATTCCTGCACATCCAGGGGACATAAAGGTGGAGATAACACACACACACACACACACACACATCCACACTTTGTTCCAATTACGCGCGCGTGTGAGTGCGCGCGCGCGCTCACCGCCTACCTCCACAATCAGCGTCTTCTCTTCTCCGCAGACGGAAACGACCCAGAACAAAATGGGAAAGTAGCAGGTCTTCCAGCAGAACCCCGGGAGCCCCGCTGTCCTCCTCCGCCTCCGCCTCGCTCCTCCACCTCCTCCTCCTCCCGTCGCCATGGCTGTGTCCCCGAAATCCCCCCCTCCGCTCTCCGCCGGTGATGTCCAGGCTCCTGCGTGTTTACCGGAGGAAACAGTCCGTGCGCTGCTCGTGCTTCATCCCGTCTGTCTCTCTCTCTCTCTCTCTGTGCGTGTGTGTGTGTGTGTGTGTGTGTGTGTGTGCTGTCTCTCACTCTCCCGGTTCGTCGGTGCAGACGCGCGATTGGTTTCCTACACTTGACGAGCGCCCATTGCGCAGGCTCACTCAGGGTCGGCGGAGCAGCTGGGGAAGCCTGGCTACAAGACAGCGAGGCTGCAGGTTGGTCCGCCCGGGTATCACTGAGGAGGAGCAGGGGGAGGGACGGAGAGAGGCAGGGAGGGAGAGAGAGAGGGAGGGAGAGGGAGGGAGGGAGGGAGAGAGAGGGAGGGAGAGAGAGAGAGAGAGGGAGAGAGAGAGAGAGAGAGAGAGGGAGAGAGAGAGAGAGGGAGAGAGGGAGGGAGAGAGAGAGAGAGAGGGAGAGAGAGAGGGAGGGAGAGGGAGGGAGGGAGGGAGGGAGAGAGAGAGAGAGAGGGAGGTGGAGGTGATGGATGTTGTTGCAGTAGCGCTGTGCCAACACAAGGGGCGCTGCAGCTGCAGGGAGACTGGATCAGCTGAAGACTGAGACAGAAACAATGAAAGAGCATCAGAGTTAAAGGAGCATTCTGTAGTTTTAAGGAATACATTTGAATCAGAAGACAAAGGTCTTCACTGACTGACTAAATCAAAACGTCGCTGTGTCCTCGCTGCAGCGCTCCGACCTGTGGCCCCCCCACAGCCTGTGCACCCCCCCCCCCCCCGACAGCCTGTGGCCCCCCGACAGCCGTGTGGTGCGTCACTTTACATCTATTCATGAACTCACTGGCATGCCGGGATCGACAGGTGTGACTCATTTGTACAAGGCCTCATTTAAACATTAAACCTATTTACACCTTCATATGTGCTAATCATGTGAAAACAGTGTGTGTGTGTGTGTGTGACAGAGGAAGCGTTACCTACAGAGACGTGAAGAGGCAGAAGAGACTCAGCGTTCATATGAATCACACCATGTGTTCGATAATCAGGTAACGATCCTGTCGAGGGATCAGATCTACACTTTCAGAAGTGTTTTACAGTTCCACCCCCGATTAAATTATGAATGAGTGAGTTTTGATTCATAATGCATTTGTCCTCAGGTGTCCTCAGGTGTCCTCGGGTGTCCCTCCGAGCTCCATGTTACATGTGGAAAACTATATGAGAATCCATACTGCGCTGTGTGGGAGGAGATGTCTCTGCAGGTTTACACCTTCACAGTGAAGTTTTCCATGTGTGTACGACACAGTGGGGAAATAAAACAAGATACAAACAGAAGCAAACAGATGAGAGGAGAAGAAGAAGAAGAGCAGAGAGGTGAAGATGAGGAGCAGAGCTCAGGGAGAGACGACCTCAGGAGGGAACCAACCGAACCGAACTGAGGCTGCGTTCAGACCGACTTCAGGAGCTTTCTGTAACTTATGTTCTTGTTTTATTTGTTGTATATCACTGTATTCATTAGCGTCCTCCTGAACGCTAACATCAGCACGCTCACAGTGAAACGCTAACATGAAAACCATAAAACCACAATGCACAACAAAACACGACGTGTCCACGAGTCTGTGTAGCGACTCTCATCAGGAGTCATCACGCCTGTTTTTCTAACAGCTTGTATGTGAATTGCTTATAAGTAATGTTAAAATGTCAACAATCTTAGCGTAGCATGTTAGCATGCTAACATTTGATAATCAGCACTAAACACAAAGTATCTCTGAGGATAATGGATGAAGGTCATCAGCTCTGCAGGAATCTGGACAGAAACTAAAGTGTTGGACTTTTTGACGTGAATGTTTGAACCAGTTGTTAAAACAGCTGTGGAGACATTTTACTCACAACCATGTCGACCTCATGATGGTGCAGGAAGAGACGTCCGGGGATCATCACGTCACGATGATACCTGAGGACGATCCATCCTGAGCTGCTCACGAGGCTGAAGGCTCCAGAGGATGAGAGGTCACCGCTCTGAAGCTCTTCCAGACCCTCTGAGTGTTTCGTGCTGCAGTTACTATCAGCAGCATGTAATCACACTGCAGATAAATAAAGACAAAGAGCGGAGGAGGCGCAGACTGAGATGATTTGGTCTTCAACACCTCCTCTTCTCTCACCTTCATCTTCCTCCCACTCATCTCCCCCCTTCACTTTCACACTCGAGTATCTCACCTCTTTGTGTCCAGCTCTCTCTCTCTCTCTCTCTCTCTCTCTCTCGCTCGCTCACTCACACATGTGAACATCAGCACCTTCACTCAGCGTCCATCAGTGTTGACAGGTCACATGACCTGAACCGTACGATAAATGACCAACATGAATTCAATAATACAATTCTGTTATGTCCTGAAACA
Source organism: Pagrus pagrus (assembly GCF_965226575.1). Classification (NCBI taxonomy): domain Eukaryota; kingdom Metazoa; phylum Chordata; class Actinopteri; order Spariformes; family Sparidae; genus Pagrus; species Pagrus pagrus. Next base: position 1,981,724 of record NC_140187.1, on the reverse strand, counting down.
AATACTCCATTACTGTCCTTCAGTAGATGTTTCAGGTATCTGTACTGTACCTGAGTATCTCTGAGACTTTCCCTCTCTACATCTGAACACAAACATCTGAACTTTCTCCTCCTCACAGCTTCAAAACAGACTCGTTACTTTAGTTTGATGCATTTGAGGTGAATTATGGATTATTGTTATTTGGCGTCATCGCACGCCGCCTTCCCAACATCACATGACTGATGTCGACCTATCAGAGCACATCACGCACGGCAGACGCAGCGAGACGAAACAAAGACGTAAAAGACGTGAACAGACAGAGAGGGAGGCTGAATGGGGAGAAAAGGCGTGTTAGTGTCTCGTATCTGCAGAGTTTCTTATTTCCTCACTTTGTTGCTGCTCGGGACGCTTTACCAACCTGTACTCGATTACTTTTACCGGAGTAAAGAAGTTGAATCAGTGTCTGAGTATCTGAACTTCTACTGGAGGACGGATCATCTGGGCTTTTGCCTCCTCTGGTGATTTTTGCGTCAGAAATAAAAATAAAAAAATAGCTTCACGTTTCTGCCAGTTTTCTCAAACAGGTGCAGAGAAACTGTCTTTCCTTCAGGCCAGACATTGAACCGTAGTCCTTACCCACAATCCTCTCTGTTCAGACAGTGTGTGAATAAACACCATCTGAGGAGAGCAGGGAGCCAACAGCCTCACATCTCCATCTTCTTATAACATCTCTTATGAATCTCCTCCTCTCTGGACGGCTCCGGCTGTTCCTCCGCTCTTCTCCGGCCTCTTCATCCTCCTCTTCCTCTCTTCCTCTTCCTCGGCTCGTCAGCTGTTCACCTTCACAACGCTTCATTTCCACTCTGCATCCGTCGTCAGCTCAGTAAACCAGCCGGTCAGAAAGCTTCTCACACCTTCTTCACGTCTTTGTTCCTCCTCACCTTCTTGTTTTACACATCTTTTTTTTTAATTAAAACCTTTTTCTCTTCTCTCCATTTAGTCCTCGTCCTCCTCGTCAATCTTTCCTGATTTCTCCTCTCTCGTCTCGTTTGCTTCCAGACAGTCAGATTCACACCTCCCTCTCCCTCCTGTTCACTTATAACAGCTTCTAATTTCTGGGTTGTGACCCACTTTTTCAGCAGCTGACATGTTCTGTTCTGGTCCAGCACTGAGGCTCCTTCTGTTCTCCAGCCTTCAGTGTCAGTCCAGTGACATAAACCAACAGTCAGGATGTGATGTAACAAGCCTGTCGAGTGAGCAAAGCAACTATAATCAGCATTTAGAATCAAATTAACATTTTAATAACAGGGTGACGGCGTGACGCGGCCGCTCGTATGAACCTCAGAAGAAACATCAGCTGAATCTGCGTTTATCTGTAGACAGGTAGAGACGAGCATTCAGCAGCTAAAGAGACCAAAACTGAGCTAAAAGAGAGAGAACATTGGACTCGGGCCGTCTTTTGACCAAATCATGCGTTGTGGTAAAAAACATTAATCCTCCAAATCATTTGAATAAGGGCGGTGTGTTTGAAACCACAGATTTATGATGGATCAAGGTTTACTTCCTGGTTATGTGCGAGGAGCCTAAAGAAGAAGGAAGGGTCATGACGTCATCGAACGCCTCAGGACCAGACTGTGGTTTTAAACCCAACACACGTACGTTGTACAACTTCTGATGAAGAAAAAAAACACACCTCAGAGAAGATGTTAACCACTGATTTATTTGTCAACATGTCGTCTGCTCTTTGAGTTTGTGTAGGAAAGTTTTCTGTCGGTGCCGCTCGTGGTGTCAGTGACCAGTCGGACCATTTGGTCATGATATTATCAGGACAAAAAATTTAAAATGTGATTTAAGCGCCTTACATTCATCAGGAGACACAAACACGACTGACCATGTTTCTCTGTAACTGCTGGATGTTAAGCGAAACTTCAGCTTGATGATATCTCAGCGTTCAGTGTCCAACATTGTTTCTGCTGCCACCAAGTGGTGAAAGAAATGAGTTACAGCAGGTTTCACCATCACAACTAAAAACTTCACCTCAACCCGTCACTGTTAACTGAACCTCAGTCTGACCTGAACCTCAAATCCAGGTCTGATGTCCTCACTTTGTAAAGACGTCCTCAACAAACACTGGTCCTCACAAAGATAGACACACAAGAGCACAAATACACTGTCATTAACCGTGTGTGTGTGTGTGTGTGTGTGTATGTGTGTGTGAGTGTGTGTGTACCTCGGAGGAATAATGGTCTCCATGGCGTCAGCAGCAGGGGCTCTGCTTCTAATAAAAGAAAGTGATTACTCACAGCCAATCACACGTCAGAACGAATCCCTCGCTCACCTGCCTCGTCCAATCAGGTGGTGAGTGTGCGGCTCGTTAATGGACGGACAGGCCGGTTAATGAGGACGAAGTGCTGCTGTCGTCTGGCCTGTCTCCTCCTGGCTCGTCGCTGCGAAAGGTCAGTGTGTGTGTGTGTGTGTGTGTGTGTGTGTGTGTGTGTGTAGAGAAAACATTTGAAATATTGCTGCCTTCAAGTTCAATGGGACATTTCTACGTTACATCATGCACTGACATTTTTAAAGCACTCTGCAGATGTTACCTGAAAGACACTCGTTAGCTCTCTGAGTCGGATGAAACAATTAAAACTAATTAAATCTCTGTGAGTTCAGTTGAAGGACCGGTCCACCATGTTTAGCCGAGCTTAGCACAACACACTGGTGAGCAGGGGGAAACTTCCAGCTCCACTCACAGAGTTTAACTACAGTCGTTACTCGCCTCGACTTCTGTGGAGCTGCTTTTAGCATGAACTTGCCTCGTCAGTGCAGATCCCAGAGGAAGATGTTTAATCAGGTAACGTGGACGTGTGTGTAGATAACACACCTGGAGGCACCGTGAGAAACTCTTCATATGCTGAAGTGCTCTAAAGATAGAAGACACACTGACTCCAGCTGTGAGTCAGACCACTCAACTACATCTGCTGTCTGCAGGAAGAAGAAGAAGAAGAAGAAAAGAAGAAGAACAATAGAAAAGTAATGACTATACATTAGTTGTCCAACAGGTACTGACCGCCCACAGCAGGTTTATGTTCTGGTGCTGCTCAGTGTCTCTGATGCTGCAGCCCAGTTCAGCTGCAGACGCTCTGCTGAGGCGTGTCAGTGAATCTTCACACCAGCAGATGGCAGCACTGTGACGTGAGTCACTGAGGGGGGATCTGTTGACGTACAGGCTGTTCATCACTTTGCTCACAGAAAGTTACAAGTGTATCAGAAATACATTCAGATCAGTCGTGTATCCGAGCTGAGCTGTTGGACTTTGTGTTCAGTCTGTTTTTACACAAGTATCTAAACTTGTGTCAGTTTTTGACCTTTAGCCATTTTTAGAGATACTTAAAATATAATTTTCTACTAGTCATTTTGCAAATTTGGAAGAAAAAACTATATATTACTAACCTTTATTCACAGTTAATCAGGAAGTACTCACTCAACAATCAGGTTGTTCATGATTATTTCCTCACTCGCTCCACATTACTTACTCATATTATTTCTGTGTATCTTATTGTAAAGTGTTACCGAGCTGAATAATTAATCTGCTGAAGGAGGAAAGATTCTCTGAGCTCACATGTAATCTCAGCTGGACACCTGCACTTTAAGATGATTTTGTAAAATCACGTCCTGCAAAACACACCAACAATGGACTTTACAGTGAAAAAGGAGACGTCTTGTCTTCAGCAGTTAAACTTTTCGAATCAACAGTCTTGATTCAGAACTTGTGGTGAATCTTGTGCCACGCCCTCACACCACATTTCATGTCAGTATGATCTTTCTAGCAGAAGTTATGCAACCAAAAAACGCCAGAAGTCACAGGGTCAGACTGAGGAGACGGAGTTGATGTAATTTTAACGAGGCAACTGGGAAAAAAAGACAAATCAAGAAAAATATTATTCAAATCAGTGTTTTTTATTTGTCTTGAAACATGTCATGTAACAAGAGAGCAGTGTGTCTGCATCAGAGGAGCATCATCAGTAGATAACCATCTCAACAAACATCTCTGTGCAGCAGAATGAAGTTCATCACTCTACTCATTCACCATGATGAAATGTTGGCAGTCAACATTTGTGCAAAGCCCTCCACTACGTTCAGATCTGCACGTGTGGAGCCATATCACACCAACATTAAGGAGACGGGTTTCCAGCTGCGTTTGTGGCCACAAAAACTTTTCCAAACCTTAACCAAGTGGCTGTTGTGCAGCGTAAGCACAGCGTTGTCTCAACATAACATTTCACATTGAGCCTAAATCAACATTAAATGCAGAGACATGAATTATGAACATTTATTCTCGTGATTGAGTCGCAGATTTTAAGAACAGATCAACAAAACATGTAGATCAGAAATCTTCTCACTTAACCGTATTAAGACGTTGATGGCGGAGTGAATGAACCACGTTGGTTCAGTAGAGCGGTGAGGTTGTTCCTGATATTTGAAAAATGACTCTTCAACTCTGAGTCAAACTTTGAGAAAACAAGTTTCCTAAAACCCTCATTTAATGGAGGATCTCCACAGGGACCAGATTCATACAGACTGACACTACTCAGTTGATGCGACACTTCACATTTCTCGCTTTTTATAAGACAGATTCCAGTGACAAGTGGAACAGAATACATGAACGAATATGCAGCAGGATAGGCGTCCCCCCATGTTTGGGATAGGATTGGAAAAGTAAACCACTCTATTTTAGGATAGGTGTTGTGACTCTTGTACTTCTTCAGCAAAACATCCAGGTTCTGCAGATACAAACTGATGGCAGCGTTGATTGTATTAACATAGTCTGATCTACGTCTGCCGGCATTGTTCAGTCGAGCCTCATGGATCAACATCTGGAGGTGGAAGGAGGCTCCATTGACCCAGATTTTGAAGCCCTGGGTGCTCATCTGTCCGTCAAGCAGCAGGGAGTTTCTCAGGATGGTCAGCTGGTTGCTCAGCTGTGCTTCTAGTCGATGTATTTCCTCCCGTAATCGTTGCTCATTGCTCATGAAGGTGTGATGGCGCTTCACGTACTCTGACATTGTGTCCCGGACAGCTGAACGTTTCTCCTCACCGAACACACGTCTCAGCAGGCTGTATGTTTCCTCAGTCGGTTCAGTGGTGCTCTTCATGACGATCTCCAAGATCATAGAAATCACCAACGCTCCAAGTCCAACAGCATTTGGGATTGGAGTCAACTGAGACAAACCTGATCCCAACCTGTCGATGAAGCCTGGAACGCTGTTGATCAGCTCATTAGAGAAGGTCTGCAGCACAGCGTTTGAGTCGATGCCAGAATATTTCAGCAGAGACTCGTCTATGCTGAGATCTGGTAGGAGGCAGGGGTTGTCCAGAGCAACTTCATAATAGTCCCGAGCAAACCGGTCGTACTCTTCTTGTGAGTATCCAGAGCCCATGTTTCTCAGGATGATCTGTGAGGCTCAAAGTGTGTTTGTACCAGCAGACTGATCACCAGGCAGTTCAGACTGTATGAACATAAAGTCCAACCAGCTCCCTCGTTTAAAGCCAGAACCAACCAACCAGGTCTCTGCAGAGTTGGAGGTGTATTTGTTGACTTTCCTCAGTCCCAGTGTGGCGAAGGTCTTGGAATTGTCCACGTTGTATTAACATGTTTTGTTGTTTGGACTTTGTTAGTTTGGCCAAGAATAGCATGAGAAGCACCTCAGTACTGTATTCCCTGTCATCAGACCGGCCTCCGTCTTCTTGGAGGCCTTGTTGTTCTGTCCCGGTCCGGCGAGGGTCGGCAGACCACCAGCACCATGGTGAGGGGAACGGGAATTAATGTACATTCAGCCCTATTGGCTGGCTGCGTCCCTCCCTAGCTGCCTGTGTTTACAGGAAAAACACAACTGTGCCAAAACAAATATCACTCAACTAGATGTTTCATGAACGCCTGGTGGAGGCTTCACATCAGCCGAAGGCCGGCAGTCAATATACTGTATTTTAAGTTTCTCTGTGATCTTTGACAGCGGGAAGATGCAAACTTTGTGATGCCAAGTGTTTGTGGTGTTGTGACCTTGAACGTCACCTGTCTGGATTTCATTCTTCACTCAATAAACAAGCAAACTGTGTTTGTTGGAAAGTTTGTCAGCGTGTCTTCAGTCAAACCAGATTCACTACAGTTTATATGAGACATATTCAAGCTGCGGCCCTTTAACAGCCTCATTCTGGCCCTGTGATCATTTTCTTAGCACATTTATTAGTTACGTCTGTTGCTAAGAAAGAAAAACTCTTATTCCATTCAACAGTTTTAACCCGGGCTGTTGAAGCGGGGGGAGTTTATGGGAATCAAACTGACAACTCAATTGTGAAAACTAAAAAACAAAGCTGAGAAAAAAAATAAAAAGCAATGTTTCAACACTTTAAACTTAATTTATAGATATTTAAAAAAAAACAAAAAAACATTTTAGAGCAATAAAACACAGATTGTTAATTCTGGTGATTAAGTTTATCTGTGGGGGAGCTGGGTATTGACTATCAATCGACAGATATGGTTTCGTTCAGGGGCGTTACAGATTATTTGTGATCAAGGAGACAGATTACTGATGTTTGTCACCAGTAATGGAATGTAACTGAGTACATTTACTCATGAACTGTGCTTCAGTACAGTTACTTCGCTTGAGTATTTCCATCTCTTGCTACTTTAAACTTCCACTCCACTATTTGATGACTCGAGTGACTTTGTAGATTCAGTGTTGACAGACTGTGACTTGTGACATGTGACCAATCAGACAGTGTTGTGGGCGGGACATGGAGTGAGACCACAGAGTGGAGACGGCGGACAGAGAGAGGACGTCTCAACACTTTTAAATGAAATGCTGAATATCGTCCCTGATGATCCATCTGTCCCCGACACTGACGTCTCCCTCTGCTGGTCACAATGAAACTCTACATCTGCATCTGAATCCCAACACTGACTCGTGGCTCTGTGGTTGTCAGATATGAAATGTTAGTAAATGACTGTGATCATTATGTGAATCTGACTGAATCTCTGGTGTTTGGTCTCTGCAGCCTCCTCTCCTCAGATACAACAAACACTTCCTTCTTCTTCATCCTCCTCTTCCTCCTGCCCTGCTGACATGAAGCCACGCTCAGAGACAAACAGAAGAACAACTGTAAACCAGAAACAAACGTGCCACGATACAAAGTTAATATAACGAAATAATAATATGATAGTAACACGATGAGGAATGAGATGTTGGTGATTGTGGTGAAGCTGCCTTTAAACGATCAGGTGCTCAAGGCCTTAACTTTAAGAACTAACAATTGAAGATTTGACCAAATTCAAACTATTTTTGTAGCTCTGGCCCAAAGCAGGACGGCTCCTGATGATGGCAGACACCGACCTGCGTCTCATCATGTGTCACCCAAATGTCCTTCAGAAGGAGACTTTTTACTCTGAGTACATTTCAGAGCCTGTACTCTATTACTTTGACTGGACTAAAGAAGTTGAATCAGTACTTCTACTCTGTTTTTACGCGAGTATCTGAACTTCTGCTGGAGGAGAGACTGTGTGGACTGTTGACACGTCTGCATATTTGTAAGAAGAGATGATTTCTGACACTTTGGGATCGTAGGATGTGTCGACCACCATCCCAAACATGTTGTCAACATCACATGACTTTTCCAAAAGTCTATTAAAAGATTCATTAATCGTTCATGATTATTTCCTCACTCGCTCCTCATTACTTAGTCATATTATTTCTGTGTATCTTATTGTAAAGTGTTACCGAGCTGAATAATTAATCTGCTGGAGGAGGAAAGATTCTCTGAGCTCACATGTAATCTCAGCTGGACACCTGCACTTTAAGATGATTTTGTGACATCACGTCCTGCAAAACACACCAACAATGGACTTTACAGTGAAAAAGGAGACGTCTGGTCTTCAGCAGTTAAACTTTTTAAATCAACAGTCTTGTCTCAACATCACATTTCACATTGAGCCTAAATCAACATTAAATGCAGAGACATGAATTATGAACATTTATTCTCGTGATTGAGTCGCAGATTTTAAGAACAGATCAACAAAACATGTAGATCAGAAATCTTCTCACTTAACCGTATAAAGATGTTGATGGCAGAGTGAATGAACCACGTTGGTTCATTAGAGCGGTGAGGTTGTTCCTGATATTTGAAAAATGACTCTTCAACTCTGAGTCAAACTTTGAGTGAACAAGTTTCCTAAAACCCTCATTTATTGGATCACAGGGACCAGATTGATACAGCACTTCACATTTCTCGCTTTTTATAAGACAGTCTCCAATCACAAATGGAGCAGAAGACCAATATATTCTAGTACTGGTGCTGTGACTCTTGTACTTCTTCAGCAAAACATCCAGGTTCTGCAGATACAAACTGATGGCAGCGTTGATTGCATGAACATAGTCTGATCTACGTCTGCCGGCCTGAATGTTCAGTCGAGCCTCATGGATCAACATCTGGAGGTGGAAGGAGGCTCCATTGATCCAGATTTTGAAGCCCTGGGTGCTCATCTGTCCGTCATGCAGCAGGGAGTTTCTCAGGATGGTCAGGTGGATGCTCAGCTGTGCTTCTAGTCTTCGTATTTCCTCCCGTAATCGTTGCTCATTGCTCATGAAGGTGTGATGGCGCTTCACGTACTCTGACATTGTGTCCCGGACAGCTGAACGTTTCTCCTCACCAAACACACGTCTCAGCAGGCTGTATGTTTCCTCGGTCGGTCCAGTGGTGCTCTTCATGACGATCTCCAAGATCATAGAAATCACCAACGCTCCAAGTCCAACAGCATTTGGGATTGAATCCATCTGAGACAAAGCTGAACCCAACCTGTCGATGTAGTCTGGAGCTCTGTTGATCAGCTCATTAGAGAAGGTCTGCAGCACAGCGTTTGAGTCGATGCCAGAATATTTCAGCAGAGACTCGTCTATGCTGATATCTGGTAGGAGGCAGGGGTTGTCCAGAGCAGCTTGATAATAGTCCCGAGCAAACCGGTCGTACTCTTCTTGTGAGTATCCAGAGCCCATGTTTCTCAGGATGATCTGTGAGGCTCAAAGTGTGTTTGTACCAGCAGACTGATCACCAGGCAGTTCAGACTGTATGAACATAAAGTCCAACCAGCTCCCTCGTTTAAAGCCAGAACCAACCAACCAGGTCTCTGCAGAGTTGGAGGTGTATTTGTTGACTTTCCTCCGTCCCAGTGTGTCGGAGGTCTTGGACCATATATTAACATGTTTTTAATGGCATTCAAATACGTACAGTTTTTTATTTATGTGCATTTTAAGAGAAAAACAGGCATTTTAAGCCAAAACACCCTGGAGGAGGGATGTGATGGTCCGGGCTGCTCTGGTGCTGGTAAAGTGGGAGATCTGCACAAAGCTAAAGGGATCTTGAATAAGGAAGTCACTTAATTTTGCAACACAATGCTGAAAAAACAGTCAGTAACATACGACCACTTTACTTTGTATAGTCAGCAAATAAAATGAGAGAGAGAAAAGTGTGTGTGAGGACGAGTTTCACCTTCTGCTGGAGGAGAGACTGTGTAGACCGCTGACACGTCTGCATATTTGTAAGAAGAGATGATTTCTGAGTCAGGATCTGCAGGATGTGTCGACCACCATCCCAAACAGTCAGTGTGCGCCCAGCTGGGAAACCCAAAGTGTTGAGTTTTTTTAGCCATTTTTAGAGATACTTCAAATATAATTTTCTACCAATTCTTAGTCATTTTGCAAATTTGAAAGAAAAAAAAATCACTTGGGTGAGTTCACCTAATGTGGGACAGCTGAGCTCCAGTGAGTGTGGGTCTTCATCAAACCAATGAACGTCAATAAAACCAGCAGGAAACACAAGCTGTGATGTCGTGTTATCAACATCACACGACTCTTCCAAAAGTCTATTGAAAGATTAGGGCAGAGCGATCTTTAAACTGGAAACAACCCAGTGACAAGTCATCTTACCAATCACTTATCGTTTAATCGTTAATGATACATGAAGTATGTTAGACTTCCAACTGTTTTAACCACTGACTATGTTTGATGCAAAATCAGAGTCGGTTACATTAAAGGATTACCGTGTAGTTTTGGAGAAGAAATTCAAACTCTTAACTTAAACTACAGACTGCTCCTTTAAAGACTGCTCTTTAAACTACAGACTGCTCCTTTAAACTACAGACTGCTCTTTAAGCTACAGACTGCTCCTTTAAACTACAGACTGCTCTTTAAAGTGAAACTCTCGCCAAAAAGCAACCGAGGCTTTATTTATGATTGGGTATGAGTCAAACCTTCACGTACAAGCACACTCATGACCAAAGAGGCACTTTTAAGATTTACCGTAGTTTCGTTTTGGGGCAAGCTCATTTTGAACGGGAGTACATAGGGCATACCACGACGGCATCAAAATGTCTATTTTTAGACCACTAAGAAGGCTCCACACATCATGAAACTTTACTGGTAGCATCACCAGGGTCTCTACTCATGACACGAGCAGTAAGAACATTGTTTGTGTACACAAAGTGTGTGAAAAAGACGGTTTTGAACTACTTACGCTTAGCTACTGGGACTCCGGCGCGCCGCCGCCATTCCAGGCAAAAAGTGTCGATCTCCGAGTGCGGCCATCAGTACGGAGAGTAACGGTGGGACGCTCCTCGGGCTTATTTCCAGATGAATTCGCGGATAATTCGTTGTTCTGTCGTTAGTCAAAAGCAACACTGACGTCCACTGACGTCCATGTTGACAAGGGAGCCACATATTACAAACAGTACGGCATCAACAGCCACGCGAGAGGTTACGTGACATCACCGGCTGTTGATGCCGTACTGTTTGTAATATGTGGCTCCCTTGTCAACATGGACGTCAGTGTTGCTTTTGACTAACGACAGAACAACGAATTATCCGCGAATTCATCTGGAAATAAGCCCGAGGAGCGTCCCACCGTTACTCTCCGTCATGATGGCCGCACTCGGAGATCGACACTTTTTGCCTGGAATGGCGGCGGCGCGCCGGAGTCCCAGTAGCTAAGCGTAAGTAGTTCAAAACCGTCTTTTTCACACACTTTGTGTACACAAACAATGTTCTTACTGCTCGTGTCATGAGTAGAGACCCTGGTGATGCTACCAGTAAAGTTTCATGATGTGTGGAGCCTTCTTAGTGGTCTAAAAATAGACATTTTGATGCCGTCGTGGTATGCCCTATGTACTCCCGTTCAAAATGAGCTTGCCCCAAAACGAAACTACGGTAAATCTTAAAAGTGCCTCTTTGGTCATGAGTGTGCTTGTACGTGAAGGTTTGACTCATACCCAATCATAAATAAAGCCTCGGTTGCTTTTTGGCGAGAGTTTCACTTTAAGCTACAGACTGCTCCTTTAAGCTACAGACTGCTCCTTTAAACTACAGACTGCTCCTTTAAGGTTGCTCTCAGCAGGTCAGCTGCTCTCTGAAACAGTCACCGACCAGCAGGAGGCAGCGTTTCCTCTCGTCGTCCTCCACCTATCACAGCAGTCGCTCGTGTTGACTCGCAGTGACTCAGCGGGCGTGTCTCTGCTCTCTGTGCTCAGCGATGAAGCAGATCTATGACGAGTCAAACAGTGGAAGGACGAAAGCAAACGGGCCGGTCCTGCACACACACAGTCCAAACACACAGCTGTGTTTGTTTACAGTGATTTCTCAATCTCTGGGTTTCTCTCCACTCCAGCGTCGTCACCTCGTCATCAACTGAACAGAAAAGTAATTAATAGGATTATTCAGAAAGCTAGAAATTAGTGAGAAGCAAGAACAGAAGGAAGAAGGACTCTGATCTTTTAAACTAAACTAAACTTCTAACTGGTTATCAAACGGTAACGCTGATGTCTGTGTGAGCTGCAGCCTGTAACTGTGTCGTCCTTTAAGGTCAGTTTGTTTATTCAGTGTATTCAGCCATGAAAACAAAGTTTGTTTATTCAGTTTGTTTAGGCAGAAAAAAATCAGCCAATGAAGATCTCTCTCTGCTCATTAACATCTCCTCACCTAAACTACAGAATGCTCCTTTAAAGTTCTGGTTTTTGGCTCTCGCAGGCTCAGAAAAGGATCCCGACAGAGAACGACCTCCTGAGAGAATAAGATTGTTGCTCAACCAGAAAGAGCCGCTATCACTCTCGCCACATCCACCAGACTCCATTTACAAAACAGTCATTTTACTGTCGTGAAACACACTTAATCTGAACGGCAAACACAGAACAAATCCTCGTCGGTGAAGCGCTCACGATCACGAGTCGAGTTCTGAAAAATGTGGTGAGGATATTATTCAGCAAACCAATCACAATATTGTTCTCATTTGCGATTAAAGTAATAAATAAATAAATAAACCTCACATACACTCATGTGATTTGATTAAAAACCAAAAGCAAGACAGTCTGAGGCGCAGTTGGGAGTTGACCCGTGCATGCTGCTGTTCTCTGGGTCGAATTCTGACTGACCCGGGTCGGATAAATCATGAAATTAAATCTGTTTTTATGGCCTTTTTCTTTGCTGAGGATGAATGAAAGAGTCTCACAGCCTGAGGTAAGAAGCTGCTCTGTAGTCGAGCATACAACACTGAAACAAAGTTCAGTTTCAGCTTCATCTTCTGTCCACAGAGGCTGTCAATCAACAATGGATGACAGTTTCTTGTAGCTTCAAGTAAAAGGTAGAAAATCCACCGCATCCTGTTAAATTCCCCAGGACTGCCGCCTCGTGTACGCTAGAAAAACGTTGGGTACAGTCGGGTATTTTCCATCACAGCCGACAGAAACAGGAAGTCTCCTGACTGTAAGTGAAGATAATCTGGTGTCTGCCGCTGCAGTCGATTTCCTGCTGTAACTGTTTTTCTGATGAGTGCGAACACGAGGGGGAAATCCACCATCGAGCCCACCGCCGCACAAACATCCTGCCGGTCAAACCTCACTGACGAGAAAGAAGCCGGGACTGAGTTCACACAAACACCTGCAGCTCGTTCATCACAACACGAGACGACAAAAGTCAGAAATATCTTACTGTCCCAGTACGAAGTGCGAACTGCAGGATGCCAAAAATACCAGGATGTCCGACTGCATCCGGTCACATTACACAGTGTACAAGCCAGCTGACCCACAATCCTCTGCACAGCGGAGGACTCGTCAGAGAACAAACACCTGACAGCTCTCTGACAGATGACAACACATTCAAGTATAAGTACTTCGTTCTTTGTACTTCAAGTTTTGTTCTGAGGCTGCGATGGACGAACAAGAGGGTCAAAGTTCAAGTAATAGTAGTTTGTCCTGATTGTAAACATGCTGCATGCAGCAGTGTGAACTCTGTGACGGCGGCTGCAGTACGAAGAGAACGCAAAAAGCAAAAGTCTGCAAACAGGACGAACCCGAGTCATCAGGGTCTGAACTGATGTTCTGGCCTGTGATGATGATCCGCTCATCAAGCAGAGGAGCGCTGGGATCCACTCGCTGACACCAGAACTCAAAGGGGCACTTTTAATATTTACAATATTATGAGGTAATAAAACAAACTGTCTCCATCAGTGAGTGAACAAGCTGCTCTCAGAGGAGAATACGGTCCCAGAAAAAGGTGGCAGGGTCCGCCACATATAAACACAAAAAAACAGTTTAAACTGTGTTGTCCTTTAAGCTCAGTTAGTTTTTTTAAGTCGCATATTTTTGGCCTTTTCATGGCTTTATTGTCAGGACAGCTTGACAGATGACAGGAGGGATGACAGGGGAAATGAGGTGCAGCAGGTCCAAGATGTTTCTCTTCTCAGTAACATTTCTGCCTCAAATCTACAGAGTGCTCCTTTAAAATGGACCCGCTGTCTACAAATGCAGAAAAAAGCAGAACTAACTGAACATTTTGCATTTTCTGTGACAAGTCTGCTTCAAAATAAAAGTCAACTCCCGTTTTTTTTTTAAAAATCGACTGCACATGAAGATCTAGTTTAACTGATTTACGGGATTTCAAAGCTCATTTAAATGTATCTGGACCCGGAGGAGCGTCGAGTGCTTCGTCTTCATCTTCACCATCACCAGATGTGTTTAGATCTCTGTGTCTATAAATCTGACTTGTTGATCGTCACCCGCAGACGTTCAGCTCGATGTTTCACGTGTCGACGCAGGAGAAATAATAATTAAACATCTGTGAGCAAACTGTGAAACTGTGTCTCTGCTGCTCTCACGTGTGAACAGTCGAGTTTACTCAAGATTTCACAACGTTCACGACAGAAAATCAAAACAAGACAAACATGTGAGTGTTTGTACGTGAGAGTGTGTGTGAGAGTGTGTGTCACAGTGTGTGTGAGAGTGTGTGTGAGTGTGTGTGTCAGTGTGTGTCAGAGGTGATTCTGAGTGTGTGAATGGAACAAAGAGACGACCGAGAGACCAAACAGAGGGAGCGGCCGTCCGTCACAAAGACTCTGTTTTACTTAAACACACTTTCCTTCGCTCTTTCATACGATGTGATGTCTTCGGGTCAAGTCAGGACCGGTTCTGTTCACCTCCATCACTAAAACACGTCGTCAAACGTGTGCAGAAGAGTTGAGTTGAGTCAGTTACATGTCGGTGAAACAGTTCAGAAGTGAAGACGAGCTGGTTTCACGTGAAAAATGACTGAAAATTAAAATATTTGCTGATGTAGAGTAACTAGTAACTAAAGCTGTACAGTACTTCTCTCTGAGACATTGTGTACTGAAGTGTCCCTGAGTAAATGTACTTAGTTACATTCCAGCCGTGGTTCTGATGGTTGGTCGCTCCGCTCGCTTTCTGACGCCTCGGCCCGTTTTGTTTGCAGGAATGCAGGACGTCAGCTCAGGTTCCTGTCATGTGACGGCTGCACAGAGGGAGAGAGGTCCGGTTTCACCTGAGAGAGAAACAAGGTGCAGCTGGGAAACAGGAAGAGATCTGACTGATAGTGATGAAGGTCTGACTGTTGAACCTGCAGGATGAAGTCAGGTTTGTGTTGTCAGTGAATGAAAACATGTTTACCTGACAGGATTTCTCTCTGACAGTTATGATCGTGGGTGTTTTGACGTGTCGCCTGTTTCAGCCTCAGGAAAGTATCCGATTACTCCGTCTGAGCGATGTGTGCTGTGTTTTTCTTTAGAGGCCTGAACGCCGCACGTCTTCAGGCCTCGCTCCAAAACCACTCCTGCAAAACACATGAGCACAGCGACTCCGTCAGTTACGTGTTTATGAAAATGCAGGTATTGATAACGCCGTCTGTCTTCTGTCTCTTCTGCCGGCCGGCTGCTGGTTTCTGGGAGGCCTGGACTCCATCCTGGTGCTGACCCCTCTCATTGGACCTCTGACCTCTGGGGTTGGGTTCAAAGCCCTGTCAGGGGGGTGTTCGGGGGTGACGGTGGGACACGGTGATTTGAAGCTGCCAGCTCTAAATGTTTCCACATGCTTCCCCTTGTACGTCTGTTGAGTTTAGATGTGTGAGAACCAAATCTGTGGGGAACCGTGAGCTGAGTCTCCAGGAGAGGTTTCACCCTGTTTCCACCTCAGCGTCAGTTTATTAAGATCATTTATTAAAACAAAGTCTTTAAATTTAAAGATGCAGCAACAAAACTCAACAAATGAAACCAGTTATTTGGAAAATCAATCATCAGAAGTAAATATACAGAAATCTGAGGAAGTACCAGAAGAAGACATGTCGCCTCAGAAGTAGAAGTGAACAACTGACGAAATGTTGAAGAACCTGTGCAGGTCTCAGCTGCTCCTGCAGGACGCCATCTTGGTGGACAAACAAACATAAATATGAGTCGTAATAAACTTCTTTCATTAGCTGAGGCCGGGCTCAACTCCACCGTCCAGCCTTCGTCCACATGGGACCCGGTTTGTTAAAGTAAAGAGTTTATAGAACGGTTCTGAATAAACATCCGGTTTTAATCATGTAAAACTCTATAAATCCGTCCTGACGCGGTGCTGCGACGCTGCCCGAGCTCCAGCTGACCTCTGCTGCCGCCTGCTCGACCTCCCATAAGTCAACAGTGACGGGAAGAAGGTCATTACACACACACACACACACACACACACACACACACACACACACACACACACCTCTTCCTGTAAAGTGCGACTGTAAAGAGATCCTGTTGGTGTCCTGAGGGCACGTTTGAACAAATCACAAGTGAAGCTGTTTCCTTTCCTTCTGAATTCATCTGCTGATGATTTTCTCCATTGATCCAAGTGACGACACCAGCTGAGCTGCTGCGGCGCCCAGTCGCCAGTTCATTTTTTGACTGATCGACTAATTGTCATGAAATCTCAGGTAGTTTTAAGGGGCTCTGTGGAGCTTCTGTGTTTTTTACCATTCGGTACTTTATGTTAGCGGACCCCATTTCTCAGCTAACGTTAGCGACTGTCGCTCTCTGAGACGAGACACTCGAGAAGCAGCTTTAAACACCTGCAACACATCATCCAGCGAGAGAGAGACAGACGAGGACGGTCTCACTCTTCACGTCATGTTACAATACAGAAAGTGACTCATACATGTGAAGTACAACAAGTCATCACACACAGCAGCTTTTATTTGTAACAAAACAACATTTTTATAAACTCTTGTGTAAAAATCTGTCAAATAAATGAAGTGAAGTAAAAATATTTCATGAAACAACTGGCCTGAAAAGAAAAGACTCAAGTAATGTACAAGTACCTTGAATTTGTACCACAGTGCAGTACTTCACACACTAATCACACACTCACACACACACACACTGATCACACACTAATCACACTGATTACACACACACACACACACACACAAAGCTTGACCCAGTTTACAGGAATTTGCATCGAGGGGGAAAACGAGGAAAGGTCTCTGAACGTCACTGAAGTCTGCAGCTCCACTTCCTGTCGCTCTCTGGCGCTGGGTGATGTTTGGACGGGCCCTTGACGGGCCGGGTCTGCGTGTCGTGAAGAGGTTCGGGTTAATCCCCATTACAGAGAGCAGGCGGACATTTTGATTTATTTACTGTTCATTGAGGTTCTTGTACTTAATCTATCTAATTTATGCTCCGACGTGCTGTAACTATTGATTGTTTTCATCGCTGATTTATCTATCGATGACCTTCTCAATGTGTCAATAATGTGGGAGACGATGAAAACGGAGTCATCAGGCAACACGGAGCCTCATTTATAAAACTTAGCAGACTCAACGTTGATCGTAACGGAAGAAAACTGGTGCCACAGAATAGATCGGGTTTGAAAAGTTAAGATTTGTCATTCACAGCCTCGATACACGATCAAGTTCGTTCGTCAGACGGGGAGCATGCAAACACTTGTGTCTCAGCAGCTACAGTGAAGATTTCAGCTTAAAAACGTGTAAATAACGTCTTTTCAGATCAATGATCACACACACACACACACTGAGGCAGCCATCACAGATGTTGGCACAGATACACACTGAGAGGTCGGCAGTGAAAGAAGGGGAGTCGGGTTACTTTGACTCCATACATAAAGTATGCTGACTCTACCTCTTGATGTCTCCCCTGAGGGCGGGGACTCCTGCCTTCAGTCGGCTTAGCGTTGATCCCACCCTCCCTGAAATGAAGCCGGGGGCAGGCTGCAGGATTTACTGTACCTTCAAACACACATGGAGCCCATTTTTTGCCGACCCGCTCAGAAGAAGTCCAAACCCAAACACGTCTCAGGATCTCTCAGCAGGTTCGATGTTGTCACGTTAGATTTATTTTTAGAAATGAAATCAGCAAAGAACAGAGAGCAACGTGTGTTTGAGGTTTTATTTTATTATTGATTATATTTAGTCTCATTAACGACGACGTAACTAAAGATATCAAATGTAGTGGAGTAAAAAAAGTACAATATCCCACTGAACTGTAGTAAAAGTACAACAAACACGTCTTTATGTGTCGCAGCTTTGGTGAGAATGAAGTATCATTGTGTTCAACAGTGTGTACTGTGTGTGTGTGTGTGTGTGTGTGTCTGTGTGTGTGTGTCTGTGTGTGTGTGTGCACTCACTTCATTGTACTTCACTTGGCAGGTCACAGCGTCATGTAACAAGATCCTCTCGCAGCTCGGGCTGATCTGGAGAACAATGCAGGAGGCGAAACACGTCCACCATGTTTTATATCGGCCTGAACACACACACACACACACACACACACACACACACACACACACACTCATATGAGGAACAAAGGTTCAGAAGTGTTTTCATTCAAAATCAGAGTTTTTCTAAACATGGTTGATATTTTCATTATGATTCATTTTAAAGGAGCAATACGTATTTTTAAAACTTTCAAAATGCAGTAACTTTATCAACAGAGTGTTGACGTTACAGAGTGTTGACGTTATGACGGGCCGGGGGCTAGCTAACCAGCTACCAGAGGTGATGGAGGTCTGACAGACCCGTAGTTTCAGCTGGGAGACGTAAAAGCAGCCAGTTCACTACTGAGTCTATAAATCAACAAAATAAACTCACTAAATGTGAAGAAAGGAAATATTTTGACACCTGTTTTCTTTATTAAACAGAAAAATACAACCGTCTACCATCTGAATCCATCCATCCGTTGCGTTCTGACTGAGCGGTCGGGGGAACGTAAACACACGTCTTTATCAGATTACTTCTTCAGATGGACTCTAGACTTCAGTTTGTCTTCATTAAAGAGACACAGAGAGCAGAGCGGAGATTTACCTCCACGTTACAGTGACGTGTGATTTATATTTATTATATCTGTTGGACACAGAGAGAGAGAGACAGACAGAGAGAGAGAGACAGACAGAGACACAGAGACAGACAGAGAGAGGCAGCGCTGGTTCGAGCCTCCATCGCTGCCACTCAGGAAATTCCAGTCATTCCTCAGTAATTCCTCGTCTCTCCGCTCACACAGCCGGTAAACAGACCTCCTCTCTGCCTCCGTCTCTCCTGCCTGTCAACGCTGCGTCTGTCTCCCACCTCTCACCCTTGACCTCCGACCCTCAGTCAGACTTAATAACAGGAAGTGATTGACTCCCCGCTGCTGGTGCCGCGGTGGGAAGAGAAACGAGGCGGCGACGATGGCGGCGGCGCCGTCGTCCCTGGCAACATCGAGCTGATGTCACACCAGAGAGCCGTCCACGACAACCGCAGCTGGAGGACGAAGATTCACATCGGAGGGTTAAATGATTCGTCGATCAGAAGATTTATTGATTCATCGTTAAAAAGTGGCTCCAATTTCCTAGATTTAGATGTTTGTGACGGGCATAATTTTCTCACCACGCGATAAATCAAGAAAATATTCAGCAGATTGATCTAAAATTAAACTGAAACGGTACTGAGTAGAGCGCATACCTCCACCAAGGCAATTTCTATTTGGATCTGCATCAACATGTACTCAACCGTAGATACCGGCCACCTACAGACACATTTTTCCAACACTACTTCCTGAGGAATCAACCAAAGACGTGGAAAAACACCTGACTGTGTTAGAGGAAGTTACTGACGACTGTTCTGGACCAAGACTCATCTTCTATCCAAGCTTGGTGGAAATATGTTGAGTGTGTGTGTTTGGTGAGCAAGTCCAAAGTTCAGGTGGGAGTGACGTACAACAGCCTCCCTGCTCCTCCTCCTCCTCCTCCTGCTCCTCCTCCTCCTCCTGCTCCTCCTGCTCCTCCTCCTCCTCCTGCTCCTCCTCCTCCTCCCGTCAGTCGATGACTCAGTGTAAAGACAAGAAGGAGCAGCGCTTTGAGCGAAGTGAAGGAAGAGTTACGGGAACGGGTGGATGAAACAAAATGTGAGTCTGAGGAGGAGAGACTGAACATGAAACATCAGGAAATAAAAGAAGAATGTACACATGAATTATTTGATCTTTATTAACTAAATCATCTTAAAAATGTCCCGAGAGAACCTTGTGTTTTACTGTTAACTGTGTAAATGACAAATAAAGTTACTTGAATACTGGTGAGTGTCATGAGTCAATAACCTGCGTCACTGAAACAAACAGATACAGAATCATCTTCATGTACAACATTTGCCGAATGAACAAGGAGTCCCAGACAGTTTAAAATGTGTTGTACACAGAATTATACAAAGTTTATAAAGTTTCTCTTCACGCAAAAAGTCTCTAAATTGGGCGTTTCTTTCAGGGAGTCTGGTGATTTTCTCCTCTTTCTCCAAACAAGTAGCCTTTATTAGTTACTGTTTACTGGATTTGTAAACTTTGACATGTTTAGCATCAGTGTGTTTTATTCTTTAATACATTTGGTGTAAATGGTGAAATCAGTTGAAACAGTGTTGAAACAACAAACTTTACAGCACTTTAAACACAAAGAACAGACTGTTTTTCACAGCGATGCAGCGTCAAACTGACACTTTTTACAATAAACGTCCTAACGTGTTGTTTTTAATGCCGAATTTACAAAAAGGCACCAAAGATTTAGAATCTGTCGAAGCCGTTTCACAAAGTTTGATACGTTTCTCTTCATGATGCAACAACTCTTAAAATCACACTTTTTGTAAGGGAGTCTGGGATATTGCCGTTACTAGAGACGTAGTTCCTCTGGAAAACATGTTTTTTTAAAACTATTTATATCATTAATGTATAAAACACTAATTATATTGAAAAATGAATTATTTGTGATTAAAATAATGGTTGTTAGTAACGTGCTCAACAAGCTCAGCCAACATAACTCAAACCCTGGTTTGGTTTAGGCACAGAAACTTCTTGGTTGGGTTCAGGAAAAGATCAGATTTGGGGTTAAAATGGCCTCTTTTTACACTCTGAGGGAGCTGATGAGATATTTGATTGTAGAGGAGACATGAGGAAGGATCCAACATGGCTGACACACAGAGAGGTCTTGGATGATTATTACTGGGGTTAGGGTTATTAGGGTTATTAGGGTGATTTTATGCTTTCCTATTAAAAACAGCATCGATTAACAGGTTTATATGACGACATGGAAAACATGGTGGAGAAACTCAGTGCTCATGCGTGAGGAGCAGGTGGTGAGTCAGTCAGGTGTAACAGAGCTGCTTCCACTGTTATTGTAGACTCTATAATGGTGTTATTGCAGACGTTCGTCAGTGTTTCCACCATCATGAAGTTCAACACACACACACACACACACACACACACACACACACAGTTAAACCCCCGATGCCTGGAAATGATCGGCTGTTTCTATGTATTTATTCTTCATGTGTCGTCGAGTGCTGAGGACGAATCGAGGAGTCTCGCAGCCTGAAGGACGATGCTGCTCTGTAGTCTGGTGGTACGGCGGCAGGACGGCTGGATTGTGGCGTAATGTTTTATGTTGGACACAGAATTACCAAGGCCCGGGTCCACAAAGCGGCAGGAAAGAAAAGCAACGTGGTAACAATATCTTGACAGCCGCCGCTGTACGATCCACACTCGTCCTTTGTGGTTTACGATCCGTTTGTGTTTTATCTGACATCTGGACATCAAAGCGAGGAGGATGTGGGTGATGACATCATCCATAGGAGACAAAAATACGGTGAATATGAATATATAAAAAGAGCCACGGTGACGTCACCAGAACCTTTCTGAAGAGTTGAGAGACATTTAAAGCGGCCGCACAAGAAAGATGGAGACGTTGGACGCTGGACATTTAAAAACATTGACTCTCCAGTGGAAGTCTTTCCAACATGTCAGAGAGGATGAACTGACGTCTTTTGGATCTGGTTCTGCTCGCTGTGAGCGTACGATGAAGGTCCGGTACGCTGCTGCACTGAAATGGTCGTGTTGTTCTGGGAGTCAGCTGCAGTCGACATATTCAGTCGTTCAGGTTCGAGGATGTGTTGATGACCTCATCGTCATGCATCCTGCTAACAGTGTGTGAAAATATGATGCGTCCGTCTTTCACACGCTTCCAAAACATCACACACACAAGCTGGTCGTCTCGCTTTTGTCCACAGGGGGCGCCAGAATCAACAGAAGAGACAGTTGATTGTAGCAGCTTTAAAGTTTTAAGAGTACTTTTACTCCACTACATTTATCTGACAGCTTTCGTTACTGTCGTGACTCTGCAGATTTAAATCAATACAACATATACACAATGTTTCAAGTACAGTACTCGAGTAAATGTATTCAGTTACATTGCACCAGTGACACAGATTGACACATAAACCTATAAACCTGTTATCACCTGCTCAGTCTCACACACACACACACACACACACACACACACACACACACACACACACACACACAGCACTTATAATCAAACTTTCACTGTCTTATGTTCACACACACACACACACACACACACACACACACACACAGTGTCCAGGTCATAACGGTGTCCCTTTAATCCAGTTAAGCAGCTTTATGGACTCGGGGAACGTGTCAAGGTGCTTCATCAGCTCATCATCGTCGTCTGGGAGAGTTTGGATTAATCCAGTCCACAGCTTTCAGCTAAATGCTAACATTAGCATGCTAACATACTCACAATGATTAAAAAATACACAGCTTGTTAAAACCGAAACAAAGAGCTGAAAGACGTTAAAGAGATTTGCAGCGTTGCAGCGTCGGGCGATAACTCACCGAGAGACTTTCATATAACTTACAGTTATTCGAGTCATTAGAAAATTAATTAGCAGAGTTTTAAAGACTCGTCGCCTTACTTTGGAAAATGCTAACACAGTGTATGCTAGTGTGTTAGCATGGAGACGTGGATGGAAGCAGCTACTGTCTGTCTCTTTCTCGCTTTCTTTCCCTCTCTGTGCCTCATCCTCTCTCCCCACCATAGGCCACCTTTTGTCTCCATGCAAAAACTCAAATTCCTCCCGGCCTCTGCCCACAGTAACACACACACACACACACACACACACACACACACACACACACACACACACACGCATTCCTCTGCCCGGCAACAATGAGGTCTTTGTGTTGCACGCCGCCCATGTTTTCATTTCATTTTTTATTGCTTTTGAACTCCTCGCATGGAGAATTTAATCATCTCTCCGCTGGTTCCTGAGGTTGGTTTTGAAAAGAATTTTTTTTGTTTGGTGGCTGGTCGTCAGGGAGGCCGGCAGCTGCGGTGTGTGTTCCCATAACGAACACACACAGACACACACACACACACACACACCCCCCCCACATGAGCCAAGGACAAAAGGACTACGTGTTTTCAAAGGCACCTGACTTCACGTTTTGTTTCTCTTCGTATCGTCACTGTTGAAAAACCTAAAAGGTTGCTGGCTCTGAGCAGAGGAACAAAGAGCCGAGGCTTTGTCGAGGAACTGAATGTGAAAATAAATGACTGTAGACGCATCAATTAAAGGAACAGTTCCACCTTCTCTTACGATCAGACAAGGTGAACCTAGATGCAGACCCGACCCGACTGGTGGATCACAGCAGGTTTACTGAAGAAGCTGCATGTGAAGATGATGATGAGGAGGGAGAGCTGCAGGCTGTGATTGGAGGACGCGGGAAAACAAAGACAAAAGATAACTTGAAAGCAGGATTCAAGGTGGCCGACATGTTTTCTACCACAAAGGCTGATACAACCAACTGAGTGGGTGAAGGACTGCGCTGCCCAGTGACGTGGCCATATGACATGTTGTGATATATATGAGGCTAGAGCCAGGGTTATCCTCGCTTAGCATCTGGACCGGAAGAAGCCTCCTCGCCTCCTTGTAAAGCTCCACAATATACTTCAGTAATAAAAATATAAACACGTCTGGAGTGTAAATGTGTTTATAATACATTTCTGGTGTCATAACAAAGCTTTACGGTCATTTCTGCACTTTGTCACCTTCGCTGATAGTGGAAGCTCAGTTCGTATCGAGGAGAGGAGCAACCACTTCAATACTTTTCTACATATTGTGTTTAAAAAAGGTCCGAAGAACAGAACCGGACGGTATGAAGTATTTACACAAACAGCAGAGGCGTCTGTGTCTGTGAAAACAACGAGGACGTGGAGACAAAATAAAGGAAATAAAGTCCAGAAAATGGAGATGAATGGAGATGGAAGGTCTGCAGCCTGTTGATGTGACGGAGCCGTGATCGAGTCATGTACATAAACACACACACACTTCACACACTTTACCATCAGCCTACAAAGTCTTAACTTGGGCAAACACACACACACACACACGCACACATACAACCTCATTTCCTGTAATCCCTCGTCACCTGACCTCCGACCTCTGCGAAGGTGTTGACAGATTTAGGACCCCCAGCTTCCTCCGTGTCTGTGTGATGTGATTTGTAAAGAGGTCTCATTCCAGTCGTGTAGAGACGCTTTTAAATAACGATTACATCAAACTGAGCACTAAAAACGTCACCGACGTGATTTCTTCTTCGTCAAAAGGCCTCAGAGTTAAAGTCACTCAGTTTGTTTCACAGGCAGCTCGTCTGAGTGACTTTTTAAAAATGTAAACTCAGTCATCAACTCCTCCCTCCATGCTGATATAAAGTCAGGTGAAGTCTCGTGGTCCACAAAACATCTCTGGAGCTTCACAGTAAAACAGAGTTGCAGCGTTCTGCTGAACACCTGAAGCAGCTGGAGATGATTTAAACATCAGATGTCTCCACACAGCTCGTCTGCTGTGATCAAAGTCTCCCCGAGACCCCAAAACTGATGTGAAAAGATGTTATTGACACCGTTAGCTCAGCAGCTACAGCGAAGATATCAGCCTAAAAAAGGTTGTAAACATCTTTATCGTTTTGTTTTGACGTTGCGTGTGGACTACAAAACTTCACCTGACTTTCCATCGGCATGGAGGGAGGAGATGATGACTGAGTTTACATTTTTCTGTGAACTTATCCTTTAAATATTCACTGATACTATATACATGATCTCATGCTAACAGAAGAAGCTAAAGCTAACAGGTTCATCAGTCTCACCTTGTAGCAGACACGAGGCTGCAGCCAGGAAGTCACACGTCTAACTTCTCTTGTCAGAACCTCATCAGAAACATTGGTTCAGTTACATGTAATGAGTTTTATCTCACCACGTTAAAGTCTGGTGGAAAATAATGAGCATTCAAATCAGACTTTATAAGCTGCATGTGTAATGTGTGTTTGTCTGCTGAGCTTACATACTGGAAGATGTACGCTTCCCCCAATCCAATGAAGAGCATTGTCGGGGTTGTTACTCTGAAAAGTACTCGTGTTACTCCCTGTTGTTACTCTGCTCGCTGCATTACTTTAGCTTCACTCATCAACATCGCCTGACGTTCATTTATCACATAATGTTCAGTTTAAAAATATAAAGTTAAATCTCACAAACATGAAGAGAGACACACAACATCTTAACTCACAAAGAAGCATGATGTGGTCAGCGACTGTAACATCTGCCTCAGTGGGAATGACACACCTGTTAATGACTAAACTGTCCTAACTCGAGGGGAAATACCTCCACAGGTGACACATTTTAATGTCAGTCAGGCGACTGAACAAGTAGATGCAAATTTGGACACACACCATGAACGACAAACAGCGACGAGTCGTGATAACATCAGCTGGAAATGTCAGAGTTTCCTTGTTAGAGGATGGAGGTCAGCAGACAACAGTAAACTACATGAAGCTGGACTCACAGCGACACCTGCCTCCTCTCACTTCCTCCTGACATTCAAATTAGAAAAGCAGAAAGAGGGAAGACATCAGTCCGGATGCAAATCAAACAGTCAAATCGATGCATGCTGGGAACTTTCACATGACGTCGCTGTGACCGAGGTTAAAAATGGGTTTTCACTTTGAGCGTCCAACATGTCTGAACCTGTCCGATCACCCGAAGAGCTTCTGGTTCTGAAGTCAGAGACAGACGGAGAGAGTGGAGGAGGAAAACAAGAGCAGAGCGGCCGGAGGTGTGTTTACACCCAACACCATGCAAATTTCCTGACGTGGACACGAACAGATGGGCTCTTAAGTGGTTCGAACCGAGGCGAGGACACGTCGGCACGCGTTGGAAATATTTTAACATGAGTGAGAGTCGACTTCACGAACAAACAGAGACAAGAGGAACAGAGAGGAGAGAGAGAGAGAGAGAGAGAGAGAGAGAAGAAATAAGAGACAAATAAAGTTGAGTTTCGAGATCAGAGAGTTTGAGACGTCACCGGACCAGAGAGAGTCTGTAACTCCAGAGATGGTTTATGTACGACACATGTCCCGCCCCGTCCCACCAAAAGCGAATCATCTGCTTTATTACAGCTGAACCGGGAAACATCAGCCAACCGCGAGGGCACAGTCGAGAGTCACGTCAGTTTTGACCCTTTTAGTGCGACTGCAGACTGACAGGAGAGGATATCACACTAATACCACACCAGACACAGAAGATGGTGACATGGAACTGTTCGCATGTGTAGAAGAAGAATAATCTGTAGAAAAAGAGGGTCATCATTGAGACACGGGCCTCGTCAGATATAAACACCAGGGGGCGCTGCTGCTGCTGAGTGTCAAGACTTCCCTTAAAGGACTTTGTCGCTGGCAGCTAACAGCTACAGCTAACATCTGTACAGTCGCACATCAGCTGTTTGTGTCAAATAAAACACAGTGTGCAAATATACAGATGTGACAGACGACATCATTTGGAGGAAAACGTTAACTACCGTGTCGGTGAGAGAGTGAGTGGTCCGTTGATTCGTTATTTCACATCTGCTCATGATTGTGATACAAAATAAACCAAACAAAGCTACTTTTGATTTTCAGCTCGGATCAGAAATAAGGAACAAACGTTCTTCCAGTTGCCAGGGCAACAAAACTATGGCTTATAAATTGCTGCGAACTGCGTTTTGTACATTAATATGTGGTTCTGTATGTGGTTTAGTAAATTATTTTAAAACAATTTAATTTAGATGCAATCTTGCCACAAAATTTAGCCATTTTAAAATCTTGCCTGTTGGAGCAGCATCATGTTTACTGAACCATCACTGAAACCGCTGAGAAGAAAACGGGTTCAAAAACATAAAAACTCACATTGTTTGGTTCAGTTTGCTTCTTTAACTTTCCACCATCTTGTTTCCTTCTCTGTAAAAGCAAAGTGCCACGGAGACAGAGAGACAGAGATGGTGAAATGTTCTCTGAGTTCGCTGGATAAAAGAGAAACGATGGAGGAGAAACACTGCCTGGTGCAACACGTTATGGAAATTCCCATAAGTGTGTGTGTGAAGGTGTGTGTGTGTGTGTGTGTGTGTGTGTGTATGTGTGTGTCAGCCAAAGATTGTCAAAACAAACGGAGATAAGTGAAGAATGTGTGATGACTGACTCTTGTTTGTATCCGTCGCTCCACCACGTTGGTTCAGACCGAAACATCTCAACGCCGACGGGATGAACTGTCGTCGCTCGTGGTCCCCAGAGGACGAACCCACCGATGGAAAAGTGACCTGACACGATTCCTCCAGCGCCACCTGCTGGCCAAAAGTTTATTTTCCTTAAACTTATCCAGCTAAAAAATGTCAGCATCTAATCTGGATACAATCTGAACTGGAACAATATTTTATAACCACATTCATGTTACCAAGAGCATGAATCCTGGTGTGTGTGTGTGTGTGTGTGTGTGTGTGTGTGTGTGTGTGTGTGTGTGAAATGGGAGTGAAAGATGATGTATGAATATGTGTTTGTGCTGGAATGTGTGTGTGTGTGTGTGTGTGTGTGTGTGTGCTGTATTCGTCAGTGTTTGGTAACCTGTGAGTGTGTTTTTCCCCGCAGCAGAGTCGACAGGCAGCAGCTTGTCTGTTGGCTCTGCATGAATGTCAACAACACACACACACACACACACACACACACACACACACACACACACACACTCATGTGTTTTACTCTGTTTTAAAGTTATTCACTTCCTCTCACCCAAATGTTTTCTGAGACCAGACCCCCAGATGGTCGAGCTCTAGTAACTTATAACTGTGGATATCTTCACAGTCGCAGGTGTTCATTTGTTTATTTTGTCGATCGTTTTTCCCTTTTTTGGGTAAATTCCTGTGCCGAGAGGTCGCAGGTCGGTGAGTCTGTCTCATGAAACGCGTTTCACATCATACGTGAACATGAAATGTTTTCCTGCTCCCGTCCGTCCTTTGTGTCCTCGACAGTAAACAGAAGAACCAGGTGAGTCCTGCAGACGAGGGACAATGGAGGAAATCTGACACCTGGACTGTCGTCAAGCTGTGAGAGAGTCGTGACGAGGCTTCAAACTCGAGGTCCAGTGGTGGAAAGTCAGTCTGAGGTACTTTAACATCCATCTCATGCTACGTTATATTCTCCTCCACTGAAAATATTCTACTTATACTCCACTTAACTTATTTTCTAGTGTCTTTGCAGACTCATACAAACTACAGAGTCTGTGTTAGCCTCATTAGCTGTTAGCTGCTTGTGAACACATGCCTGTAACTCACCTGTAACTCACCTGTCACGTCTCCTCACTGACAGCTGTCATGTTCTCACATCTGGAACTGCGTCTCTGAAAAAACACAACAAAACATATTTACTTTAACATATTCAGCCACTGTAAAATCCTGTTTTCATAAACAATACGACCCCTGCATGATGAGACTGATCTCATCGGTTGTCATCATTTCATTTTCCAGCAGCTTCTTTGATTGAATACTCGATAATAATACTTTTACTTTGTACTTGTAGTGGAGTATTATCACACACAGTGTAGTTTAAGTACTTTAACTGAACTTTGAGCAGTCCTCAGTGCAGCTGCTCATTCAGACAGGGTTAATACTCACCAGCTGTCTCCTGCAGGAGGACCGCGGCTCTTCACTCGCGTGAAGCGGCAGCAGCGCTAACGCTCCCCGGGCTGACGGTGACATCAGCGGGCAGCTCCTCGCTGTCAGCACCGCTAGTGCTAACACAAGGAGCTCCCGCTTCTTCCCGCTGTTTCCTGGTGATGTCATCAGTAATGGCCGCCGTGAATAATCTCGTCACCTTTGATAGTTTTGCCACAAACTTTCTGATTTCCTCCCGCTGCAGCGACTTCATTTTAATTAAAACAAATTTAAAACATTTTTTTTATTTTATTTTTTTTGTTATTAATATTTTTATTTGTATTTTTTTTAAAATTATTTTATTTTTTGTTTCTTTTGTTCAAGAACTTTAAATATATATGTAGCATAAATTTTAATTCCAGTCCACCGTCAGCACAAACACAACGAACACAGTTCAGAGGTCTGATAATTAAAAGGAGTAAAACTGAAATATATAAACAGTTTAATTGTTTTTGCCAATTCCCATTTTTTTTTTAGATTTAAATGTTCAATGGAAGTCAAATATGATTTCAAGTCTGTAACTTTAAAAGTGTGACAGGAGGGCAATCTTTCAAGCCATTTGCTAAAATAATAATTAAATGAATTGTGTACATTTCACCTGGGGAGAAGCTGGATTTGTTAAGATGAGTAAAATATCGATCTTTTTTAGAGTTTCAAGCGTTTCTGAAAGATGTTTCTGTAAATCGAACCAGAAGAACCAGCAGCTGTTGTTTACATCAGGGGAAATGACAAGTAATGTCTTTAACAGGATAAATATATTTATTTATCGTTTTCTATCTTAATAAAGCCAACTCTATTTATATGTGGGAGTCGTGATATCATCAAGATGACTTCTAATACAAGTAACAGTGCACTTTCCAGGTATAGAAACCCCATTAACAGTAACAGGACATTCACTTAAAGTCAGTTCATCAAGATGTACTTTCTATATCGTTTCTATATGAAATGCACCGTTCACTTTGTTCTGCTGCTCTACTTCCTGAGTCACTTCTGCACCGGTGCAGTAGGATGGACCGGTCCAGTGTAGACGGGACTGGAGGTTCTGATGCCTTTTCAGAGAATGGATTTTTAGAAAAACGTAATCAATTAGAGGAACGTAAATAACGACTTTTTTGACCGTAAGTTTTCGAGGCTGTTATGGAGACAGCAGTGGCTCTGGGCCCGCAGCTCTTCCCGACCTTCGCCTGATGGTAAGTCCACTTCTAACAAACCAAACACTGAGAAGTTCACTCAAATGGTTAAACTGATCTTTCCATTTGTATTTTGACTCGTCTCAGACTGTTTGAGCCGATGTATGAAGTGTTCTCACGCGATTTTCTCACTCAGGAAAAACAAAAAGGACAAAGACGGGACTTTAAAATGTTAATGTGCATAAAAATAGCTTTATTTCCAATAATAAATCAGAACCTGCATGCAGAAACCAATGATTCATTGGCTTCTCCACTCCATTGGTGATTCACATGTGGTGTTTGTGACATTAAGCAGCAGAACATACGTTTCTCTCCCATGCTCGCCGAGCAGACCCGGAGCTGATTACTACTCAAAACATTTCTTTTTAACTTTTTCCTGGAACATTTTTACTCCCTCAAAAGAAAAAACACGCTTGATTGTTTCACTTGTTTAAATTTGAATCAAAATCTAATCAGTCACTCCTCAGTCTGAGGTCGAGGTCAGCTGATACACTACACAGGAAACAAGCATCAGCATTGTCTTGATTAAATTGTTTTGTTTCCTGGGAGGTGAAGACCTCGAACCAGTGTCGAGATGTTTCAATCGCTGGGAGCAGCTGGTGTTTGCAGGGACCTTGAATCTCCCAAATTTCATCCTGCTCCGTTTTGGCTACAAATAAAAGATAAAATAAAATAACTGAACCAGCTCCAACTAGTAATCAGCCCGGGTCTGATACCGACAACATGGCTCATCAGCACAACATCCCCTGAACAACGAGATGAACACCAACCACAGAAGCAATCCTTCTACAAACACAAACATAAATACAAAAGCAAAAAACAAAAAAAAAAGTCTAAAAAGATAATAGAAACTCTTACAAAATAAAAAGTTTCAAAACTATTTGCCTCTGAAAATCTCAAACTAGTGTATATAAAACTTTTAAAATCACATATACAACAGCTTAAAAAGGGGGAAACACCCCAACCTGAAAGAAGGCAATAAAATAATTTGACAGTTAAATTAATAAAAAAAATAAAAACAAAAAAGGGAACAAGTTGATCTAGTGGAGAACAATGAGCGGAGGCGAGTTAGTGTTAGCATTGGTAGTATCAAAACAGTTTTCTCATTTACATTTACAGTAAATCACATGAACGGTACTGATGGGGAAACAAAAATAAAAACAATTTGGCATTTAAATATTTGGTTGATATTTTTTTGTTGCCAGGATGCGGCTAAGTACCAAGTTAATATTTCTTCAGTTTCTTTTTAAATGTTTATTTAATGACTATATACAAATCCTTGGTAGATCAGTCTGTGCTGTGAAGAAATGTGAGCATCGAACCTGTTCACCGTGGCTTCAGTGAGTGCTCGTAGACCCCAGAATGAGAATATGAAACTAAAACTGTCGTCGTAGCTTATTGAGAAAGCATCAACCCCACGGTTTAAAAAACAAAAACACAAAGTACTAAAAAAACTACCAGTTTGTCCGATCACAGAGCTTCAGCTTTCTTTTCATTGGACAAATAGTCCCAACATCTACTGGATTCATGAATATCATAGTTTCTACAAGTTAGTGGTGAGCTCAAAGGAAAGTTCGACATTAAGGGAGATAAGTTTCTTTACTTTGAGGATCGACACCACTCTCATCCGTCTTCAATCTTCAATAATTTGGTACTTTAACCCCTTTAAACACAGCAGATTATCACTTTTACACTTTGCTTTTTGCAGGATTAAACAAACAAGAAATCACAAGCTAATTAGTGAGATTAAGCTGCGTCATGTCGTACAGGACGTATCGTGATTTCTAGTTTCCGACTCAGCTTGAAAGTCCTGAGTGCGACCAGGAAACACAAGTTTAAATTTCAACACTTTCGGAGCTTTAATGTGACGTGATTAAACACAGCAGGTTTTTTAACGTTATATTGTCAACAACATGACTTTGTGATCATAAAACCATCTTCAGTTGCTAGCCCTCTGATTCCAGTCTTTATGCTAAGCTAAGCTAACTGTAGCGTCATATTTAACAGAGCGATATGAGAGTGTATCAATCAACTTCCCAAAATGTCAAACTACTCCTTTAGAAGGTGCAATATGTAAGAACCGGCCACATGCTGAACTCATACTCCAAACAAATAGGGGGCAGCGAATCAACAGAGCAGCCGCTAACTGCTGCTAACTGTAGCGGTGCAGCTAGCGGTCTGGACTGGGAGCCTGGAGCACCGGGGAAGTGTTGGTGTTGAGTGAGTGCAGGAGCTGTGGACCTCTGGGACGAGGAAGGAGCCAGCGGGGAACGCATGCAGGGAGCGGCGCTCATTTCTCGATTGTGTTAAACTATAATTCTTACATATTGCACCTTTAAGCTTGAGTGTAACTGTGTGAGAGGGTCAGCAGCTAGTCATCGTGACCGAGCTGTGCGTGTGTGTGTGTTTGTGTGTGAGGAATGTAGGTGTGTCACCTTGTAGGAGCATGTTGGTCTGACTCCAGTCGAGTTCATCATAATAACAGAAAAACAAACCCTGGAGGCACAGCGGTAATTATTATAGTGGTGAAACATCTTCCAGGCGTTTGAAGTGCTCTCCAAAACAGGCAGCAGAGCACAGCACTTTGCAATGCAAGTGTGTGTGTATATGTGTGTGTGTGTGTGTGTGTGTGTGTGTGTGACCTGGGTCATACAGTATTTGCAAATTCTTCCTCCAGATTAGTTTAGCTTACTTATGTGGTGCAACGTGCCAGCCTGCAGGGACTTTCCCCACACGAGGAGATACAAAACATGCCAGAAGTTTTAAAGAAAAAAAGTCTTTTAAGGTCATTTTAATAAACTCTGCTGCATCAGAAAATTCACAGAACATGAACTGAAACATCTCTCGACACCGTGAAATGATTTGCAAATATTTCCTGACCCTTGTCTGACCGTCTCTTCTCTCCTTGTAAGTTTTTGGACCAGTTTGAGGATAAAGATTAACAAATATTGTAATTAT
Source organism: Pagrus pagrus (assembly GCF_965226575.1). Taxonomy (NCBI): domain Eukaryota; kingdom Metazoa; phylum Chordata; class Actinopteri; order Spariformes; family Sparidae; genus Pagrus; species Pagrus pagrus. Next base: position 1,948,915 of record NC_140187.1, on the reverse strand, counting down.
TAACATCAGTCTGAACGGATGACGGAGCAGAAAACTAATTCATCTGAACAACATGAGCTCAATTCGTTTCCCGTCATGAAGGGATGTTTAACAGCAAAAACTGAAATCTCTCTGCATGACGAGGAGTTTCTTTTTTTTAAAAATCTAATAAAAATGTTCACATAAAAGTCATTTTGCTACAACGTGAGAATCTGCAGTCCAAGAAAACAGGTTCAGAGGAAGACGAGGAGGAGAACAGAGGGAGAATAAATAACTGGACTGTAAATGCGTACCGAGACAACAATCATTGCACAGTGTTAGTGTTTTAACGGGAAGAGAAGAGAGGAAGGGAAGCGACGAGGAGTTAAACGTTCTCCAAGTCCTCGGTTCTAAGTTCTGTTGTTTTGTCTCTTGACGTGGGGACAAAATAATAAAAACAAGACAAAAAAATAAAGATCACCGTGTACCGCAGCTGAAATAGTCCACTCCTGTTGCTCCTTTTCCAAAAGAGAGAGACCAGCGGACCAACAAAGCCTCCGATTGGTTAAGAGAGCACCAGTAACATTAGCATACATCAGGTAGGAGGAGTCAGTCTATCGATTGTGTTGTCGGGGCTTCTCTCCTGATTCGTTATCGAGCGTCACTCCGCTGAAGAAAAGTGAGGAGGAGGAGGAGGAGGTATGATGATGATGATGAGGCACTGATTGGGTTTTTCAGGGTTTAGGGAGTGAGGTGTGTGTGTTTGTGGGTGTGTGTCTGGAGGGGGAAGAGGTCAGGGTCTATGCGTAGATCTCTGTGGTGGGAGCTTTCTTGTAGATGGGCTTCTTCCCCAAATCGTAGCTGCCCTCGTCCTTCTTCTTCATGCGGTAGATGAGGAGGAGGATGAGGAGGACGGCGAACATCAGGCAGACGGCGCCGCCCGTGATCAGAGCTGCAAGAGAGAAAGGGAGGGAGGGAGGTTAGACTTGAACTTTCTCGTCCTCTGACATTTACTCAACTGATACGTTTATACTTTAACATTCTCAAGAAACAGCTGGTGTGGTGCGATTTGCTTCGTCATAGCTACACGTGTCCTGTAAACGTAGGTAGCTGGGGATCATTGATCCAGAGGCCAAACATTCACATAATTTTAAACCTAGTTTTCATTCTCTGACGACCAGTTTCAAGGTTTCCACTGACCTGCGAGGACCTCTGTCTTTTTAAGGATGCTGTCTTCGCTGGCATGGGACATGAGGACGTTGGATGGGTGCTCCTCGCCGGGCTCGGCCCCGTTCCTCAGCAGGGGGATTTCGTTGCCGTTCTGGATGATGACCTCGTTGACGGTCGGCCGCACCGGGCGCTCCACCTCCGGGATCTTGTTGTCGTTCACATTGGGCTGAGGACGAAGAGAGAGATTTAAAAACATGCAAAGTCAATAAACTGAACCTGAAGTGTGCAGCAACACTGCCAAATCAACTATATACACACTGCTGTAAAATGATTCTGATTTAAACATGTGAAATTACAGCTGCTTCAGGATCACAGCGTTTACAACAACTGGTGATGACAGGTTTTTTCAGTATTCAACAGTTTTAGCTCGAATCAAACTCAAAATTTCTCACCTTAGCTGACGTCTTGGCCTCTCGTCCAGGTGACACAGTTGTTGCTGTGGAAAGATGATTTTTCATTAAACTTCATGAAGAATGCCTCCATGACTACAAGACTTTAATTAAAATGTGGATTTAAAATGTTCTGAAGTATTTGTAAAGACTGACTTTGGTCGCCAGAGCCGGAGAAGTCGTCATCGTACTCCTCGTCCTCGTACTCCTCCTCCTCGTCGTCGTACAGTGTGTCTTTGTAGTCGCCTTCGCCGTCGTTTACGTCGTACTCGTCTTGGTCGTCCTCGTCGTCTGTGAAGCCGAAGTCTGAGCCTGATGACTCCAGGTTGTCATGGTGTGTCAACATGGCGGCCGTCTGTGTGGTCTTCATGGGCATCCATGTCTCCGTCTCCCTCACCTGCTGGGACACCAGAGACACAGTCGGGCTTAGAGCGATCATCAGTTAAAACTCATCATGTGAGCGGAGCAGATATCTGCTCTCAAGCTCATGGCGACACATCCAGAGATACGTTTCAGTCTGAACCGACCCACGCTGCCATAAAACAGCTAGAGCAGGAAACTGTTCTGATAATCGGCTCATCAGTTTGAGTAGTTTCTCAAGTAAACAAGTCAAACTATGAAAACAGTCTTCCAGTCTTCACCTGGAGGTCAACTACAAACCAGAGAAAAGTCTGTTGTCCTGGATCAGCTGTTCAGAGACACATCACAACACAAAGCCTGCATTTTACAAGGAGTCCATCCTCTGAATCAGTTATTCCAGCTTAAAATACTTTATTAATCATACTATTTAAATGTGTTTGTGTCCCATCGGCTGCAGTGTCTGAACTAATTCTATCAATACGAGTCGAAACACAAACGAGAAGAGACGTGTGATTATTCTGCCGTCTTGATTTTTTACTTTTATTTATGTTACATTGTGAATTCTTCAAGCTCAGAGACCTTTATTTTGAAAATACAGTTTCTGCTTCCTTCTCTTGCTCTGTGTTTCTGCCACCATTACAGCAGGTTGATACAAACAATAACTTCTCTGTCTGTATTTCATGATGCTGCACTGACTGGAAGAGGAGTGGATTTGGTAAAGACTAGTGCTCTGTGTTACTCTATTAATTATTAAAGGAAATGTGGTTACTGCAGCTCTTGATGTTTATTATTCACACAGATGCTTTTAGTTCATGCTGGCTAACAGGACCAACTGACAGACGGGCGGGCCTTCATTTCTTTGTTCTTGTAGTTCTTTGGAAAAAAAGAGGATTTCTCGTCCAGTCACCACCGTCGCTCTAATCACTCTGAAGATTAACACAATGAAGACACATCAACCTCCTTTAATCACATTACAACACTTAATTTCATTGACCATTTGCTCAGTAAGCAGCGTGAATGGGATTAACACACACACACACACACACACACACACACACACACACACACACACACACACACACACACACACACACACACACACACACACACACACACACACACACACACACACACACACACACACACACACACACACACACACAGTTAATCAGTGAGGGACGGGGAGGTAAAATGAGGCAAGAAAAGCGGAACAGCAGGTCCTGAACTTGCAGCTCGTTCAAAAGCTTTAAAGTCTTTCTGATGTCCGACTTTAACGTCCACACTGAAACATCCCAGCGCCACAAACGCAGCAGCTGTCACACCTCCAACAGTCTACTCCTGATGTTTACAGCGATTAAAGGCTCAAAGAAGAAGAATGAATGACACTGTGTCTCTACACAGTCTCTCTATACAGTACAGAACGAGTGAATACCTCGATGTGTTGTTGAAAACATTTTAATCCCATCAGGCAGTAAATTAATCAACATGAAGCAGAGACAAGTTCTGCAATCATCCAAACAAAGACACAAAACTCAAAGACCTACTGCTTTTCTCGATTTCTCAAATGGTTTAAAGTAAATTGATGTGTTTTGGACTGATGGATGGACTAAATAAAATGTTTTCAGATGAAGAAAGGCATTTTTAAATTTAATTGTTTTCATAGAGGGAAGTCTTTTTTCAGCTGCTGCTCGGTAACAACAAGGGATAGAAAATCTGCAGCTACCACCAATGTGCCGCTGAGATAATGAGAGTTACCAACGGTGATTAGGCTTTATTGAATTAAACTGGACTGTTGGGCCTTGGCGGAGGTATGCGCTCTACTGAGAGCCAGACTCAATGATTTAAATAAAGTGAAGTGAACAACACGAGAATGTACACAGCCGATTCTGCTTCTATGTTTTGAGGCACTTTCAGCAGCTGAACCGATCACATGCGGACAGATCGCCCGCATGTCCTGTGATGGGCGGCAGCCAATCACTGGGCTTTGTTCACCGGCGGCGCAGTGAAAGAAGACCGAGATCCTGGAGAGCGCAGAGCCGTGAGGGCCAGAGAGGAACAAGCTTCTTTCAATGAAACCTTCAGTTTACCGAGAACAAAAGCTGACCACAAATCACACTGGAAACATGCCCGGGCATCCCACAACATCCTCATTTACTCTCTCACACACACACACACACACACGGACACACACACACACACACACGGACACACACAGCTCTGTTGACGTCATGAGTTCTCCTCATAATTACTTCCATCTGAGCCTTAATTTTAAGGGTTAGCTGGTGGCTAAGCCTGTCGGGGCCTCAGAGCATTATGTGTGTGTTCTCAAATACTTGGCATAGTAACGATGTGTGTTTGAAGGTAATCCCCTCAGCCTCTCCTTTTAAAAGTAGCCTATATGATGAGGAGGAGGAGGAAGAGGAGGAGGAGGAGGGAAAGCCCCATTGTGACTGCACAAGGGCTTCAAACGAGGGCGGCCATTTTGCTGTGATTCCTCTAAAAGTAACAAGGTGGTCTGATGAGGACGCCTGCGCTGTGTGTGTGTTTGCTTTGTTAATTCACTCTCAACTCAGAAAATCTAATGTCTTCTTTATCTCTCACACACACACACACACACACACACACACACACACACACACACAGATGTTTCTTAATCAAATCATATTTGTTTTCATTTTTTAATTAGTTGAGCTGCTCCACAATCTTTCCCTGTAACCCCGGGCAACTATAGGAGCGACCCCAAGACTGAGGATCACTGCTCCATTATGTCCTCATTTAAACCTCATACATGGACCCAGGGGAGCTGTGATCCTGTGTGTGTGTGTGTGTGTGTGTGTGTGTGTGTGTGTGTGTGTGTGTGTGTGTGTGTGTGTGTGTGTGTGTGTGTGTGTGTGTGTGTGTGTGTGTGTCTAAATCCTAAGCCTTAAAATGGTGACTGCTGGCTCTTCATTTCCTCGCTGCCATTCAGATGGGAATCTGCTGCTGCTGCGTGCTGGAACAAGCCCGCTGAGTCACATTATAGGAATCACACTCATTCAGATGATAATATGGATTCATCCCAGTCAGGCCTGTTGTGTTGTGTTGTGTTGTGTTGTGTTGTGTTGTGTTGCGTGTGTCAGCGTGAGTCACATTCATTGTAGCCTGCTAGGATTTTACATGACTCCCGGAGGCACGTTTTACTCTCCTGGTTTGAAATCATTTCTTCCAGTCAGAGTTTTGAGTTACAGTTTGTTATTTTAATCAGATTTCTTCGTCTCTGCTCTCTCCAACAGTTTCAAGTAGGGCTGGTTATCAAACCTCGATACTTTTATGCCACTGACCGAACAGAACAATATCTGCCGCTTACTTAAGATACTAATCAATTAATTGTTTAGTCTCTAAAATGTCACAAACATGTAAACAATCATCAAAATTTCCTACAATTTCCCAGAGCTCATTATGGTGACAAAACTGCAATCACATCTCTGCTGGAGATACCTTTTTTTAAAAGTACTATTTTTGTGTTGGACATCAACATATAGTTTTTGTAATAAGACAACAGGTTCATTTCAAAGAGAAGCCAATATGTTCATCCCTGTCAGTGTCAATAAACCCCTTCCTCCTCCTGCCTCTGACCTTTAAACCCCCCCACGGTGAAATGTGGACCTCCATTTGTGTCCTGGAGAGACGTGCTAAAAGAAACTCCACCATTTGCAGCCTGGTGTGCTCTAAAACAACAGCATGCCGTCTCACAGGCTGAGTGAGACCTGTCCCGACAGGCCACGATTATTCACTAAGACAGCAGAGATCAGAGGGATGGTGGATGAATTTACTATCAGATGTGGGGAATATTTCATCTTTACTATACTTTCCCAGGAAGCAAAGCCAGGATGGGATTCAGGCCAAGTCCCAAGTCTGTTTGGACCAAAACAACCCAAGAATGTAGCAGACCCACAACAGGAAGTCTCCGTTCCACACAAATGAAAGCTGTGTGTAAGAGACAGAGGAAGATGTGATGTGTTGGTCTGTTATTGTACAAACAAGACAAAAACAAGCCTCCATTTTACTCCAACCAGCATCAGAACCAGCACAGACTGGTGAGGAGAAAGGAGCGAGCCGTCTGAACAGAGGTTATGTAACCGAGTCAACATGGAAATCAGCTCACACGGTGATTGTACAGCGACTGAACGACAGCCCGTCAGATTCAGTACCGGCTGCCTGCTGAACAACTACTGGAACTTATTTATATTAAAGAGAAGAAAGTGGGGGATCCAGGCTGATGTGCACACTTATTTTCATATTTCTGTGAGTATCTGGTGTCAGTTTTTACTGTTTCTTCAACAGGTTTAAAAAGGAACAGCACAGACCCAAACCAACGGAAAGTCAGGTGAAGTTTGGTCGTCCACAAAACATTTCTGGAGCCGTGCAGCTTTCTCCTAAACAACTGAGGTAGCTGGGGACTTGTTTTAAAACGTAAACCCCCCCGAAAAAAAACAAAGTCCCCTGAAGCCCTGATGATTTGAAAAGACGTTATTTACACCCTCAACATGCGAACAAGCTCGTGTAACCTCTACACACAGGGCTTGTGCTATTAGCCTAGCAGCTGTCCTTTTGGGATCTCAGGACTTCTGGAGACTTGGATTACACCAGACAGGCTGTACGGAGCCATTTTATCTTTTTTACTTTTTAAAAACAAGTCCCCAGCTACTTCAGTTGTTTAGGAGAAGACTTTCCATCATGGGGATGAGAAGATAATGACCAAACTTTCTTTTTTGGGTGAACTGTTCCTTTAAACTTGTTGAATAAATGGAAATAACTGACACTAGATACTAAGAGATATGGAAATGTACATTTTAGCAAGGATCTCTTCTTTAACTCTACAAAAGCTATACATTCATTCATGTGTAACCAAACACATGTTATCCTCCAGCATCACTGCCACAAACCGGAGAAACAGTCACACCCTCATATGAAACCTTGTGTGTTGACAACAAACAGCCTTAACGAGCTCAGCAACACAAACAGCAGCACTGTGGTTCAGAGGGAGGCCACGTAAGTCCTGGAGAACTGAAAGATAAACCTCATACACAGCACATGCACATGAATCTAAGAGCAGTGATACTGAAAACTGGAGATCCTAAAATCTCATCATCATCTCTGCTAACATTGTTTTTATAGGAAGAAAAAGAGTGACTTTTAAACTACAGCATCATTACAGCAAAATCTCAATCTCATTTCGTCGGTTGACCACATCATTTGTCAGCCATTTTAAAAGCCACTTATGAGCCACTTACAGATCACCATTTTGTCCTCCCATCAGTGATTCACAGCCTCATTTATTCTGCCTAATGTGCAACCGCTGATAAGCAGCCGGATGTGGATTCCAGCCAAACCAAAGACTTTCAGCCAACCAACCAAACGGAGTTCATGGATTCATCCGGTTCTGCAGCACAACGTGCAGAAACACTGCTGTCCGTGTCCAAAGCATGAAGGGTCCAGTCAATAGAAATGTTGGCATGTTCTATCAAAACTTCTTCTTATTCAAAAAATGTTTTTACTTTAATTCTGTCTCTTCTCCTAAACTCAGACAATGATCCTCGCTCTCACAAAGACTTCAACAGTCCAGATGACCTTTTCTCTGAACTCTCCGTCGACCATCTTGAAGCTAAACAAAGTGTTTCCTTGTTTTATCAAAGCTTCTTAATTGCAGAGCTCGTTTGGACTCACAGTGTCACAGTGAAACACCCACATGGCTGCGGTCCGAGACGATCATGTGACCACATCAGCCATCAGTCAAAAGATTAAACCGACCGGGACATGAATCAGAACTCTGTGAGAACACATCTAGTCAGCACCAGCTCAACTGAGACCAGCCGGTTCACCCAAGTATGAACATGAATATGGTACACAAAAGATCATGTATGGGACTGCAAACCACTTTTTATTTCTCCACCAACAAAAACTACATTCCCAACTAGGATTATTATCAATATGTTTTGTCGATTTACCACTCAACTGTCTGGCTATTAAAATGTCAGGACGTAGTGAATTCTCATCCCATCACAAGGAAAGTAAAAAAAAAATGAGTGTTTGCATGTAAACCAGTTAATATAGCTTCAGATTAAGTGGATCAACAGCAAAATTATCTCCATGTTTCAACTTCACTTTAGTATATTAAAGTATAAATAACTATATTTGTGATTTTGTCAACTACAGGTGATTAAAATTTGTTCCAGAGTATCTTGTGTTTGGCTGGTGACATGGTCTTCATGATGGAGGGTCAGATTAAAGACTCCCTCTGAAAACACTCGAGTCAGAAGTTTTGTTTCCCGTCCTGTCACACACTTCACTCAGTCTAGCCTCTGTCCTTGTTTATCCTGCCCATCTCAGCATGGAGGTCCTAAAAACTTTCCAGTTCCCCCAATTGTCCACATTCACTGAAAAGCAGTCTGTCAAGATGCCCGCCACCCAGCCTCCGGGTCTGTCCCTTCCATTGACACCAAACAATGCCAGTGGACTCCTCAAGAGCATATCAATGACCAAGGTAACTGGGGATAAGCCTCCAGCAGCCTCCCTTCATTAAACTGGGGAAACAATCCCTCCATCTGCCGACACACAGAGAGGCATCTGGTCCATTCACACGGCGGCGTGGAGGAGGTACAAAGTATGAAAAGACAGAAAAGAAACACCAGCACGCAGGAATGTGCTTCCTTATTCTTTGTGATGTCCAACGTCTCTTGACCTTTCAAGAAAAGGCAAATTATTGTTGGTTTCTAACCTTTTTATCCTCCTCCAGTTGACTTTCAGAGTCTACCTCAGCAGCATAAATAAAGTCAAATGAAAAATATGGTTTAAAAAAAGAGGTTAAATCTCAAATCCCTCCTTCCATCTTTCCCTTTGCCTCTCCACATTCACTCCCTCCATCTCCCGTCCTGTTTCTCAGCTCCTCCCCCTCCTGCTGCTGGGTGATACTTGAACCAGCAGCAGGATTTGCACCATGTATTGTGTCGCCTGATCTACTGGTAAGATGCACTTCTGACCCCTGACGTAACACACACACACACACACACTTATGTGAGATGAGCCTTCACAGTCTCACTTCAGGAGTTCAAGGCCTTCAGTTTATGGGATCCAAAGGGCCTCATAAAGACCGATCTATTATGAGGTCTTTACTTTGTTAAATCTTAAAGTTGATCCGGTTCAACAAGTTTGGTCCTCGTGTTTTATATACACACAATCCTGAAAACAACCATTTCCTTTAGAAATACACATTGAACAGTGCTGACTAGATCTCACACACACACAGACACACACACACCCCTACCTTTGCACTTTTGCTCTGACAGCCGAGCTCTAGATTCCTCCTACCTACGCCCAGTCTATCTATAGCAGTATTTCCACCTACCAGCACCATGCGAGACTCTATGGCAACATGTGGGGCTTTTCCATACACATGTGCTGGCTCGGCTTCACTCGGTTTTACTCTGTTCGTCAGCCCAGCACTGCAGGGATTTGCATTTCCACAACAGGGCTACCTGCTTATAGGTGTGTCTTTAACTGACGATCCAGCTCCAACATGATCAATAAACATTAAAGGTGAATAATCGGGCCATTAACGCAGAAGGAAACATATTAATATAAAAATACACATTCAAATATTATTTGTGTGACGCGGCTCGTCTCTGCGTGGCCAAAAGTGCCAACGGACATGAGCAGCGTTGATGCCGACACGTACAGCGGGGCTGTCGTTTCTTTATCACAAAGACAAACATTACTCAGTGAAGTGAGTAATGCTGTTGCGTTTAGCTTTTTGGTTTGTACAGCTTCGGTCTCCACAGACAGGAAAGTAACAGCCGGGCCAGCTGTGCAGCACACAGTGTTGATTCAGTCTCAGCTGATAAGCCTAATTGAGTTTTGATGAGCGCCTCCTGAGGGAACGTCCCCGGTCTTATCCTAATGGCCATTATTGGTCACTTCCTCCCGCCGGTGAAGCCATCCTGCCATGTCAATTGGATGATTCTCCGTTCTTACCGAACCCGTGACTGATGGACAAATAAGTCGAATGCCCGCAGCGACTCAAACTCTTCCAGAGGCCGTGCCTCTCTAATGTCTTCCCTACTCCTCCAACTCTTTGATGTCACTCCCTGAGGCGAGCGTATCGCTGCCTTACATCAAACACATTACAGCCCAACAGACTGAATGTAAGCTGTAAGAGTTATTATCAGCTGAAAGATCGGCTTCAGGCTTTAAATGGCAGGAAATAAGAGGAAAAAGGCAGGAAAACAGGAAATATCTATCTAAGACAAATCAACTCAGTGTTTAATGAAAGCCTGAACTCCTGAACAGAAGAATGAATATGAATCAGGCCAGTAAACAACTGACTTATTTATACTTTCAAGTGTTTTTAGACATGTGAGAATGTCCCTTCATTCATAGTCTGAGATCAGCCACAAAGACTCAATTCATTTTGAAGAGGAGATGCTCAACTGGACTCTTTATCCTAAATAGATATCGAGCTCCCAGTTCATAACAGCAGCATGCAGCCTTCCCTTTATCTTAATCTAAAACTAATCTTTGTTAGTTTTTTCAAATTATTTAAAACAATCTCCTAAATTGAGAAAGACACCAGACACACCGTGAACAACTTTATCCAGCACATATTCATGCATGAGCTCACAACTGAGTCACATTATGAGTAACTAACATCAGACGCAGTCACTCCAACAGAAAGGAACGAGCAGGATCACATTTAATCATCAATTAATCTGCTTTTTTTTGTTCAACCAACAGCCTAAAACCCAAAAACTCTTCTAACTCATCCAACTCTGCAGGAAAGTGCATTTCCCCAAACTGTTCCTTTACAAGCGACAGAGACAGATTAGCATGTTAGCATGTGTGATAGGCTGTATGAAGCTGCGTCTGCTGCTGTTGAGGAATGTGTCTCTCTGTGTGGGTCAGCTCAGTAGCCAAGACTTTGGTTACACAGTGAGCCACCACATTCCTCTCTTCTCTGCAGTGGAGCCAAAGCTAAGAGCCGGGCCGAGCCGAGCCACCGCGGACCGCTGTTCTGTTCCTCCAGGTTCATATGGACTTCAGTCTGCAGCGATATCCTGCAGGGAGGTGGTTTAAAGCTGCCTCTCGTAGCCGCACTCTCAGACTAATATGTACCGTAAGTATGTTTAAATGAGCCTGGGAGATCAAATGTAGACAGCATGGGTCCTGATGCATTAAAGGGTAACGCTCCAGTACTGTGGAGATTTCAAACACCTCCCTGTAATCTTTTCTGACAGGCAGAGGAAAACCATACGTCAGCGTCTCTGCCATTTTCCTTCTCCTCACATTAAAAAGGGCACCATTTAGTTTTGGAGAAGAAATTCACACTCAGAATTTTAATATTTATAACATTAATGGAGGCAATAATACAAACTCGGACATCTTTATCTTCTATCACAGCTCAGGTATGTGGATCTGAAACGAACAAGTTTAGGCCGAGAGAGCCGCTGGTGGTCTTCTGTACAGTTAGACCTCACACACACATACACACCGATACAAAACAGTGCAGACACACAACATGACACATGTACACACACATCAATACTGAGACATTTCCCTAAGCGCACACACCCACATTCACACGCACACACCACATCAAAGAGGGACTGTATTACTGAGACACATTTGTCAGGAAGGATGTCTGAATGAGGGGAAGCCCTCAAACCACCCAAAACACTGTATGATCTCTGGTGTGTGTGTGTGTGTGTGTGTGTGTGTGTGTGTGTGTGTGTGTGTGTGTGTGTAATACATTTCCAGAGAAAACAAGAGTTCATAAAACAGATTTTTTCTAGCACTGCAACAATAAAACAATTAGTTGTCAACCAATAAATTAATCATCAACTATTCTGATGATCAATTAATCAATTTGCTTTTTTTAAAAGACACAAAGAGTCAAAAATATTTTCTGGTTTTCTTTCCTCCTCTGTGACAGTAAACAGAAATCTTTTAGACATTTGAGGATGAAACACTGATTGTGATTTTTTCACCATTTCTGACATTTTATAGAACAAACAACTAATCGATCAATCTGCAGGTTAATCAACAATGTGGTTTGCAGCTCTGGTTCTTTCCATGTTAGTCACATGTTCAGGATTATGAAGCCAGTTGTACTTGTCCAACGTTACGGCACAAAACAAATCTTTATTTGTCTTCTGAACGTGTTAATGAACGCCCCTAAAATATCGTCACATTGCAGCTGGAGACATTAAGTCAACATTATTGGGTTATCTGATTCTGTCTCCAGCCGTAGGGTGGAGCATTTTGATTATTATATTTCATGCTCACTCCCTGCAGTTTTAAAGTCAGATACATCTGTTGTGCTCGGGGGAAAAACCTCAGAGTGCATCAGCGCTGATAGCTGCTAACAGTCTGGCTTCAGGCCTGGAACAACCATCTGTCAGGGTCTGACAGGGTGTCCTGGGACAGCAGAGGCAGGGGCTGCAGGAGCCACATCAAACGGCCTCCCTCCAGGCTCGCTCATACATTTCCCAATGGAAACACAGCCAGGCTCATATTCCATGTTCTGCCATGGCCCTATATTTTTACTGGTCCACCACAAAGCCACAACAGCTTTTCTTTTCAAGACTGGGGGAGGGGGCGGTGGGGAGCGGTGGCGTGTTAAGCTTCACGTTTCCCAGGCTGCCGCAGTAAATGAGAACATGCTGTTTGTCCATTTATTTTGTTTAAAAGGGTTAAAAATGTGTTTATACCAACAACTGTAGAACTGGCTGAAACGACTAATTAACAGTGTGTGATTACCAATTAATCAAACAGTCCAACGAAATAGAGATGTTTCCAAACTCTGACTGTATGACTGGGGCCTGGTGTACCTGTTGCTGGTACCCTGAAACGGTCATGTTATTTGGGAGCATATTCAGTTTAGGTATGAGGATGTATTTCATGTACTGCAATACAGCCTGAACATTTGGGATATAACTTTAAGGTTGTATCGCTCAGCCCAAAAAAATCTTAACCAGTGTATCAGTGACTGATTAAAGACATTACAGATTAATTACATGGTTTGTTCATGAAACAACTGACTAAACTCGGAAAACTAAATGGTTTCATGTTCTTAAAAGTGAAGAGTTGCTTTTGTTTAAAACTAAATATCTTTGGGTTGATCAGACATGGATTAGTTGCATCCCCGCTGTAAGAGTGCTCACACTGTTCACCTGGAAAGTGGCTTCGGCAATAAGTGTCAAAAAAAAAAGTTGGACGGGGGTGATATAACCAGAAAAGGAGGAGGTTTATGGTTGACTTCTGCCCTAAATGTATTCATATAGTTCCCGTTACAACTGCCAGAAAATGTAGTGGTTGAAAAGGGGTGGAGGGAGGCAGGGGAGGGGAGAGGAGAGGGGGGAGTCAGATTCGACTGCTCTCCATCACAGGCAGGAAGGACAAAAACCTCCTCTCTCTGTGCCAACATTCCTCGGCCCAAAGGGATTTTATAGACCAGCGGACAGCAATGCAGGAACCATTATTACATCCTACTGATACTATTTATCATGCTCCCCTCTTTCCCTCCCTGCGTTCTTTTCACCACACGGTGCTTTCAGTGCACCCCATCATGCAAAAGAGACAAAAAAAAACTTCCTTAAAAAAAAAAAAGAAACGGGCTCATTCTGGTGCAAATGATCGGGAGCTAAACACAAAACCAGTGGCATTCCAACAAGATATAACAAATGGACTCAGCCCCGAGGCTCCAAAGGCAACAAGCTGAGGTTTGGTGGTGCAACATGGATTAACTTCGGGGCAAAGAGGATTTTTTTTTTTACCCTGATTAACCACAGCAGTTGCCATCACAGGCACATTTGGTAAATTAAAGTGATTAGACTAATTGAAATGAACTCGCAGAAAGTTTGGTTAGACTTTTGTCCAACGACAGCGCAGCCTTTCTAACGTGCCCTTTAAATAAAAAAAGACACAAAAAAACAAACAGTTGCTGTACTTCTTATCTTTCACCTTCACCCAGTACTCTGTCATGAAGGACTCGTGGTGACTTGTGTTGCCGTACATGGGCAGAAAATGCTGAGGTCACTGGAAAAAGGCACGAAGAACAGGATTTGTTTGCCCTGGTCTATTTTGGACAAACTGATAAAACTGTACACGAGGTCTCAGCCCGGCCGCAGCTCTGCACGTCTGAAAGAAATCAAAATGGTTGACCGCGGGCAGCTCAATCAAACTTCCCAGAATTAGAAATGATTGTTGACGGGAAAAAAGCCAACTCAGTCCATTGATAAAAAAACATTCCCATCATTCCTGAGGCTCCCAAAAAGCCCTTTTTTGTATTCAGAGCACGCTCTTTTGTCAGGTAGCAGAACATTGTTATCGATTAGCTGGGAACGCCAAACCCACATACCAATAATGACCTCAGTGGGTAGAGAGAAGAAAAGGCTGGAGGGAGGGAGGGAAGGATTGTCATAGCTCAGAGGCTAAGTATCCATCAAAGGAAAGAGCAGCAAAGGAGTGAAAGAAAAAAGCCACGAGGACAATTGATCACAGGGACAGAGGGGACAGGCGGGGAGACGGCGGACTGACGTCAAAGAAGCAGAACCTGAAACCTGGAGGGTAACCGCTAATTTAAAAAGAGGTACCAGAAACACAGTGTATTCTGGTGGGAAAGCTGTAGGTGTATCCACGCTAGGCTAGGCTAGCGGAAAGGAGTGTCCCTTATGAAAAGGCCCCGGGGCCCTATTGAGATCCCTCCAAGTGTGCAAAATCCCTAAGAGGGCCGGTCAAGGTCACCAAAGGTCACATTCCTGAGGGGAAATCAAAAAAGAAGAAGAAGAAGAGAGGAGAGGGGAGCGAGGGGGCGACGACAAGACGAGGCAGAGTGAGCAACAGAAGCTCCACAGCCATCAGGAATGTAACAGATAGTAAAGGAGAGGAGGATCCAACCAGCCGTCAGGACGGAGACAGGACGCCTGAAGGCAGATGAAGTTCAGCTCTTCAATCCGGGATTAGAGTCCAGAAGGTTCGTGGCTCCACACGGGAAACTTTCATGTATCATAAAACATCTCAGCGAAGAAGGCAACAGTCATATCTGTGAAACCCCGCTTCATTTAAAGAGCTTCAGGCATCCGTCCGGGACTGACCAGTGTGTTACTGCCATTCACACCATTTGTACTGACCAACTGGGTGAAATGGGGGGGCAGGGTGCATGTGTTTGTGTGTGGGTGGCCTGTATTAACACTCCAGGATACACAATTAGAAACTAGAGTGGAACTCGGTAGAGCGCATACCTCAGCCAAAGCCCAACAGTCCACTTTAATTCAATCAAGCCTAATCTAATAAACTCAAAGTGAATGTAGCCTCTCAACATTAAAGACAGTGAGAAAACATGAAGCTGGACATAAATGACAGCTTCCTCCTTCCACACCAGAGAGTTGACTTTTTGGTGATGATGCCGGAAATGATGCAAACACCTATTGTACTGCTGAGATTCAAAATGGTACCAAGATCTCAAGTTCCCTTTATTAAATCACCCTGGTGTCAATTATTTCACCCCATAACACACGTTCTTCTCACTGTACATTCTGATGTGTTCAATATTGTATGTATGGACACTAAATCAAGCCAAAACACAATAATCTCAAGTTTCTTTCTAGACACACACACATACTACCATCACATGGTAATTCTGTCCTTTAGGCAGAGCAGGACTGGGTCAAAACATGTCTGAATAACCTGCATTTCATGAATAGTTGGGGAAGAAACCAGGCTTTGGTGGCAGTGGAAGAAAGGTGTCAGTAATATACAGGACAACATCAGAAAATGCTGGAGAACATGAGGTGACATAATATGGAAAAGCCCACACAGACCAGGGCTTTACAATGCAGAAAAATCCAAAGTGACAAATCAGGACAGGTCACAATGTGAAAAATAACCTCAGCACAAAACTCTTCAAAAACTTCCAGTCATTCACAAAAAATACAAGTCAGTTTTTTTTCAATGATTAAAAAGGGGCACTGTGTAGTTTTGAAGAAGATCATTTCAATATTTACAATATTTATGAGGTAATAAAACAAACTTTGTTCCATAAGTGAATAAACAAGCTGTTCTCAGAGGGAAATAAGGGCCCCAGAACACTAGAAAGGTGGCAGGGTCCGCCATATATAAACAAAGTGTGTTGTCCTTTAAGGTCAGTTTGTTTACTCTGTTTATTCAGTCATGAAAACAAAGACAGTTTGTTTATTTAGTTTGTTCAGATGAACATTTCTTCCCCCAAACTACAGACTGCTCCTTTAACTTAAAGTATCAGTGAGTCATAAACAATGTTATTGAGTGGGACGTCCACTGAGAAACAGACACTTGATTAAACTAATCACTCATCAATCACTGCACCGAATCACAACCAGAAACGAGTCTCATGAGGGGGAAGACACTGAAGTCACAACAACATGGAGACTCACAGCTTCTTTAAGAACAGAGGGAGGTGAAATCAACTTTCTTTAACTGACTGATCAATAACAGTGATTCATGTCAGAAGATGTCCCACTGATTGGCCCACCAGAGGCAGGAAAAGTGACTTGAGTGACTCTCCAGCTCGCCCCCATCTGGGCCCCATACTGGATAATAGCAGCGGGTTGTGGATGCCTGTGCCCCACCTCCCCCTCCACCAGCCGACACACACACACACACACACACACACACACACACACACACACACACACAGGACTGCAGCACTGCAGCTAGCTGGCTAACAACACTGATGCTCTGTGGATTAATCAGCTGTGTGTGATGTGAACACGGGACGAGCCGTTTCCCTCCGTCAGACACTGACAGCACTAATCACAGCTAACGGAGTCGCGGCTAATCACTGTTAACGAGTAGCGTGTTTTAGCTAGCGCTGCCACACTGACCGAGCGGGACACACGTAAAGTTTTCAAACGTACACTTCAGATGAAATGACCGTCAGAGATGTGAGCGAAACAACTTACCGACTCTGAAAACACGGAGGCAGACAGCATCAACACGAGGCAGAGGCTGAGCATTGTGTCCTCTCGCGCAGATAACCGCTAAAGTTTTAAAAAAGTCTCGGAAGAAAAGCCGCTGCGGACGTTTGTTTGGTTTACACTGGACCGGTTCGGTGTCTTGTGTCCCGGTATAGTCCAACAGAAGCAGAGCTTGTAGAGAAACTGTCCACTCTTTACCACCTCGACTCGTCTCTGCGGTGCTGGTTCCGTCCGGTGACTGCTCGGCTCCACTGAGGCACCTCACGCGCTCCTCTGCGCTATATTTCACTCTTCCCCCGACTCTCCGCCAATCAGCGAGCGGGCTGTGACGTCACGCTCACAACCTTCTCTTACGGTAAACGTCCGTCACGTTCAACAGGTGCCCCGCCCCCTGCCGCTCAGCGCGTCAAGTTACCCGGATGTACCGAGCAAAGAAACACCGGCGGGTCCTTCAAAATAAAAGCATAAATAACTTTACGGAAGTGTGATTATCAACACAAAATTAGCGTTTAAATGTTATTTTCAGCGTCGTAGGCCTACTTTACAAATTTAAATATTAACTGTATGCATTCAGTTACCTATTTGTATTCATTCTTTAGTTATTCTTTATCATTTGGTTTTTAAATTGTATTCTATTACGTTTGGTTTTTTTGTGATTTATGTAACTTGATTAACTTTTCAATTAAAGGAGCACTACGTAGTTTTGGAGAAGAAATTCAAACTCAGAATTGTAATATTTACAATAATAATGAGGTAATAATACAAAATAAAATAAAAAATACAGACTTTTTTCATCAGTGAATCAACAAGCTGCTCTCAGAGAAAAATAAGGTCCCAGAACACTGTTTGAAGCTAGAAAGGTGGCAGGGTCCGCCACATATAAACAAAGTAAAACAGTATAAATTGTGTTGTCCTTTAAGGTCAGTTTGTTTATTCAGTCATGAAAACAAAGAGAGTTTGTTTATCTATCTACTTCCTTGCTAACTTATCATAAGTTTTCTTGTTTCTCTTTTATTTCGACCTATGTTTCAGTATTTTCAGTAAAAAGAAAAGGAAAAAGAAAGAAAAGTCCAGTGTCACGACCCACATCTGCTGTTGTTTGTCTTCATTAATGACATGATAAGGAGCTAATAGTGGGCCGTTTTATAACATGCCATTTGTCAGTAATCAGCAGGGTGTTATCTTATCTACACAGTGTGGTGACCTGAAAGACTTTGATTAAAAGTTGATTGTTTTAACACCAGAGAAAGATCAGCTTGAGTTAGTATCTTTTAAAAAAAAACAAACAAAAAAAAAAAAAACATTAATTGGGGTGTCCACATACTTTTGGCCATGTCACATATAAAATATCCTACCTTAGGCAACAACCCAGAGTCAAAATATAAGACATAACAGAAGTTATGAACCAGGAAGTATGACATAAAGGAAAACAGTGTTAATTCCAACTGGGGATGTTTAAGTTTGAGCGTGACATCACCTCATTTTGTTTTCTGCATGCCTGAGCTGTGCTTCCTGTAAAAAGAAAAAAAGGGAAACTGGTCGCCTGCAGGGGTTTGAGCTACTTCATGGAAATTCTTCGAGTGACGACATCTTCCGGTAAAAGTTCCTCTCGCTCCTGCTCCCTCCCCTCTTTCCCTTTCCCCTCCCTCCCTCCCTCCCTCCTCTCTCCAGTGTTTCCAGATCTCCTGCCTCCTCCTGCTTTCACTCTCCAGAGAAACATCATCACTCTGTTTTCAGTTTCCATGTTGATTTATTGACGATGAGTTTCATCATCGACGTTTTCACTAACTTCGCTTCAGCATCTTGATTAGATTAACTGTACTCACACCACAGCAGAGGCTGAGACGTGTGTTTGTGACTGGATACCATCCTCAAGTAAAAGTACTGTAAAAATACTCTATTACTAGTAAGCCCTGCGAGTAAAAGTCCTGCTGAAGACGACCTATTGAAGTATAATCAGGGAGATGTACTTAAAGAAATGAAAGTAGCCTAAAAGTACTTAATGCAGTAAAATGTCCTGAGACTGTTTCACTGTTTATATGATATCATTAAATTCAGTGTTGTAAAAAGTACATAAAAGTCATACTCAAGTAAAAGTACAGATGTTGTGTTGAATATTACTGACTTATGTATTTTTTACAACGCTGCTAGAGGGAAAAAAGTACATGTAAAAGTAAATTACACATATATTTACATGTATGAACATACTTATACTACTATGAGTCCATCGATTATCAGATCTACTATTCGGTGTTTTTTTAATTTGATATCAGATTAAATAAATTAATTAAAAAATGCACTACTACTTCTACTCAGCATGTAATCTGTAAAATAACTTGTAACTAAACTTATCAAATAAATCAAGAAAAAAGTACAATATTTGCCTCCAAAATGACAATAAAGTAGCAGAAAAGTACCTCAAAATTGTACTTAAATACAGTACTTGAGTAGGGTGAAAGTACCTTGATCACCGATGGAGACAGTCCGACTTCCTCCTGACGTGACCGGCAGCTCATAATCACATCGTGTGAACGTGATCCAACACGTTTGGTACAAATGTCGACCTCAGACGTTTCTGATGTTCGTAGAAACGTTAACCGCTCACGTTACATCCTAGAGTCTGGACTGAGTGTGGACATACGAGACGATTTATACTTTTATTTTGAAGGGTCGGAGCCATGAATACATGTGTTGTGATCTGAATGTTGTGTGTTTGTGTCTTTTTTATGTCTGCAGAGGTGAACGAGACGCTGACAGAGATCTTCTGCCTCCCTGCTAAAATCTTTGCTGCAGCAGAGGAAGAAGTAACACAAAGATAACACACAGAGTGGAGATAAGAACACACACACACACACACACACACACACACACACACACACACACACACACACACACAGTTACAACGGGTCTTTGTCTTGGGTTTTTCCAGATTCAGTTTATCTCTTATCAGCGTGTGTGTGTGTGTGTGTGTGTGTGTGTGTGTGTGTGTGTGTGTGTTTTACAAGCTCAAACGTTCATTACCTGCGCAGTAACACAGTTTAAACACATGAAAGGAAATGAAAAGTGATTGTCACTGTACATGACCTGTGTGACATCACATCTGCTACCAACATTAATAATGTTCCAGTTAAACTTTATAATTATAATTGTCAATAAATGGTCATTTTTATAATGAATTAAACTTCAGTTAACGTCTTTAAACTGTTAACAAGCAATGAAACAACATTCATTAAGACATCATAAAGTTTATTAACGTGAGGTGAAACTTTATAGAAAAGTCTTAATAAATGAATAATAAAGTGTTTTATTGTTTGTTAGTCAATTAAATATCAATACAAGTTTAATTAATTATAAAACAACCATTTATTAATGACAGTTAACTTTTGTCGACTTTAAGTAAAAGTGCCAAAAGTATTAGTATCAAAAAATCAAAAAGTCAAACTTCAGAATGATTTACTGCAGGTGTAGAGATGACGTGTGTTTATGTGTTGTTCATCCAGATAATCTCCACAGATGAACTCCACTGCAGCGTAAATTAAATGTGTAGCAGTAAAAAGCTAATGCTAGGCTACAAACAGGCGACATCACGGTCACATGACTCAAACGTCTCCACCACTGAGCGTCTTACTGCACAATTACTATCCAGGTTTTATATAAACTGATCAATGTACAAGTTGTAAAGTCAGAGTGAGAACAGTGTGTAACTAAAGTGGGCCTGTAAAGACGGACTAGTGAGGAGACGAGTCTCCGTGTTCGCTGTGAGGACGTTTAATGTCCCCGACAACCTCTGTAGTCTCATTCAGACACTTGTTAGCGACCGCTAACCGCTTTTAACACATGAAGAGCTTTATAATTACATTTACAGTCAACAACATTATCGAACTGTTTCATAATTATTGCAGCAGTTCATCACTTTGGAGAATATTAATTACTTTACAAACTGAAATTCAACCTAATCTATAATAAAAACGTCATAATTACTGTAATCTGAATCTGTAAAGTAACTGAAGCTGTGAAACAAACACAGAGCAGTGAGCAGTAATATATTTACCTCCAGACTGTCGCATACGTCACATAAAAAGTACCTTAACATTGGACTGAACCACAGTACTTCACTAAATGTACTCAGTTACTTTCCACCACTGGTAGCGTGTGTGTGTGTGTGTGCGCGTGTGTGTGTGTGTGTGTGTGTGTGTGCTCCCTGGTTACATTAACAATTACAATTAGCAGCTGAAGTCAGACGAGGCGGCTTCGCGAGGGAACAGTTGTGGGTGTGTTGTTTGGACTTGAAAGAGGAAGCTGGAGTTTCCAGCCGCTCTGTGTTTTCCTCACCTGCCGGCAGACGCAGAGGACTTTCCCCGCTCACGCTCTTTATGTGATAAACAATTTACAAAGGTCGTAATCTTTGATGTTTGTTTGTTTTTAGGGTGGACCGTCCCTTTAAGCTAGCGAGGTTATCCAAAGACAGACGGACCTGCTGTGTATGAGTATGTTTACCAGGCAGGTACTGAATAACCACTGATCAAGACAGGGTTCAGTGAGCGGTCCATTGGACCTGAACGTTCCCCTGAAGGCACCAGCACATCAGCTAAATGTTAAAGAAGTTAACGATCTTCTTCACGTCGGCACTTCCTGATGAAGCTTTTCTTTTAATGACATCACAAGTTAATGGCGGCCATCTTCTCTGGAGGCGGACGAGGCTGCAGCTCGTTTCCACTCAGATCAGATCAACAGCTGCCTGAACAGGACGATGGCGGTGAATTCCCCGTTCAGACGGAGGAGTGTGTGTGTGTGTGTGTGTGTGTGTGTGTGTGTGTGTGTGTGTGTGTGTGTGTGTGTGATGTTTGGATTGTGTAATTTTCCCAGTGATGAAAGGTAAAAACCCTGCTCAGGTGAGAATGAACACACAGGTGTGTTTGTCATATTAATCATCAACATTTTATTTTCCCCTTGTGACTCTGTGTGTGTGTGTGTGTGTGTGTGTGTGTGTGTGTGTGTGTGTGTGTGTGTGTGATCCATGACTTGGCTTGGCTGTCTTCGAACTCCACCTTCACCTTATCTCGACTACACACCTGTAAAGTGTCATGACTGCATCTATCAGAGGTCAGATCACTATCATGTGACATAATCTGTCCCTCGATACAAATCAAAACCCGGCAAAGTCGACCCAGTCACCAGAATAATTGTTCTGACTGTATTTACGTTTTTTGGTTGAACTGTTCCTTTAAGAATGCTGAATACTAAAAAGGGAACTGAATGAATTCAACAGGCAAAGTCCAGGTGAGAGAGTGTGTGTGTTTGTGCATGTACACAGACACACACACACACACACACACACACACACACACACACACACACACACACTCATAACTCAGATGACATTTCGGAAAGGCCTCCTGACGGCTGAGAGACGAGAAAACAGAGAAGTGAAACACGACGTCACCACAAGACGAGACGGAGGAAGAACCACAAAGCTCTTCTGAAGTAATGTTGGTGTTTCGATGGAAAGTCAACCTGCAAGTGTGTGTGTGTGTGTGTGTGTGTGTGTGTGTGTGTGATTGATTTCAAAGATCAATCATTTGAATATCAGATCCAGTAATCAGTTACTTTTACTTTTACCTGTACTTTTAGTACATTTAACATCAGATACTTTAAGACTTTTACTCGAGTACCAGTTGAATATCTTCTGGGCACTTTTTATAACTCTGTCAAGCACATTTACTCAAGTACTGCACTTAAATACACATTTGAGGTACCTGTACTTTACTTGAGTATTTGCCATTGAGTGGACGTTGAGGTATTGTAGTGGATTACTTCGACTGGTGCTGGTGCTGGAGGGTCTCATCAGTCAGCAGGATTCATCCTCAGGGGACCACGAAGAGTAAAACTGTATAGAAACATATGATTACAGCTGTTTATGATTTATTTCAGTCTCCAGAGCTGCTCGACCACAACGAGCTGTGATGATTCTCCAGAAGTGAAACGTTTACAGGACAGTTTTAGAAAGCTGTGAGCTGAGAGTGAAAGTGACACCACAGAAGAAGAAGAAGAAGAAGAAGAAGAAGAAGAAAAGTGACCTGTTAGACCACACGATGAGCTGAAAGTGTGAAAGCATCTTTTTCTTTGTTGTTTCAGTCGTATCACACGTGTGACGCACACAAACTCACACTGGTTGTGATTGTTCTGTCGGGCTGAACCGTCCTCACTCTGATCCACAGTCTGGTTCAGGTGTTGAGGTCCGCTGCAGCCTGGAGGCCTGGAGGCCTTTTCAACCTGTTGGTTTGTGGTCAGAGTTCAGGATCGTGATGCTTCAGCGCCCCCTGCTGCTCAAACATGAACACAACTCAACATTAAACAGTTACAATTGATTTATTTTTCATTTGTTGACTAATTCTTTATAAAATATTATTGTTCTCACTATGATTATTATAAATATGGTATTAACTGTTTCACATTAAACATGATAACAATAACTTTATTTACACAGCAGATTAAAAACACAGTTTAAGAAGCAAAGGCAGCGAACTCAAACAGGCCCAGACGACCGAGTCTGACATTCTGCCAAATAAAAGAAATAATGAGGCTGCTGCAGGTCGAGAAGGCTTCAGAGGGAAAAGTACCAAAACAACAGAGTAAAAATACTCCATTACAAGTCAAAGTCCTGCATTTAAAATCCTACTAAAACACGTGCAGCTCTAGAAAATGGTGGCAGTACTTCCAGGACGTGGGTCATGACAGAACTGAACCAAACCCACCATGTTGTGAATGTAGGAGGAGGCAGCCTCGTTAATAACAGACCTGCTGCAGACACACAGGTACAGGTGTGTTAACTACAGGTGTGTTAGCAGACACACAGCTACAGGTGTGTTAACTACAGGTGTGTTAGCAGTGTTTTGGTACACAACCTGGTTTGTGCTGTATTTTTCTTTTTGAATTGCTAAAGAAATAATAATATTAAATAATAATAATAATAATAATAATAATAATAATAATAATAATAATAATAAACTCTGTCTGATTATTTTCTGCCTAAACAAACAAACTCAAACTGACCTTCAAGGGCAACACAGTTTATACTGTTTTACTTGTTTATATGTGGCGGACCCTGCCACCTGTCTGGCTTCACACAGTGTTCTGGGACCTTATTTTCCTCTGAGAGCAGCTTGTTTACTCACTGATGGAGAAGATAAATATTTGTGAGTCTGTGTTTCTTGTCTGAAACCACACGGTGCCTCTTTGATGCTGCTGAAGTAGAAAACCGGATGCAGTCTGGAGACTCAGGCGCCGCCGCTGCCTGTAGGTGGCGCTCTGCTCTCACGTTTACAGCTGCATGTGGTCTGACAGCAGAGACAAGAACTGTCTGTTCTCTCCTGGACTGCAGCTGCAGGCGTGATGTGAAGCAGATAATCTGATTTAAAGCGCTTCAGTTTATAAAAGACGATGATATCATGTTTCCTGTTTATGTTTTTCCCCTCCACCTGTTTATTTATCTCATATTTTGGCCCGATGACACTTTTATTTCATTATGTCTTGGCAGCATGAGGAAAATACAATTATGAAACAAAAACAGACTTTGAGTAAAGTTTTAAAATCAAAACGAACTGTTGTAAATAAAGATAATGCAAAACATCTCGTAATATTGAGTTTTGTTTTAATGATTCATCGCGACCTCGTATAATGAAAGTACAATAATTCAGTTAGCAGAACAGAAAGCCTCCACACACACACACACGCGCACACACACACACACACACACACACACACACACAGGATGTTATTTAATGAATAAATGTTTGTGTACATGAATCTTCATCACGACTGTTTTCTGTCGTCAAATGTTCCTGACTGCAGGTGTAGAGGAGGGTTTTGTTCTGATGGTGTCGACCCACAGGTGAGTTTCATGGACAAAATGTTCTAACAGTCAGTTTCTTTTCAATGTTTCATCAAATAAAGACATTTAACTCTTTATCATCAGTGGTGGAAGTACTCAGATCTTTCACTCGAGAAGAAATACTGAAAAGTACAAGTACTGGTGATGCATTCTTGACCTTGGAAACAGGAGTTATTGTTCTGGAGCTTTGCTGTTTCTTCTTCTCTCTGACTTTAAATCTTCACAGCTCCTCTCGTCTTTATATTCTCTATAAGGAATAGAGATATCAGGGATGTTTTCCTGACGATGTCCTGTTTGTTGTCCTGGTGTCCATGATTCTGTCTGCTAACTCCAACACTGGACTTTCAGTCAACCTAAATGAACAGAAAGAGCACGGCCGGACAGCGTTTCATACGTCTGACGTCTTAATAAACCTGCAGCACGACAAAGAGAAAAAGTGTCTCTGAAAGCTCGACACACTGCGATCTAAAAGAAACACACTGGGATAGAGAAAACGTCACAGGAAGGATTTATCTCCGTTCATTTGGCAGCAGATAGGAACAGAAGAATACAGAAAGTAATCAGTTACATTAAATACTTTTTCTGACTGCAGGATTCAGATTTGAATCCTTTTCCAAAACAGCTGACGGATAATTGACTTCAGTAACTTCAAACTGAGGGAACAAGTAACGTGTCCCAGGTGTGTCCGGGGGCGTCCGGCCCTTTTTAGTGTCCCCTGGAAACATCTGCAGCATTTCTGTGTTTACTGTGTTTTCTCTGGTTTTTTTGTTTTTTTCTTGAAGAAATGTAAACTGAGTCATTATCATGAAGCAACTGGAGTTTTAAACGTGACAGACAACCAATATACAACCAATATACAACCAATATACAACCAAAAAGTCCTTTAAGACTTTGCTGAATTAGCTGTTAGCACTTCCTGTTTGCAGTGAACCTGTTTATGTGCAGACGACCATAACTGGATTATTATGATACTGAAGAAAACTTAAAAACATGATGTTTCTAAGCAGATTTATAGTCATCGTCTCCTCCTGATGATATAAAGTCAGGCTCAGCCATCGTCTCCTCCTGATGATATAAAGTCAGGCTCAGTCATCGTCTCCTCCTGATGATATAAAGTCAGGCTCAGCCATCGTCTCCTCCTGATGATATAAAGTCAGGCTCAGCCATCGTCTCTTCCTGATGATATAAAGTCAGGCTCAGCCATCGTCTCCTCCTGATGATATAAAGTCAGGCTCAGTCATCATCTCCTCCTCTCCATCCATGATCGCAGCGACCACAACAGGAACACTGTACATTTTAAAAGTTGACCAACAAGCTTAAAATTTACAAAGAAACGTAGAGCGAACATTTATTCTGACGGCTGTGTTGACTTCCTGAGTCTGCAGGATATACTCAGGATCTGAGTCACAGTCTGAGCTGTGAGGGCGTCTCTGTGATAACTAACCCCCAACTGACGTCAGGACGGAGGTAGGCTGATAGACGAACTTTAAAATACAACCACAAACACATCAGATGGCTCCGTACAGCTCGTCTGCTGTAATCCAAGTGTCCAGAAGCCTCGAGATCACTAACTGAACTAAAAAGACGTTATTTACACTCTTTTCCAGCTGAAATCTTCGCTGTAGATGCTAAGCTAAAAGTGTTAGCGTCCCCCGAGCTGGAGAAGCTGAAGCAGAATAACAGGAAGTGTATTAGTACAGCAGCAGGAGAAGTCGCTTCAAACCGAGTCACTTGTAAATGAGTTTACTTAAAGCAGTAATTAACTCTTAATGAACAGCTCAACGGTTAACCTCGTCTCACTTTTAACCCCTCGACGGTCATTAAATGTGTCTGTGTAACAACAGATCTGCTGTCGCGCCCTCAGACCCCGAACACGTGCAGCCAGATGTAAACCGCTGCGTAACTCGAGCCTGAAGTTTGCCAGAACAGATCCATCATCATTTACGGCCTGCTGAGCGCCGTTTGTCCCGCAGCTCGCCGCCCGCCAAAGGTCAGAGCACAAGAGGCTGTTTAGTGGCTCTGAGCCACGTATGAAAGGCCGGCCTTGACTGCAGAGCGAGGGGCTGAGAGGAAATGAGCGTGAAATGAATGTCACATTGAAATCAAAGGCGGGGGAAGATAAATGAGAGAGGTGGTTGGAAATCACCTGGGCCGAGCGATGGATAGAAGGATGGAGGGAGGAGTAATTATTAGTGATTGAGCAGCTTCCTCCTCGTGTGTTTCGTTAGCAGCGAGCCGCTCACACACAATCTCCTCTCTGTTGGGCCGTGCCAGAGCGCCGCGCGTTTATTTGACCATCTGAAATCTTAACAGTTAATACCTGTACGTTTCCAGCATAATATTGTCTCTGGCACTGATCGCCAGAAAACGTATCCCCCGTGAAAATAAACGGCCGCGTTCGCATGCCAGGTAACACAAGGGCCATGTGGTGGAGGAGGGGGGAGGGGGGGGGGATGGAGGGGGAGGGGGAGGGAGACAGGTGAGGTGAAGAATGAAGGAGACAGCAGGAGAAGAGACGAAGGAGACGGAGGTGAAAGGACGTATTTACAAGTGAAGCTGAAGAGTTGAAGAGACAGGACTGACTGATTCTCAAGTCTCGTCCAGCTCGTCAAATACTGACGTTGTCGGTCCCAAAGCGTCACTGACGTCCTGAGACTCAACTATCAACTATCTTTGTGGTGCGTTCAGGAACGTTAGTACTTCTACTTTTACCAGTCTGTTTGTACACAAGTGTCTGAACTCAGAGACCAACTGAGGCAGTTTGACGACAGGTCAATGAGCACCGAGGTGGTTTACGAGGAGTTTTACCTCTTGCTGGTTTAGTCCTGCAGCTAACGTTAGCGGTCCTGTTAGCTCACTGACGTTCGGACCTGATAGCCAACAGTGAAACCACCAGGAAACTAATGTCGCTGATTACCTCGACATGTGCTGACAGCTCTGGCTTTTCAAACAGTTTTTTTGAGGGGCAGCGATAATAAAAACATTTTGATATTACACAAACTTTCAGTCTTTAATTAATTTAACTTTTTCTCACACTGTCATTGTTTTTGTTAGCAATGCTAGCTGCGTAGCTTTATAGTGAGTCAAGCGTCCCTCAAGGAAACTCTTACTATCGGTCCTGTTATCTGAAAGTGACTTCACGATGGAGACGAACAGCAGGTGCTGCTTATTCGTGCATCATCATCATCATTTATCCACCGAGTCTCCTTCCACTGTGGATCCATCGATACTTTTCCCCGTGTCGCTCCTGTCCAGATGGTTCTGTGTATTTCTTTCCCAAATCGTTGACCTTTTCCTTTAAACGACAACCTCAGCGATCTTTACTGAAGCAAACGAAGCGGTGCAGCCTCACTAATCCTCTGAGAAAACACAGAAACACCTGCACACACGCTGCGATTCTTCATCGTCGTGTTACCGAGCCGCACTCGTTTCCACTTTCACACATTTCCACAGTGCGTCAGAGGAAAGGGGGGCCGTGGAAGGTGATAGGCTACAATCATCACCATCATCATCATCATCAAACACACACACACACACACACACACACACAGAGTGTATCAGGAGCCAGAGTGGGTTTTTCTTCTCCCCCGGGCTTCGGGGAGGAGTGGAACCAAAAGTCAACATTTCCAGGGTGAAGCTAAATGACGGCGCTGCGGCCTCTCAAACCACAGGCACGCTAAGCAAACACCTGCGGCTCAGGTGGAAAAGCGAGGCCTCTCCGGGCCGAGAGAAGGAGCTCTTTCTCTGAGGATCAACGCTCTCAGCGACGGGCCACTCGACACGACGGGAGCTGAAGGGTGAAAGCTGTAACTTTCTCTCTGAAGCCTCTGATGTGTGAAACGACCTGCGCAAACTGCTCAGCGTTTTTATTTTCAATTTCCATATTTCCTCTGCACCTTTAAAAAGCATTAAGTCAGTTTGCTGTTGCACTTTTGTGTCACATGAAAAATAAGCTGTAAACACGTCGAGTGGTCTCGATTAACGACCTTAAACCTGCAGCGGTGCTGGAGGAGGGATTCAGATCATCGACTGAGAGTGACAGTTGGTGACCGTCAGCCTCCTCCTGGAGCTGGTGATGGAAGTTGCTGAGGAGTGAGACATCTCGCTTCTTTCTGATCTCTGTTGCGAGTTGCACATGTGCAGTAGAGATCAGGCAGCTGGCGAGGAAACCAGTGACGGCGGCTCAAACAGTTTGAGCTGCTTGAGCAGAGACGGATGAATAAATATGAACCAGACAACGAGCTTAACTTTCACCTCAACACTTCACAGCATCGCACCAGAAGAAGGACAGAGGCCGGATGTCTGTGGGGTTTTTGACCAGTGTGAAAAAGCATGCGGCAAAATAAGTTGTTGCCGCTGTTTTATTCTTTGTATTTGATGTCAAATCTGTCTGAAAAGTCACGAGTTGATTCCTAAAATGTTGGGACGTCAGTCAGAAAACAGTCACATGCAGCTCGTTCATGTGCTTTAAGCTTGAGGACTTCCTAAAAGTCTTAAAAGTACGTTGTCGTGAAGCTGAAAGGTTTGACGAAGACCAAATAAACACTCGACGACACCACAGACTTATTCCAGGAAACAATTCAGTCACAATGTCTAACGAACGTTTTCCTTCACGACGAGAACAAAACGCGCTGACGTACGTGCGGTCGGTCTGATTGTACGTTTTGTTTCTTCCTCCGTGTTTTAACCTTTTTGTTTTCCATGAGAACAGTCGAGGGTCACCACCGCCACACTACAGGTCACCTCCGTGTCCACACTGGTCACAGTTTCCATGTTTGAGCCTCAGTCGCTGCTCTCTCTCTCTCTGTGTCTCGTGTCAGAGGAGTTCGGCTTGAACTGGAGTTTCCTCCTCCTCCTCCTCAGGCGGCGTTTTCTGTGAGCGATGAAGAAACTAATAAACAGACTCTCGCAGTGATCCGTGTCACATTGTTTGGCCCACCTGCAACCTGTAAGCTCGTCACCACGGACTGGATGTTCTCAATTTGTTCCACCTTTGAGGACCCTGGCTTATGTTAGCCTAAAGGGGGCACTGGAAGAGCATCTGGGTCGAGCAGCACGCAGCAAATACAGCAGCACGCTCGCTGGCTCCGGGTCCAGTTTCAAGTCAATTAACGAGTCCCAGAGAAACCACAAGACGGGGAGCAGAACCTCTGTCAGAGAGCGGGAGCACACCGGGCCACAGCGGAGGTTTTAAGTGCTCGAAGAAGAAAAAAAACATTTCTGGAGCGAAAACAAAAAGGAGTTCTTGATGTCGTCATTTCCAAGAAGCGGGGTGTTTAGTTCAGGTTCAATAACATGAAGAAGATTTAAACAGCTGCAGAAATGAACAGTTTAACTATTCTGATCAGGTATAGAAGATTTAAATATCACACTCGGCCTCTCTTCCCCTCAGCTGTTAATCAGTTGGCTTAATGTGTCGGCCATGAGACAGAAATATTTAATATAAATATTGTGTATTCCTACGTTTGTCGGCCTCTCGATGGTGACCGTCATCGATGTCGTGATCGACAGAAACATCGACGCGACAGATTTTAGAAAAAGCTGCAACTTTAAACTCAGAAAACTGGAAAATCTTCGAAAGACATGTAGCGGAGTAGAAGTACAAAGTTGCAGAAAATAGAAATACTCAAGTGAAGTACAAGTACTTTGAAAACCTCAAAGAGTAAAATGTCAGTATGAGGTGACGATAAGCAACGTTTGTGAGTGATTCTAACCTTTGCAGCAGTTTCTTGTTTACAGACCAACATCCTGAAGCACAAATCTAATCTTCTTGTTGATCACAGTGATGTTTAAGAGTGTGACACCTGGTGAACACGCACACACACACACACACACACACACACACACACACACACACGCCTACACACAGTCCTAACTCGGAGCAGCTGTCGTGGGGCTGAGGTCAGGGGAAAACGACGAGAAGCAACCAGGGACAATTATTCACGTCCTAAAGGGACAATTCACCAAAACAAGCTGTAAATGAGACGTAAACAAAGAAATCTGTCGGAGGTTTTCTTCTGTCGGCTGCTGGAAACTGGAAACACGTGAAAACTTAATGTGACACGCCATCTATTTTATAAAACATTCAGAGCATTGGCTCTAAACGCAAAGCACAGCTGAGGCTGACGAGGATGTCGGCGGTGTTGCAGCCATTTGGTCGTACAAAAAAATATGAATATGAAAATAGAAAGGCGAGAGGCTCATTAAGGTCAGTCGGAGTCATCCTCTGGGGAACATGAATGTCTGAACCAAATCGCCAGTCGTGGTCAAGAAATATCAGTGATCGAGGCGCCAGATACAAATTTTCATTCTTGACTTGATGATGATGCTTCATGAGAAGTCAACTTCACAACAACCATGAATGTCTGCACCAAACTGTCTTAGAAACCAGAGAGGACCATCGAGGGACCATCAGAGTTACATGAATTCACCCTCTGGGGATCATGAACGTCTGTGCTGAGCAGGGGAAACCGCCGCTACTTTGTTTTCTGCTCGTTAACAAACGCTGGCATGCTAACACGCTAAACCAAACTGTGGGACAGGATGAACATTACACCTGCTGAATACCAACATGCTTAGTGGGCAAAGATAAAAAAACAGTGTTAATAAAAACAAAGTAGAACGAGGATTAGTGTCCTGTTATCACGGGAAGTCGCCCTCATGATTCGTGCATCAACATACAGGAAGTAATTCTGTGCAGCGTTTTTTCTAACTGTCCACCAGCTCTGACTGCGTTTGAGCACCGAGCATCAAAGACGTAAACACAGAGTCCACCTTCCTCGTCCTGTTGAAACTCAATGAGGCGGACGAACCGCCAGCAGAACATTTCTTTACATTAGCAAACACCAGAAACATCTGTGAAGCTCAGGAAAGCCGACATCTTCACACCCGTTCGACGCAGCTATTTTTGTAACTTTAATTATAGTGGAACCGTCACGATATCGTGGACTATGTGACTAATATTTCCAATCATTTAATAAAAGTCTAATATCTGCCCACTGACACATCTGTCCAGCCGAACCAGGGATATTCTATATTTCCTGCCATGTAAACAAACGCTCCTTCTGTTCCCGCTGGTGTGACGTGTTATAAACACAGCGGCTACAGGACGCGTCTCCAAGCAGCGGCTCACAGTTATGGAAGGAGGCTGACGGGTAACAGATTCACTCTTTATTTTATTGGTCTAACCTCGAGGCAGACGCTGTCTCGCCGTGCGGTTTTTAGCAGTGTCACTCAGCCCGTCTGTCTAAATACGAGCCTCCGCGGCCTCACTGAGGTACGGCTGCCGTCACATGGCAGAGCCCGGGGGCGGACGGGAGAGCAGCGTGGATCATTCAAACCAAAGCTGCAGAGCACGTCTCTAACCATTCAGTGACTGAGCTGAAATCATCTGGTCACAGACGGTGAACACTGATATTTACAGTCTGAAGTTTGAGCTGCACAAATGTTTCTAAAAAGACAAACGCAGTGAAAATCTTTCACTCGGTGTTATAAAGATACAATAATGTAAGTCATAAAACATAATGTATTACAGAAACATCAATCCAACAATCAACAATTAAAAAATGAACAAAAGCCTCATGTCATTCCTGAGAGCTGCAAATCACAGTCAACACAAGAGCCGTTTTAAATTATAACATCTGCTTTAAATGTGTTTTTATAATTGTTTCTGTTATAATCGTTTGTTGAAGTGCAGAACAAATTAAAATTGACGCCTTGTGATGAACTTTTTCTGGAAACTGGCGACCCGATGTCCCCCACCAGGGACCTGCTGTGATACACTAATAAATGACATCGTTGAGAAAAGAAACATGTCTGTGATGAAGGAGAGTTTAAGTCTGTTTTCTAACCTGTAAACTCACCAGGACAAATCTAAAGTGATGATGATAATGAAGATGAACAACTCAATGCTACTGTTATCACAAGACGACGAACATAATTGGCAATAATCAATCAGGTCACATGACCTCGAACCTTTCAGCTCGTGTTTGTCCGTCACTACAGGTGAGGTGCTGTCTGATCTGTAATCTGATTTGTGTCAGCGGCTCAGAGAGTATGAAGCCGTGAAAACCTTTATGTCACTTAAAGTTCATAAATATGATTTATTTATGTCTCTGTGAGCTTATGGGTGTTTTTTGTTGTAACTAAACTGTTCAGGTGCTGAACTTCTTCTTCTTCTGGTGTTTTGCAGTTTCCAAACAGCTTCGGCTGCTTTATCACGACCTCTGGACTGAAGGATGAGGACTGACTGACCCATACGGTCCTGCTGCAGTCTCACACTGAGTCAGTCTGCGGCTCGGTCTTATAAATGTATATATAACGTACATTAGAGTCCTAAAGGCCTCCATGTGCTGTTGTGAAAACCGTCTTTGCCTCCAGAACCGCTCCATTTGTTAGAGAAGCTCGTTTGTCCGTTGGCTGAAACAGACACCATCAGAACTTGTCCTCGGGTCGACTCTGGTCCTGGATGTTTGCTGCATGCCTCCAACTCAAAACTGTCAACAAGTTACCTTTTTTTTTTTTTAAAGAAATAATCCTGAAGCCATGTGTCTGCGCAGATACAACCAGGAAATGTTCCATGAAGGCCACATGAAGCGGGCTGCGTAAAGAAACCACATTTCACAAACCGGGTTTTCTTTTTCTTTTTTTGTCCTTTATGTTCACAGACAGCTGCTGTGTGTGTGTGTGTGTGTGTGTGTGTGTGTGTGTCCAGTGTAGGAGTGCATATGTCTGGAGTATCTGTTTATATGTCAGTATCCTCAACATAACCACTGGACAGGATACAGGAAGCGCCTTCACATACAGTGAGTATAGAAAGTGTTGACAGCAGCCGTGTTTTTCTTCTGTTAAAGGTTTTATACTGTTTTCAGTGGACGTACGTTTGATATTCAGCAGTGTGGCTGTATCGATGCCAAGTTCTGTGGGTCGGTCCACCGCTTTGGTCCAGACTAAAATATATTCACAGCTACTGAAGGTGTGCATTGAAATTTCATGGAGACAATCACGATCCTCTGAGGATGAAAATACAAAAGCAGAAATGTGAAATAATTTGCCTGAAAAATCTTTAAAAAATATCATCTTTTTTATCTGGAAGGCCTGTATTCAAACTAAAGACTAACAACATAATAAAGGCTCAGCTAGCCTTAGAAACCCACATGAAGCCCGGTTGGTTCAACGACCCACAAGTGGCCCTGACGACTCTGTGAGGACAGAGAGGTGGAGCGTCTTCAAGACACTGAAACGAGTCCAGTTGTCTATGATGCAGCACCTAGAGTTACCTGAAGGACCTGTATGACTGAGAACCTTCATCATCGAGCATGACGGGGAGAAGGCGGGCCAGCAGATACCGTCACTGACCTCAGTCTGTGAGCTCGCTGTGCATGGTGTCTGAGCCTGTGAAACCTGCCTCGACCTGCATGGACTTTAAACCTCTCGCATTTTATTTTGGATTTCATTTAATTTACAATAAAGTACCGGCAGCAGTGAACAGTCAGACTCTCTCTCATTGGATGTTTCTGGACACAAACTGCGAGTCTGACACTGCATCAGGACATAAAGGGTTAAAGGAAAAACTCTGAACTGTTTCCTGCCACTACACAAATAATACTAAAACAAATGCAGAGTGACTGCTGAAAGCTAAAAACACTGAGAAACAAACCCAGAATCGTGTCTGCATCAGACTGCACTGAAGAGAAACCTGGAAGCTTAACTTCTTACCTGAAGAAGCTATGAGGTGAAATAAATTGTTATAAAAGCCAGAAGCTAAACTTTAAAACAGTCCAAATTGAAATGCAGTGACTGAAAAGAAGAAACACTTTGTAATAATATCACACAGAAGCCAAACACTTTGGAGCAGAAAAGGCATTTGTCTAAAGAGATGAAAGTTGTGTATTATCTAAAGAAGCTCATCTGTAATATTGTCAAAGCTCATCTCAGTATTTTATGAAAAGGTTCCTGTGTGATAATAAAAATCTGTTCATGATTTGATGTTTAAATTGTGTTTGAAACGTTTTGAGGGAAACTCAAAAAATATGGAACTTTTCATCAAGTGATTCTTTTTTCTTTATTTGGATCCATCAGCTTCCACAAAGTGATCGTCTGCAATCATGGCGATGCTCACATGAGTCCAACAATACAAACACTGTTTAAATGACACGTTACTGATCAGATAAACTGATGAAACCGATATATTGAAAAAAGAAATAACAGGTGAAATAACTTTACGTGTAAAAAGGTCGACAATGCAAACAAAAAACTGTGTGTGGGACTAAATGAGAAGAAAAGAAACACCAGGAACAGATGTTTGGAGCGATGAAGCAGCAGGAGGAGCAGCTGAAGCTGAACAGGTCCGATTCACTGACTTCACTTTAAGAGATCAACATGAATATAACCATCATCTTTATCTACCTGCTCTGTTCCACTGTCACACACACCTGCAGTGGTGATATCTTCATAGGGGTGTTAGCCCAACTGTGAATGCATGGAAACATCTTCTCAGTGAAAGTGTGTGTGAAGGTGTGTAGGTGTGTGTTAGTGTCAGGATCAGAGAACGACAGCTTTCCTCTGTTCCAGTCCAGATTCACTCTGATCCTCTGGAGCTTCTTCTGCACTACGAGATCAGTGGATGGAGCTGATGGTGAGTATGCTGTGTATTTACTGTTGTAAAACTTAATACGCCAGAATCCAGACAATACGTAACCCTTCCTCTGGACAGACTCTGCACACACACCCAGTTCCCAGTATGTACTGTTTCCAACCTCGAGATCCCAGCTGTGAGTCCCTGAGTTGAAGCCCTCAGAGCCCAGGACAGAATAGAGGTTAACAAACCTCTCTGGATTATCAGGAAGCTGCAGTTTCCCTGATCGTCTCACACTGCTCAGATCTTCAGACAAGATGAGTTTTAGACCAGCAGTGTTTGGGTCCAGAACCACAGGAGTGTAGGAGACCATGTCCTTCATCTTGTTCCAGATGTTGAAGCTCAGGTTGCCCAGGTGTTTGGCCTGGTCTATCAGAGCTCCTGAGGGCAGCTGTGGATCCTCCAGCAGGGGGCGCTGCTGGACTCTTTCCACTGCAGCCTTGTAGTTGTGCAGGAATGAGACGTCTTCAGCTCTCAGCTCCTCCTCTGTGGCTCTGACTGTGTGTGAAAGAGCTGCTATCTCTCTGCTCAGAGCCTCCATCTTCTCCTTCATCATCTGACTCTTCTGCTCCTCTTCCTCCCTCAGTGCAGCCATCCTGGCCTCCTCTTCCTCTTCTAGAAACTGGTGCAGCTTCTTAAACTGCTCCTTAATCTGCCTCTTTGTGTGTCGGGCCTGGACCTTCATGTGTTCTGCTGTCTGATCAAACTTCAATTTAACTTGTTCAAAAACCTTTAACTTCTCCTTTAAAGGCAGCAGAGCTTCTTCAAGTTTCTTCTTGTGTTGTCGTGCAGCTTCATCGATGGGTCTGAATGTGTGGTCGATGTGTTTTTCTGAGTCTCTGCAGACGACACACACCGGCTGCTGATGGTCCAGACAGAAGAGCTTGAGTTTCTCAGAGTGCAGACTGCAGAGACCCTCTGAAGCTCTCTGGTCTCTGAAGGCCTCACACAGGTTCTTTAAAACCAGACTAACAGGTGGTTGTTCCTTTGAAGATCTTCTCTTACAAACTGGACACTCCTGTGTTTGTTTCTCTCTCCACCAGCTCTGCAGACAGTCTTTACAGAAGCTGTGGCTGCAGGACAGAACAACAGGATCTCTGAAGACGTCCTGACAGACCGGACAGCAGAGCTCCTCCTCTGACCTGGAAGCCATTTTGTCTCTGAGTGAAGCTGAAAACACAGCAGACAGAAAGTACAGTCAGTCATGGCTCTGCTCACTCCTCCACTAACAGCACTGACATCTACTTTCACTTTGAGTTGTGTTTCAGTCAAACTCACCTTCAGTGTGTGAGTCTGCAGGTTGAAGCAGTGCTGTTGAGTGTAGTTTCTCTCTCTTTCAGCTGAACTCACTCAGAAGACGCCGTTTCTGTTTGACTTTGGTCTGAGGGACAATTTGATCGTCTGTCTGTGTGTCTCTCTTTAACGAGGAAGAAGAACGAACTGTTTCCTGGTTGTTTCACGGGTGAGTGTGTTGAGGGGTGGAGCTCTGTCAGACGTCTTCTCTTAAAGGAGCTCTGTGTAGTTTTTGGACTCTTATATTTACAATATTAATGAGGTAACAATAAGGTCCCAGAACACTGTTTGAAGCTAGAAAGGTGGCAGGGTCCGCCACATATAAACAAAGTAAAACATGAAACTGTGTTTGTCCTTTAAGGTCAGTTTGTTTATTCAATGAAGATCTTTGTCTTCTGATTAACATTTCTTCCCTTAAACTACAGACTGCTCCTTTAAATGTTGCAGCTTCACAGGTAACACAGGGACGTGTTTCAGTCCAAAGTACAGATTTATTGCTGGACACTGCTGCGGTCTTTTGTCCTCCTCAGCCACCGTAGAGTTGTGTACCAGTGGGCGTGTGATCCAACATG
Organism: Pagrus pagrus; assembly: GCF_965226575.1. NCBI lineage: Eukaryota > Metazoa > Chordata > Actinopteri > Spariformes > Sparidae > Pagrus > Pagrus pagrus. Next base: position 1,911,599 of record NC_140187.1, on the reverse strand, counting down.
CTCGACACAGACGAGGCCCAACTACTGCCAACAACTCGGGCCACAGACGCTGCAGACGTCGGTGTGTGAGTGTGTCAGAGCTGTGGAGAGCCGCTGTGATCCACTGTGGCAGGGCCGTAGCCAGGATTTAGGACCTACTGAGGTCATGCCTCTCCACCCCCACCCCGACCATCCACTGCTAAATCTGCACTTTAAGCATTTTTATCTGTTGAAAAGATGATGGTTTTATAATGATTGAGGCCTTTGTGCATAATTGTTGCATTTTTAATTCCAATGTCCTGGTTATGTTAATGAAATAAAATCACAGATCCATCAGAGATTTACATTTTTATTTTTCTTCATATTTGAAATCAAGAAACAAAAAATAAAATGAAACCAAAATAATGAAAAAATATCTGAAACTAAAATAAAGATATGTTTAGAAAAATGACAGCAAGAGGAGCATGTGCAACCTAACAGGTAAAAATCAGTGAACGCAAAAGTCATCTTTATCTACCTGCTCTGTTCCACTGTCACACACACCTGCAGTGGTGATATCTTCAGGTCTGGACTCACAATCTGCTGAGCTGAACATGTTGAAACCGGCAGGTCCATAGTGTGTGTGTGTGTGTGTGTGTGTGTGTGTGTGTGTGTGTCCAGTGTAGGAGTGCATATGTCTGGAGTATCTGTTTATATGTCAGTATCCTCAACATAACCACTGGACAGGATACAGGAAGCGCCTTCACATACAGTGAGTATAGAAAGTGTTGACAGCAGCCGTGTTTTTCTTCTGTTAAAGGTTTTATACTGTTTTCAGTGGACGTACGTTTGATATTCAGCAGTGTGGCTGTATCGATGCCAAGTTCTGTGGGTCGGTCCACCGCTTTGGTCCAGACTGAAATATCTCCACAGCTACTGAAGGTGTGCATTGAAATGACAAACTGCGAGTCTGACACTGCATCAGGACATAAAGGGTTAAAGGAAAAACTCTGAACTGTTTCCTGCCACTACACAAATAATACTAAAACAAATGCAGAGTGACTGCTGAAAGCTAAAAACACTGAGAAACAAACCCAGAACATGTGTCAGTGTGAAATAAATCGCATCAGACTTCACTGAAGAGAAACCTGGAAGCTTAAATGTAAAAGTGATTCTTTTTTCTTTATTTGGATCCATCAGCTTCCACAAAGTGATCGTCTGCAATCATGGCGATGCTCACATGAGTCCAACAATACAAACACTGTTTAAATTACACGTCACTGATCAGATAAACGGATAAAACTGATATATTGAAAAATGAAATAACAGGTGAAATAACTTTACGTCTAAAAAGGTCGACAATGCAAACAAATAACTGTGTGTGGGACTAAATGAGAAGAAAAGAAACACCAGGAACAGATGTTTGGAGCGATGAAGCAGCAGGAGGAGCAGCTGAAGCTGAACAGGTCCGATTCACTGACTTCACTTTAAGAGATCAACATAAATATAACCATCATCTTTATCTACCTGCTCTGTTCCACTGTCACACACACCTGCAGTGGTGATATCTTCAGGTTATTCCCACTGTGAATGCATGGAAACATCTTCTCAGTGAAAGTGTGTGTGAAGGTGTGTAGGTGTGTGTTAGTGTCAGGATCAGAGAACGACAGCTTTCCTCTGTTCCAGTCCAGATTCACTCTGATCCTCTGGAGCTTCTTCTGCACTACGAGACCAGTGGATGGAGCTGATGGTGAGTATGCTGTGTATTTACTGTTGTAAAACTGAATACACCAGAATCCAGACAATACGTAACCCTTCCTCTGGAGAGACTCTGCACACACACCCAGTAACCCATATGTACTGTCTCCAACCTCGACATCCCAGCTGTGAGTCCCTGAGTTGAAGCCCTCAGAGCCCAGGACAGAATGGAGGTCATCAAACCTCTCTGGATTATCAGGAAGCTGCTGCTTCTCTCCTCCTCTCACACTGCTCAGATCTTCAGACAGGATCAGGTTTAGACCAGCAGTGTTTGGGTCCAGAACCACAGGAGTGTAGGAGACCATGTCCTTCATCTTGTTCCAGATGTTGAAGCTCAGGTTGCCCAGGTGTTTGGCCTGGTCTATCAGAGCTCCTGAGGGCAGCTGTGGATCCTCCAGCAGGGGGCGCTGCTGGACTCTTTCCACTGCAGCCTTGTAGTTGTGCAGGAATGAGACGTCTTCAGCTCTCAGCTCCTCCTCTGTGGCTCTGACTGTGTGTGAAAGAGCTGCTATCTCTCTGCTCAGAGCCTCCATCTTCTCCTTCATCATCTGACTCTTCTGCTCCTCTTCCTCCCTCAGTGCAGCCATCCTGGCCTCCTCTTCCTCTTCTAGAAACTGGTGCAGCTTCTTAAACTGCTCCTTAATCTGCCTCTCTGTGTGTCGGGCCTGGACCTTCATGTGTTCTGCTGTCTGGTCAAACTTCACTTTAACTTGTTCTAAAACCTTTAACTTCTCCTTTAAGGGCAGCAGAGCTTCCATAAGTTCCTTCTTGTGTTGTCGTGCAGCTTCATCGATAGGTCTGAATGTGTGGTAGATGTGTTTTTCTGAGTCTCTGCAGACGAGACACACCGGCTGCTGATGGTCCAGACAGAAGAGCTTGAGTTTCTCAGAGTGCAGACTGCAGAGACCCTCTGAAGCTCTCTGGTCTCTCTCCAACAAGAAGGCCTCACACAGGTTCTTTATGACCAGACTAACAGGTGGATTTCTTGTTGAAGATATTGTCCTACAAACTGCACACTCCTGTGTTTGTTTCTCTCTCCACCAGCTCTGCAGACAGTCTTTACAGAAGCTGTGGCTGCAGGACAGAACAACAGGAACTCTGAAGACGTCCTGACAGACCGGACAGCAGAGCTCCTCCTCTGACCTGGAAGCCATTTTGTCTCTGAGTGAAGCTGAAAACACAGCAGACAGAAAGTACAGTCAGTCATGGCTCTGCTCACTCCTCCACTAACAGCACTGACATCTACTTTCACTTTGAGTTGTGTTTCAGTCAAACTCACCTTCAGTGTGTGAGTCTGCAGGTTGAAGCAGTGCTGTTGAGTGTAGTTTCTCTCTCTTTCAGCTGAACTCACTCAGAAGACACCGTTTCTGTTTGACTTTGGTCTGAGGGACAATTTGATCATCTCCGTCTGTGTGTCTCTCTTCAATGAGGAAGAAGAACGAACTGTTTCCTGGTTGTTTCACGGGTGAGTGTGTTGAGGGGTGGAGCTCTGTCAGACGTCTTCTCTTAAAGGAGCTCTGTGTAGTTTTTGGATTTTTATATTTACAATATTAATGAGGTAACAATAAGGTCCCAGAACACTGTTTGAAGCTAGAAAGGTGGCAGGGTCCGCCACATATAAACAAAGTAAATCAGTATGAAACTGTGTTTGTCCTTTAAGGTCAGTTTGTTTATTCAATGAAGATCTTTGTCTTCTGATAAACATTTCTTCCTTTAAACTACAGACTGCTCCTTTAAATGTTGTAGCTTCACAGGTAACACAGGGACGTGTTTCAGTCCAAAGTACAGATGTCTTGCTGGACACTGCTGCGGTCTTTTGTCCTCCTCCGCCACCGTAGAGTTGTGTACCAGTGGGCGTGTGATCCAACATGCTCGATCGAAGGCCCAAGGCCCATGTCAGTGCCAAGACATGGATGAGAACTGGACTCAGATTAAACAGAAGATAAATCACAAGGCTAATGTCGAAGTAACTCTTCAGTTCAGTGTCTTACAGTATGAAACCTTCATTGTCAAACACATTGAGCAGAGGAGCAGAGCTGCAGCAGCTGTACATTTTGGAGTCGGGACCACTGTTTACCTAAAGCTCTGTCGCCTGAACGCCTCGTCTTCATTGTTTTTACTGCAAAACGTTAAAGTACAGAAGCAGGTCTTTAAGCATTAAGATGAAACACGACAGCCAAGAAAATACAAACCTGATACATACATGTTCATACACTGACGTCAGAGGCTGCCATGCAGACTGCCAACCTGCTCATCAGGAGCTATTTGGGCTTCATAGCGCATGCGCACTAGAGACTCCCGCTGACTGAGCGGGCTAACTTCCGGTTTAGCGCTCGGCTAACTAGAATGATGACATCATTTAATCGCGCGGCTCTTCTAGACTTTCCAAATGTTTTTGGACCGAATGGCTCAAATTCTGACAGTGAGTCGAGTCTCTTCTCGGACGTTGTGACGCTTAAAAACACGTATCCACAGTTTTACAGCCCCTTCTTTCACAATGTTAGCTCATGGGATAGTCTCTGTGGACCGCAGTGCATCATGGGATGACGTAATTTCACAGTTTGGCCAATAAGAAAACCGTCTTCAAACCCCGACCCACTTCCTGGGGGCTTGGCTCCTCCTCCAACACAGTGTCCAGGTGTAACGACACGACCTTGGCCACGCCCCTTCATTTGGGCACGACACAGAACCGACGACACACACATCTTATCTTTACGACAAACTGACGTCATGTGTAATTAACAGCTCAATTCAAGCGGTATTAAAAACGTCATTGTGTGTCGCCATTGACTTCTGTCAGAGATCCTGTGAGGACTCAGCGGCTGTAGTTTCTTCTGAAATAAGGCCAAGAGCGTCCAGTCCTTCAAGAGACTTAGAGGCTGTGCTCTCATTTTAATATTTTTACATGAGTTCACCCGAGCGGTGTCCTGTTGTTGGACTTCTTTATAACGAACACCATGTTCAAGCATAAGGGTGTCCATCAGTGCACGTGGCACCAGGACACCCTAGGCTGGAGGTCAATGATCGACTTTGTGGTCGTGTCATCTGACCTCAGGCCGTATGTCTTGGACACTTGGGTGAAGAGAGGGGCTGAGCTGTCAACTGATCACCACCTGGTGGTGAGTTGGATCCGCTGGCAGGGGAGGAAGCTGGACAGACTTGGCAGACCTAAACGTATTGTGAGGGTCTGCTGGGAACGTCTGGTGGAACCCTCTGTCAGGGGGGTGTTCAACTCCCACCTCCGGGAGAGCTTCGACCAGATCCCGAGGGAGGCTGGGGACATTGAGTCCGAGTGGACTTTGTTCTCCGCTTCCATTGTTGACGCAGCCGTTCGAAGCTGTGGCCGTAAGGTCTCTGGTGCCTGTCGTGGAGGCAATCCCCGAACTCGGTGGTGGACACCGAAAGTAAGGGATGCTGTCAAGCTGAAGAAGGAGTCCTATTGAGCCTGGTTGGCTCGGGGGACTCCTGAGGCAGCTGACGGGTACCAGCAGGCCAAGCGTGCTGCAGCACGGGCGGTTGCGGAAGCAAAGGCTCGGGTCTGGGAAAGGTTCGGGGAGGCCATAGAGGAGGACTACCGGTCGGCCTCGAGGAGATTCTGGCAAACCATCCGGCGCCTCAGGAGGGGCAACCAGCCCTCCACCAACACTGTTTACGGTGGAGGTGGGGAGCTGTTGACCTCGACTGGGGATATCGTCGGGCGGTGGAAGGAATACTTCGAGGATCTCCTCAATCCCACTGACATGCCTTCCATAGAGGAAGCAGAGGCTGGGGACTCGGGGATTGATCCATGCATCACCCAAGCTGAAGTCACTGAGGTAGTTCGGAAGCTGCCCAGTGGCAAAGCACCGGTGGTGGATGAGATCCGCCCTGAGTACCTCAAGTCTCTGGATGTTGTGGGACTGTCTTGGCTGACACGTCTCTGCAATATCGCGTGGCAGTCGGGGACAGTGCCTCTGGACTGGCAGACTGGGGTGGTGGTCCCTCTATTCAAAAAGGGGGACCGGAGGGTGTGTTCCAACTATCGTGGGATCACACTCCTCAGCCTCCCTGGTAAAGTCTATTCCAGGGTACTGGAGAGGAGAATTCGGCCGATAGTCGAACCTCGGATTCAGGAGGAACAATGCGGTTTTCGTCCTGGCCGTGGAACACTGGACCAGCTCTATACCCTCCGCAGGGTGCTCAAGGGTTCATGGGAGTTTGCCCAACCAGTCCACATGTGTTTTGTGGACCTGGAGAAGGCATTCGACCATGTCCCTCGTGGCATTCTGTGGGAGGTGCTTCGGGAGTACGGGGTCGGTGGCCCTCTGTTAAGGACTGTACGGTCCCTGTACGACCGGAGCAGGAGTCTGGTTCGCATTGCCGGCAGTAAGTCAGACCTGTTTCCAGTGCATGTTGGACTCCGGCAGGGCTGCCCTTTGTCACCGGTTCTGTTCATTATTTTTACGGACAGAATTTCTAGGCGCAGTCATGGGCCAGAGGGGATCTGGTTTGGGAGCCACAGGACTTCATCTCTGCTTTTTGCGGACGATGTTGTCTTGTTGGCTACTTCGATCCGGGACCTCCAGCATGTCCTGGGGCGGTTTGCAGCCGAGTGTGAAGCAGCTGGGATGAGAATCAGCACCTCCAAGTCCGAGGCCATGGTTCTCGACCGGAAAAAGGTGGCTTGCTCCCTCCGGGTTGGGGAAGAGTTCCTGCTTCAAGTGGAGGAGTTCAAGTATCTTGGGGTCTTGTTCACGAGTGAGGGAAGGATGGACGTGAGAGTGATAGGCGGATCGGTGTGGCGGCCGCAGTAATGCGGTCGTTGTATCGGTCTGTCGTGGTGAAGAGAGAGCTGAGCCGTAAGGCAAGGATCTCGATTTACCGGTCAATCTACGTTCCTACCCTCACCTATGGCCACGAACTTTGGGTCGTGACCGAAAGAATAAGATCCCGGATACAAGCCGCCGAAATTAGTTTCCTTCGCAGGGTGGCGGGGCGCTCCCTTAGAGATAGGGTGAGGAGCTCCGCCACACAGTAGGAGCTCGGAGTGGAGCCGCTGCTCCTCCACATCGAGAGGAGCCAGCTGAGGTGGCTCGGGCATCTGTATCGGATGCCCCCTGGACGCCTCCCTCGGGAGGTGTTCCAGGCATGCCCCACCGGGGGGAGGAGACCCCGAGGAAGACCCAGGACACGCTGGAGTGACTATGTCACCCGGCTGGCCTGGGAACGCCTTGGGATCCTCCCAGAGGAGCTGGAGGAAGTGTCCGGGGAGAGGGAAGTCTGGGTGTCCCTGCTCAGACAGCTGCCCCCGCAACCCGGCCCCGGATAAAGTGGAAGAAAATGGATGGATGGACGGACATGAGTTCATTTTATATATTTACATTAACCTCTGGCATGTTGTTTTTATTACTGGTTCAAAGGCCTATTTTTATTATCTCTCATTGCTATGTAGTTTATTTATCCTGTATTTGCCTGTACAGTTGATTTCACTGTAAAAGATTGTACTTTAAAATTATTTCTGTTACTAGAGACAAAATAAAGAATTAAAAAAAAGAAATGTAAATAAAAGGTCCCATGGGGCACAGCGGAAGAGGCGGGACATGAGCAATCATCAAATCAAATCAAATTTTATTTATACAGCCCAAAATCACTACACATTGCCTCAATGGGCTTTACAGTCTGTACAGTGAACGACATCCTCTGTCCTCAGACCCTCGATTCGAGTGAGGAAAAACTTCACATGTTGTTGGAAAAAAAAGACCCTTTTAACAGGAAGAAAAAAAGACGGACAGACATGCAATAGATGTGGCATGTACAGAAAGAACAGCAAATCACAGTTCACAGATTGCATTGACAGAAAATCTGATACAAATTATAAAATATGTAAAGTGTGTGGATCCAGGAGACGGCTGAGCGGGACGAGGCATCGCCAGGTGGCGCCCGAGCCACAAGACCTCCTGTCCACCGTGATGACCTGGAAGAGGGCAGGCCACACAGGATGATTAGTGATAGACAGAGAGATCAGAGTGAGGAGGCCTCAACATTTACAGGAATACAGTTATAAGGAGATAGTGAAACAGATTGTTTCTCGTCGGCAGGACGATGTGACTTCTTATACGACAGTTAACTCACTGAGACTGAGACCGACCCACTGAAGAAGCTAGCAATCGAAGTCGAGGACTAATTAAAGGCTAAGTCAAAGTAGTAAGTTTTGAGTTTAGATTTAAAGGCGTCAATAGAGCCAGACTGTCTGATGTCAGCTGGGAGGTTATTCCAGAGGAAGGGGGCCCGACAGGAGAAAGCCCTGCAGCCAGCTGACTTCTTCTTCACCCTGGGAGCCATCAGGAGCCCTGAATTTTGAGAGAGTAATGCACGAGTTGGAGTATACGGTATGATAAGATCTGACAGGTATGACGGGACAAGGCTGTGTACAGTTTTGTATGTCATCAGCAGCACATTAAAATCTGATCTTATATGTATTGGGAGCCAGTGCAGTGAGGCTAGGATTGGATAATATGATCAAATTTTCTTGTACGTGTTAAGACTAGCTGCAGCACTCTGAACCAGTATCAGCGACACAGATTAATAATAACAAATAAACCATAACAATAATAATAATGATGATTTCTTCTGGTGCATTGCCAGTACAAAGAATCACACTGTAAATTATGAAGAATGACACGATGCATTTCCAGACGCTTAGAAACTTTATTCAACTCTTTCCAGAAATAAAAGATTCAATTAGGTCTGATATGGACCTAATAAGATGAAACATGACAACCATGAAGAGACAATATTTCATGATGTTGATGAAGAACATGTTATGAAATCACCACCATTATCATGTGTTGATTGTAATGTCTGCAAACTATAATCTAGACTTTGAAATAAAGTGTCTTGGCTCTCGGCCACTCAAACATGCAGTCATTCATAAAATGATTATTGTTTTCTTCCTTTTGATCCATCACCTCCTGAAAAAAAAACTAAAAATCTGAGTACTCAGCTTGTTTGCAGGATGCAGGTGGGAAAAACTATATAACGCTGCCTGAGCGGGCTTGGTGGACATCAGTTAAATGAGAGAAAGTCACTGAAAGCAGTTTGCTGAAATGAGAACAGTGAATATAATTTGTAACCACAGGGAGTCAAAAACAACTATCTGTTGAAAAGATGATGGTTTTATAATGATTGAGGCCTTTGTGTCTGTGACTTTCCTCATTAAGAAATAAACACAAAAGTCATCTTTATCTACCTGCTCTGTTCCACTGTCACACACACCTGCAGTGGTGATATCTTCAGGTTATCTACACTGCGAATGCACAGACACATCTTCTCAGTGAAAGTGTGTGTGAAGGTGTGTAGGTGTGTGTTAGTGTCAGGATCAGAGAACGACAGCTTTCCTCTGTTCCAGTCCAGATTCACTCTGATCCTCTGGAGCTTCTTCTGCACTACGACATCAGTGTTTGTAGTTGATGGTGAGCATGCTGTGTATTTACTGTTGTAAAACTCAACATACCAGAATCTAGACCACACGTAACCCTTCCTGTGGACAGACTCTGCACACACACCAAGTGACCAGTATGTACTGTTTCCAACCTCGACATCCCAGCTGTGAGTCCCTGAGTTGAAGCCCTCAGAGCCCAGGACAGAATAGAGGTTAACAAACCTCTCTGGATTATCAGGAAGCTGCTGTTTCTCTCCTCCTCTCACACTGCTCAGATCTTCAGACAAGATGAGTTTTAGACCAGCAGTGTTTGGGTCCAGAACCACAGGAGTGTAGGAGACCATGTCCTTCATCTTGTTCCAGATGTTGAAGCTCAGGTTGCCCAGGTGTTTGGCCTGGTCTATCAGAGCTCCTGAGGGCAGCTGTGGATCCTCCAGCAGGGGGCGCTGCTGGACTCTTTCCACTGCAGCCTTGTAGTTGTGCAGGAATGAGACGTCTTCAGCTCTCAGCTCCTCCTCTGTGGCTCTGACTGTGTGTGAAAGAGCTGCTATCTCTCTGTTCAGAGCCTCCATCTTCTCCTTCATCATCTGACTCTTCTGCTCCTCTTCCTCCCTCAGTGCAGCCATCCTGGCCTCCTCTTCCTCTTCTAGAAACTGGTGCAGCTTCTTAAACTGCTCCTTAATCTGCCTCTCTGTGTGTCGGGCCTGGACCTTCATGTGTTCTGCTGTCTGATCCAACTTCACTTTAACTTGTTCTAAAACCTTTAACTTCTCCTTTAAGGGCAGCAGAGTTTCCATAAGTTCCTTCTTGTGTTGTCGTGCAGCTTTGTCGATGGGTCTGATTGTGTGGTCGATGTGTTTTTCCGAGTCTCTGCAGACGAGACACACCGGCTGCTGATGGTCCAGACAGAAGAGCTTGAGTTTCTCAGAGTGCAGACTGCAGAGACCCTCTGAAGCTCTCTGGTCTCTCTCCAACAAGAAGGCCTCACACAGGTTCTTTAAGACCAGACTAACAGGTGGATTTCTTGTTGAAGATACCGTCCTACAAACTGCACACTCCTGTGTTTGTTTCTGTCTCCACCAGCTCTGCAGACAGTCTTTACAGAAGCTGTGGCTACAGGACAGAACAACAGGATTTCTGAAGACGTCCTGACAGACCGGACAGCAGAGATGCTCCTCTGACCTGGAAGCCATTTTGTCTCTGAGTGAAGCTGAAAACACAGCAGACAGAAAGTACTTTTATCTTCTGTTATTTCACGCAAGGAATTGTTTAAATGATACATTACTTACATTCTTATATATCGCATATCGCTGTATATGTATGTTGTTTTCTGTATGTGTATCCTCTGCAGCACTTTGTAACTTTGTTTTTAAAGCTGCTATATAAATAAAACTTTACTTACGTTGAGTCCTGTGACCTGCCGCCTCTGAGCGAACGTCGCCTGCTGTAACGTCTCTACACCTCCCTGGACTGTGGGGTGTCGTGTGGAGAGAAGGAGGAACCAGACACCGGGTTCAGGATCGAGACCTCGGCTGCACTTTATGGGTTCACAGTAACAGTCCTCATCTTGGTGGCTGCAGCTTCATCACCTTGTGGGACATTGGACAGTAAACTTCTAGCATTAACAACAAGACATATAATATTAAAAGTAAGATTAATGCCAAGTTAAATGAAAAGAACTGTCAATTAAAAGTAAATTGAAAAGCTAATGCTCCGTCCTACACTTTCTAACCAGGATGAAGTTAGTTTAATTAGATTTTTGTTGGTTTTTGCAGTCGTTTCCTTCAATACATCAATGTACAAGACACACGACAGACGCTTTGATATCATAATGCACGATATGGTCAAAAAGTGATACTGCAATTATTTTGACGGATGTTGTGATATAATTCATGATTATTATGGATGAAGAATATTTTACACAACAATGGAATGGAAAACTAGTACAATCATGATGATGTGGCATTTCTCCCGATCTCTGCCAAACAAACATGTTTTATTACATGTGGAGAACAAACTTTGTAGGCCAGAGCATCCTCAGTGTTGTTGTGTTGCTCCAATAACATTTGGAAAGTCTAGAAGAGCCGCACGATTAAATGATGTTATCTTCATTCTCGTTAGCCAAGAGCGAAACCGGAAGTTAGCCCGCTCGGTCGGCAGAAGTCTCTAGTGCGCATGCTCTATGAGCCGCACAATGCTGACACATGACAGTGAATGAGTCGTGTGTCCCGTAATTACACACTATGAAAACTGGCTACAGAGTCTGGGCTGTTGCTGTTCCTCCTCCTCCAAATACATAATAATAATAATAATAATAATAATAATAATAATGTTTGCAGATTGTTACATCTTTTCCAGACATCACGTCTTGATTACATGTCCTACATGTCAGCCTGTGTATCTGTCCATTCTCTTCTGGTGCATTGCCAGTACAAAGAATCACACTGTAAATTATGAAGAATGACACGATGCATTTCCAGACTCTTAGAAACTTTATTCAACTCTTTCCAGAAATAAAAGATGGGTGGGAAAAACTATATAACGCTGCCTGAACGGGCTTGGTGCACATCTCTTTCATTAGCTTTAAGTAGTTTATAGGCCCAAATTTAGACATATTACTTTGCTATCATATCGCAAGAATCCTACGTGTAATTACTGTCTCTATGCCTACATCCCACCAACATAACATCCAAAAGAAACACATAGCCTACGTTCCTTTATTTACGGCAATGTGTTAAGTTAGCATTTTCAAAAAAGACTACAACAATGTATTCATTTACGGCAGCACTTGTCGTAAAACCAGCCCAGTGGCATTATATTTGCATATCCATCAGGGGGCGGTACCCATCCAACAGTCTCTCAGAAGCATAACAGTCTCTAGCGACATACACCGTCATGTGTCGGTGGAATAACAGCGGCATAACAGCGGCACACCACTCCGAGGAACGGTATAAGAGTCTAAGGATCGGTATAAGCCGCTGAGCAGCAATCGACAAGCCTTTGGCCACTTTTCGATCTCGCCGTCACTCTAATGATTGAGGCCTTTGTGTATAATTGTTGCATGTTTAATTCCAATGTCCTGGTTATGTTAATGAAATAAAATCAGATCCATCAGAGATTTACAGTTTGATGTTTCATCATATTTGAAATCAAGAAACAAAAAATAAAATCAAAACAAATAATGAAATAATATCTGAAACTAAAATAAAGATATGTTTGGAAAAATTACAGCAAGAGGAGCATGTGCAACCTAACAGGTAAAAATCAGTGAACGCAAAAGTCATCTTTATCTACCTGCTCTGTTCCACTGTCACACACACCTGCAGTGGTGATATCTTCAGGTGACAGACACTGTAAATGTGTGGAAACATCTTCTCAGTGAAAGTGTGTGTGAAGGTGTGTAGGTGTGTGTTAGTGTCAGGATCAGAGAACGACAGCTTTCCTCTGTTCCAGTCCAGATTCACTCTGATCCTCTGGAGCTTCTTCTGCACTACGAGACCAGTGGATGGAGCTGATGGTGAGTGTGCTGAATACATACTGTTATGTAACTGAATATACCAGAATCTAGACAATATGTTACCCTTCCTCTGGACAGACTCTGCACACACACCCAGTAACCAGTATATACTGTCTCCAACCTCGACATCCCAGCTGTGAGTCCCTGAGTTGAAGCCCTCAGAGCCCAGGACAGAACAGAGGTTATTGATCCTCTCTGGATTATCAGGAAGCTGCTGTCTCTCTCCTCCTAGTCTCACACTGCTCAGATCTTCAGACAGGATCAGGTTTAGACCAGCAGTGTTTGGGTCCAGAACCACAGGAGTGTAGGAGACCATGTCCTTCATCTTGTTCCAGATGTTGAAGCTCAGGTTGCCCAGGTGTTTGGCCTGGTCTATCAGAGCTCCTGAGGGCAGCTGTGGATCCTCCAGCAGGGGGCGCTGCTGGACTCTTTCCACTGCAGCCTTGTAGTTGTGCAGGAATGAGACGTCTTCAGCTCTCAGCTCCTCCTCTGTGGCTCTGACTGTGTGTGAAAGAGCTGCTATCTCTCTGCTCAGAGCCTCCATCTTCTCCTTCATCATCTGACTCTTCTGCTCCTCTTCCTCCCTCAGTGCAGCCATCCTGGCCTCCTCTTCCTCTTCTAGAAACTGGTGCAGCTTCTTAAACTGCTCCTTAATCTGCCTCTCTGTGTGTCGGGCCTGGACCTTCATGTGTTCTGCTGTCTGATCAAACTTCACTTTAACTTGTTCTAAAACCTTTAACTTCTCCTTTAAGGGCAGCAGAGCTTCCATTAGTTTCTTCTTGTGTTGTCGTGCAGCTTCATCGATGGGTCTGAATGTGTGGTCGATGTGTTTTTCCAAGTCTCTGCAGACGAGACACACCGGCTGCTGATGGTCCAGACAGAAGAGCTTGAGTTTCTCAGAGTGCCAACTGCAGAGACCCTCTGAAGCTCTCTGGTCTCTCTCCAACAAGAAGGCCTCACACAGGTTCTTTAAGACCAGACTAACAGGTGGATTTCTTGTTGAAGATACCGCCCTACAAACTGCACACTCCTGCGTTGGTTTCTGTCTCCACCAGCTCTGCAGACAGTCTTTACAGAAGCTGTGGCTACAGGACAGAACAACAGGATTTCTGTAGACGTCCCGACAGACCGCACAGCAGAGATGCTCCTCTGATCTCGAGGCCATTTTGTCTCTGAGTGAAGCTGAAATCACAGCAGACAGAAAGTACAGTCAGTCATGGCTCTGCTCACTCCTCTACTACTGAAATTGAAATCTCCCTCGTCTCCCGTCTCAGCCAAGCAGCTTAGTCTTGCCTGCAACTCGTGCAAAGCTCTGCAGCTAGGCTGCTTACCCAACCCAACTGTTGATCCATCGTCATACCAGGGCAGGAATCATATCCAAGAGAAATGGTCAGTGCCAAATTACAGGTAAGCTCAGAGTTACTTAATGGTATTAAATGTTCGAGTATCTGATCTGGGGTTCAAAGCACGATCACACAGAGTTAAAGTGACCACAGCATCATCACAGATACAGGATTGACTAAATGAACAACACAAGACTCAACACAGGGGGGCGCCTGAACACTGAGAAAGCCAAGCAGTCTGTGACATCACAGGAAGCTTTGTGAACACTGTCAGAGCAAGCTGAGATAAAATGACCTGTGAGGAGTCTCACCTTAACAATCACCAACAACTAGCAGCAGAATCTGAGCCGCTCTTCCTCTCCGTCTTTGTCTTTACAAAAGCAATCCAAGTCACACTGAAGTGTGAATTTCATCCAGTACTGAATGTACCTGTTGCTCTGAAACAACTTAGACAACTTTCACTCAGGCAGACTTAGCGGGCTCTCCCAGACAGCTTTCAGAGATTCAACTTTTCACTCTATTAAAACTGCTAACTGTAAAACTAGCCTATTGTTTAAAATGGAAGAAAATATACAATTACATCTGAAACAGCAACAGGTTGCCTCTGATTCCTCACGTCTCCTCCCACTAAAGTAGCGAAGTTAACAAAGAGACACGAGGGAGTTCAGGCGGAGAAAATCCAAACTCTGTAAAGTCTGTGTGGACATATAGTTTATCTTTATGGATTATATCAATGCCAAACTGACAGCAAGGCTGTCAACACATGACGCCTTTAATCTTGTGTTATTTTTTTGTAAGGTGTCTTTTGTGAGAAATTAAATAGTTTTCCATTCAGTAATCAATGTACTGTAAAGACCATATCAGGATGTGAGAGGAGGAGGGGAGAATCCTCTTTAGGTGTCAGGGTCATAAAGTCACGTGAAGGGCAATTCTCTCTGCCCGAGGTGTTTACAGGAGGGATGATAAGATGACATTTACATTTACATTTCAATAAAAGAGCAAATGGTCAGCACCCTGGGAGAGACATGATCAAAACAAACACCAGGGGGTCATTGTTTTTGGGAAGAAGTAATTCCTGACTGTCGTAAAGTATGCAACCACTGTATTTCAGGCAGAAACATTTGGAAGAAGACTTCAGGTCTTCTCTCCATGCAGCATCTATTAAAGAGATGTGACTCATGATACCGATTCTGAATTTCTTCAGATATTAGCAACTCTATCTCAACAAGGAGAGCTTCCCTTACACTCTGCAGACACGTAATGAATTGTTAATATGACATATTTCTAAAAAGGGAGTTGGGTGTAATATTTTCCTCGGAGAGCAGAGAACTACCATTTAATTAAAATACGTTACATACTTACGTTTTGTCACCACCACAGAAACACTGGGTAAGTGCTAAAGTATGATTTGGTTGTCTGATGTTCACTGACAGTCAGTAGTTTTTTACTGTAGTATTATGAAAACATGAACTGATTAAAAAAGGTTTAAACTTGGTGTTCAGACTGAAAGTGTTCCTGGTCTTACTGGGACACTGACTACATGTGTAGTACTTGTGCAGGTGTTTGTGGACTTGCTTTGTGTTTTTGACTGCTAAAAAAACATCTGATCCTTTATTTTAAACCTGACCTGCTAAATGTCAGACCGATGGTCACAGTGACCTGATGATCTGATTCATCAGAGGCCAAAGTGTCTTTTTAAGTGTGATTTTAAGTTCATCAAAACAGAAACGTCTTCCTAAATTAGTTCTCCAACAAATCCTAAACCTGGGAGGAACCGAGGCTTTGATACGGAGGTCAAATATTAAACTGACCTCACCAGGGTCCTGTTTACACAGATTCAATTCAGGCATGTTAGCCACAATAACTCTTAACAACAGTAAAGAACAAGCACTTCATGTTTAAAGCCATGGCGGACTGTAGCCTGGTATGAGAATAAACACACAAAGGATGATGAACAGATTACCTGAATGTGGTTTTGGCGCTGATCTTGAAGCAGGTCGCTGTTGACGCTGTTTACTCTGCAGGGCACCTGAACGTTTGAACAACATTGCGTCCAGCGCGGAAACACCTCTGAACTACGGCGTCCTGCAGAGGACAAACAGCGAGGCGACGTCACGCCCCCAAAGCGCCGAGGAACAGCGCCAGGCTCCGAAGCCAGTTTTCATAGTGGCCACACTGTGTAATTACACCGTCCCGTGATGCACTGCGGCCGAAACAGACTCTTCCCGTGAGCTCACGTTGTGAAAGAAGCGTCTGTAAAACTGTGGATACGTGTTTCTGAGCGTCACAACCTCCGAGGAGAGACTCGACTCACTGTCAGAGTTTGAGCCACTCGGTCCAAAAACATTTGGAAAGTCTAGAAGAGCCGCACGATTAAATGTTATCTTCATTCCAGTTAGCCAAGAGCGATACCGGAAGTTAGCCCGCTCGGTCGGCGGAAGTCTCTAGTGCGCATGCTCTATGGGCTGAAACATGACAGTAGGCTCGTTCGAGATGAACTGCGGCTCGCCTGGAAGGTGGACGAGACCAGGCGGCAGCAGCAGGGGGCGGTGGCAAAAAGCTGCAGTCAAGTCGGACAGTTTCCAGCCGCCGTCAAAGAATATACAGGAAGTCACAGAAATATTTACATCCTGTCAGATCCATCTGTAGGCTATCTGTAGTTTGCACAACACGTTCAGAGAGCTATGGCTGAAGAAACTGCACATGCGTTCTTGATCGCTGATGAAATTGAAGCAGAAGAGATCCCCCTACTTTTCCACTTTGCACATGAATTACACTGTGATAATCCTCTTAATGGGCAGATGGGATGTGGTGTGATTTTTAATATTTAATCTCACAAATGTAACAAATAGAAATACAAACTTTGAGGTCATACA
This sequence comes from Pagrus pagrus, assembly GCF_965226575.1. Lineage (NCBI taxonomy): Eukaryota > Metazoa > Chordata > Actinopteri > Spariformes > Sparidae > Pagrus > Pagrus pagrus. The sequence goes on along the minus strand of NC_140187.1, from coordinate 1,894,727 downwards.
AAGTGGATTTTTCTAAAATGATAACTACTTTTCACTGTGGTCTAAATTTGTCAATCATAACTTTTTATTTGTTTAACGATGCCACTGTTATGACTGAGGTGAGAGTCAGAACGACTGGGCAGATTTCAGCCCTTGGAAGTAATTTATTGAACAAGAATTGCCTACAAAGTAGATTTATATAAAGACACTGTCATTTATAAATCATACAATCCCTAAATTAAAGAAATTGAACTGCTGAATTAACAGTCCAAACGTTCTCACAGCTACTGTACATATATAGGCTACACATGGGGAGGACAAGCAGCAAAGGTTTCTTATAATCTTTATTCATTGATGTATTTATATTTGTAATTATATACAGTATATCAACCACACAAAATATGTCTGTTAACAGATTAAACCTTCATTGCACATGAGATTCATATAATCTAACATTAAATATAACCAATACACAGAAAATGAGAATTATCGACTGAACGTAGTCCTAACTAAGAGCCAATCAGCTCTTTGATCAGGCGACAGCCAGGCGTTTCCCATCATGCCCTGAGGTCTTGCAGTCGGTGGAGAGCAACTGCGGCGCCTGGCTCTAAAGACTGCGGCCGCCTTGATCTCGCGAGGTTATCGTTGCAGGCGCGTCAATGACGTCAGAGCAAGTCGGGATCAAGTCGGACACAAATCTAACCGGCATGCATTGTGCGGTGGTCGTCGGTGATCGATTCTGCGCAGGCCTGGCTCATCTCGAACGAGCCTAGTGAAAGAGGTTGTGACGCTCCAGAGCTCCTGCATCACGGGATGACGTAATTACACACTATGAAAGCTGGCTAGAGTCTGGGCTGTTGCTGTTCCTCCTCCTCCAAATACATAATAATAATAATAATAATAATAATAATAATGTTTGCAGATTGTTACATCTTTTCCAAACATCACGTCTTGATTAAATGTCTTACATGTCAGCCTGTGTATCTGTCTCTCTTCTGGTGCATTGCCAGTACAAAGAATCACACTGTAAATTATGAAGAATGACACGATGCATTTCCAGACTCTTAGAAACTTTATTCAACTCTTTCCAGAAATAAAAGATTAAATTAGGTCTGATATGGACCTAATAAGATGAAACATGACAACCATGAAGAGACAATATTTCATGATGTTGATGAAGAACATGTTATGAAATCACCACCATTATCATGTGTTGATTGTAATGTCTGCAAACTATAATCTAGACTTTGAAATAAAGTGTCTTGGATCTCGGCCACTCAAACATGCAGTCATTCATAAAATGATTATTGTTTTCTTCCTTTTGATCCATCACCTCCTGAAAATGAAACTAAAAATCTGAGTACTCAGCTTGTTTGCAGGATGCAGGTGGGAAAAACTATATAACGCTGCCTGAGCGGGCTTGGTGGACATCAGTTAAATGAGAAAAGTCACTGAAAGCAGTTTGCTGAAATGAGAACAGTGAATATAATTTGTAACCACAGGGAGTCAAAAACAACTATCTGTTGAAAAGATGATGGTTTTATAATGATTGAGGCCTTTGTGTATAATTGTTGCATGTTTAATTCCAATGTCCTGGTTATGTTAATAAAATAAAATCACAGATCCATCAGAGATTTACATTTTGATGTTTCATCATATTTGAAATCAAGAAACAAAAAATAAAATCAAAACAAATAATGAAATAATATCTGAAACTAAAATAAAGATATGTTTAGAAAAATGACAGCAAGAGGAGCATGTGCAACCTAACAGGTAAAAATCAGTGAACGCAAAAGTCATCTTTATCTACCTGCTCTGTTCCACTGTCACACACACCTGCAGTGGTGATATCTTCAGGTGACAGACACTGTAAATGTGTGGAAACATCTTCTCAGTGAAAGTGTGTGTGAAGGTGTGTAGGTGTGTGTTAGTGTCAGGATCAGAGAACGACAGCTTTCCTCTGTTCCAGTCCAGATTCACTCTGATCCTCTGGAGCTTCTTCTGCACTACGAGACCAGTGGATGGAGCTGATGGTGAGTATGCTGTGTATTTACTGTTGTAAAACTGAATACACCAGAATCTAGACCATCCGTAACCCTTCCTCTGGAGAGACTCTGCACACACACCAAGTGACCAGCGTTCACTGTTTCCAACCTCGACATCCCAGCTGTGAGTCCCTGAGTTGAAGCCCTCAGAGCCCAGGACAGAACAGAGGTTATTGATCCTCTCTGGATTATCAGGAAGCTGCTGTCTCTCTCCTCCTCTCACACTGCTCAGATCTTCAGACAGGATCAGGATTGGATGAGCAGTGTTTGGGTCCAGAACCACAGGAGTGTAGGAGACCATGTCCTTCATCTTGTTCCAGATGTTGAAGCTCAGGTTGCCCAGGTGTTTGGCCTGGTCTATCAGAGCTCCTGAGGGCAGCTGTGGATCCTCCAGCAGGGGGCGCTGCTGGACTCTTTCCACTGCAGCCTTGTAGTTGTGCAGGAATGAGACGTCTTCAGCTCTCAGCTCCTCCTCTGTGGCTCTGACTGTGTGTGAAAGAGCTGCTATCTCTCTGCTCAGAGCCTCCATCTTCTCCTTCATCATCTGACTCTTCTGCTCCTCTTCCTCCCTCAGTGCAGCCATCCTGGCCTCCTCTTCCTCTTCTAGAAACTGGTGCAGCTTCTTAAACTGCTCCTTAATCTGCCTCTCTGTGTGTCGGGCCTGGACCTTCATGTGTTCTGCTGTCTGATCAAACTTCACTTTAACTTGTTCTAAAACCTTTAACTTCTCCTTTAAAGGCTTCAGAGTTTCTTCAAGTTCCTTCTTGTGTTGTCGTGCAGCTTCATCGATAGGTCTGAATGTGTGGTAGATGTGTTTTTCTGAGTCTCTGCAGACGAGACACACCGGCTGCTGATGGTCCAGACAGAAGAGCTTGAGTTTCTCAGAGTGCAGACTGCAGAGACCCTCTGAAGCTCTCTGGTCTCTCTCCAACAAGAAGGCCTCACACAGGTTCTTTAACACCAGACTAATAGGTGGGCTTTCCTTTGAAGATCTTCTCTTACAAACTGGACACTCCTGTGTTTGTTTCTGTCTCCACCAGCTCTGCAGACAGTCTTTACAGAAGCTGTGGCTACAGGACAGAACAACAGGATCTCTGAAGACGTCCTGACAGACCGGACAGCAGAGCTCCTCCTCTGACCTGGAAGCCATTTTGTCTCTGAGTGAAGCTAAAGACACAGCAGACAGAAAGTGCAGTCAGTCATGGCTCTGCTCACTCCTCCACTAACAGCACTGACATCTACTTTCACTTTGAGTTGTGTTTCAGTCAAACTCACCTTCAGTGTGTGAGTCTGCAGGTTGAAGCAGTGCTGTTGAGTGTAGTTTCTCTCTCTTTCAGCTGAACTCACTCAGAAGACGCCGTTTCTGTTTGACTTTGGTCTGAGGGACAATTTGATCGTCTCCGTCTGTGTGTCTCTCTTCAATGAGGAAGAACAACAAACTGTTTCCTGGTTTTTTCACAGGTGAGTGTGTTGAGGGGCGGAGCTCTGTCAGACGTCTTCTGTTAAATATTGTTGATTTACAGGTGACACAGGTGTGTTTTAGTCCAAAGTGCAGATTTATTGTTCCACATTGACAATAAAAATGTTCCAAAGTACTTTGAATATGGTGAAGGAGTTATATAATATAGTGACGTGGATTATTGCGTGTTGCCACTGAATGGGCTGCATGGAATAATGTGTGTAGGGGGGGTACATCAGGAAACCAGGATGTGCATTGTTGTCAGTGAGGGGTAACATGTAATACTGTAGGACGCTTTAGTGGCACAATGGATTTAAATTGGCTATTTGTTATATTTTAGTTTGTTTGTGATGCTCAGGAAGTTTAGTAATCACTTAGTGGAAGTTGATGTGGATCCAAATTTAAAAAACAAAGAATAAATCCTCAGTTGTACTTTGCGTTCAGTGGTAACTAGCAAATGTTAGCATGCTAACACGCTAATCTTAGATGGTGAACATGGCAAACATTATACCTGCTCAACACAAGCATGTTAGCTTCGTCATTGTGAGCATGTTAGCATGCTGATGCAGTCATGGGTGTGCAGCTTGAACAGGAGGGGGCTGAGCTAACAGGCCCAAGTTCTCCCATCTTCAGCGCCACACCGGAGGATCTGAACGGGAGCGTACCTATGTTCCTCGGGTCCTATGTTCCCCGGTTAAGGGTCCTATGTTCCCCACAGTGGGGAACATAGGACCCGGGGAACATAGGGATGATCCCATCTGAACCATTGTGGCCTTTTTGTTTTTCCTCATTAAAGCACAACAAGTCGTCTCTCCAGCTTCCACTTTCACGTGACCTCTGTGTAGATACACTGTGACCTCCATTCAAAGTCACATAGATGCAACAATGATCTGGATATAAAATCAGTCTGGGGCTGAGAAGAGAGAGAAAGACTAAATTAAACAGCATGTATCACACTGAGCCTCGTCTGTGGCCAGCCACCGTTCCTCACATCCTTCCGCTGTTTATCAGGTTGGTTTAATGTTTGATCCGACAGCCTCGTACTGTCCGGTCACTCCCGTTCAGCGGTCGTGTCCTCATACAGAGCTGCACAGTGGACGAGAGAGAAAAAGGAAAGTTGAGAGAGTTATAAAGAGAAACTGTACCAGAACACCAGCTCTTGTTACAAACCACCAGAGACCCTCATCGACTGCCAACATCTCCAGATCTGAACCCAGGCTTTTCTGGCTGCTAATTATTCCTCGAGCTTATAGTCTAAATTTATGACACTAAGCTGGCGCTCCGCGTGGCATCATAAATTAAACTGGCAAAGAGATTTAGACTCAAAACCAAGTGCCCCGTCCTCCAGCGAAAGAAGGAAAATTAAAAAGTGGAGAAACGTGGATGTTCACAGACTCGACTCTGTGACCCGTCCTGACATTTCTGATTTATTTATTTAAAAAAACAAAATAAATTCTGTGTTATTTATGTGTTAAGACCGAACAGATGAAACCTGAAGGTCACAAGAAACAAACACCTGTTCACATTCAAGTGACAGCGCCCTCTAGTGGCTGTAGGAGTCCTGCCTGGTGTCCATCAGGAGTGAAGGAGGACGTCATGTGGTCCACAGGGAGACGAGGTAACCATGACGACAACAGCCGCCTACTCCTAACGAAGCCGTCGTTCTGAATATTTCGGTAAATGTACTGAACTTACTTTGAAGCAGCGTACTTTTTTCTTCTAGGAGGAAATATTAGCCTTCATCACAACACTAATTTATAAATGTGTTTATTGTTGGTATTTTGGGGGATTTTATCCATTAACAGTTTACGATCCAGTGTTAGTGTTATTATATTTAAAATTACTGATGGCTTATTTACATTAAAACATCATTTTGACACAGTAGCCGTGTTTCCATCAAGTGTTTTGAATATCGCATTAGAAATTTGATGGAAACGGCAAAATTTGAAAAAAAAAAAAGTCCTCTAATTCACAAAAACTGGTTCGTACGCTCGCTTGAGGTGGTTTTTATAGTTAATGCACAAAATGTTTGGTGGAAAGATTTTGAAGAAAGAAAGAAAGTCATTTTTTGGACATACATGCAATTTTTAGATTAGAACGGATACTGATAACGTTTGAATTATTTAACTTGTAATGGATTACAGAGTATTGTCTTTGGTAACATGTGAGGCACTTTGTCTCTACTGATTTCCCCCCCAGTTCATTTTATGTCATTATTTAAGTGTTTTATTTAATTTATTTCATATTGTTGTATTGTTGTTGTTTTTTATATTTTACACACTTAACATTTATTACTTTTGTGTCAGAAACTATTTATTTGTAGTTGACTGCTCTGAACTTTTAGCACATTTCATATTAAAACAGTGACAGTGAGTAAAAGCTTCGTCGGCTGGTTTGTTTAGTTGCGTTCCAGTGATGATGGTCGTGTTGGATGTACAACGGACAAACGATGGAGCACTGACAAGATGTAGTAAATAACTGGAGGCCCCCAAATCAGATTCTGCTTTGGGCCCCATTAAGCCTTGGGACCGGCTCTGTGACAACCGGAGTGTGTGTGTGTGTGTGTGTGTGTCTTTTTGTTTGGAGGAAAGTGTAAAGTGAGTAAAATTGCTCACTTTAAAACTTTAAATGACATAATGCAAAGTTTTTCTTTTTTTCTTTGTGGTGGAGTGTGTGTGTGTGTGTGTGTGTGGGGGGGGGGGGGGGGGGGGGGTTGCTTTGTGCCACATTGTGTTACAGCTCGACTGAGTGAGTCACTGGTGGAAAGAGGGGAGGAAGATTTGACAAGAAATATTGCTGTTAAATGAGTTTGGACAGCATGACATCACGGGGTAATTAAAACAGCGCGCTGGAATTCCGTTTCCAATTCCTGCGCTCAGGTTTGTTGGAGGATTTCTTGGAGCACCTGCAGGTTGGTGTGTGAGCGAAATATTTTCACTGGACCGAGTTCAAACTTTGAAGGGAAAGAGAGGAAAAAAAAAAAAGAAAAAAACGGAGGCAGCGGCATTACGCCATTCTTGCCTCTCTTGGAAAAAAAGTGGGATTTAAAGAAGTTTCTTACGAGATATCCAGCAGAACCGTGCCGCGGAGCGTTTACTGCGAGTCTCAGCCCTTCTCTTGGATTTCTGCTCCGGACTGGATCTCTGCAGCACTATGGTTCTGACACAGGACGGGTGGGAGGATAAGGGTCTGCAGGGTTTGTTTCTTCATCTTATAAAACTCAGCTACAGTCCACATCTCTGTTCCCACAGCCCTGCATATGTCTACAGCCTGCTCCAGACCGGAGAGCCGCTTTTTATTCTCCTCACCTCCGGCGGAGCGCAGAGGCAGCTCAGAGGATGAGAGACTCGGAGCGAACAGGACCGTTCTGTCTTCTCCTTTTAACCCAACAGCTCAATTAACTCTGAACACACTGCGCTTTATTACGATGACGGCCTGGCAGAAGGCACAAGGGCTTTAGGATGAAAGTTGTGAAGCGTCTTTCTCTTCTGCTCAGCTGCTGGACTCTCATTTACCTGGATCCCGTCCTCGGCTCACTCAGCCGGACCAGACCGACCGAGCACCACCATCAGCGGCTTGGAGAGGCAGCAGAGCGCGCGGCAGGCGGCGGGGAGGGAGAGCAAGTCCACCGGCGGCCCGGCGGAGGAAACGGTGGGTCCGCACCAGCTGCGGGCAGGCAGGCGGTGACCGCTCCCGGGACGTGGAAACCGTCACCGGGGAGTCCGGCGAGGATTACGCGGATCCGCGCGGGACCGCCGCTAATCAAAGGCGAGACGACTGTTATTAAAAGTAAACTCACATCTGCGTCCTCATCCACGGCACCGCGCACTGGAGCCGTGCCGGTGAACCGCGCACAGCTGCAGCAGCAGCACCGGGACAGAGCGGTCAGTTTGGGGCGCAAAGAGGCTGTGCGCTCCTGGCTGCCCGCCGGGGACGTGAAAGCGCACGCTCCTGCCGCTTTAAGCGCACATGCAGCGGGGAGAGGAGTCGGGACTGCGGCTGTTGGAGGTGGGAGGGGAGGCTTGCCGGGGAAACACTCTGGGAAAGCTGCTTCTAGAGCGGGTGCAGCCGCTCCAGTGCGCACCGGGTCTCCGCAAAGAGCCACCGGTGCGCACAAACAGCAGCAGAGCGCGGGTCCGGTGGCGCAGCGGGGAGCCAGCAGCAAGAGCCCGAGAGTGAGCGACCACAAACAGCCGCTGGTTACTCCTCACGACTACATGCTGTCTCTGTACTGGTCTCTGTCCTCCGGGGACCTGAACAGCAGCGCGCTGCATGAAGCGGGTCTGGCCAACACCATCACCAGCTTCGTGGATAAAGGGCAAGGTAAACAGCGCCTCTGTGGCGGCTCCTCTGTCTCTGAATCACTCTGTCACACCACAGAGTTTCATTAGAAAGAAAATGTGACGTTCAGACTCTTAGTGGGAACAAACCTCCATCCTTTAGCTCCAACAGTTAAAGGAGCAGTCTGTAGTTTAAAAGAAGAAATGTTAATGAGCAGAGAAAGATCCTCATTGGCTGAAATCAAACTAAATAATCAAACTCTCTTTGTCTTCATGACTGAATAAACTGAATAAACAAACTGACCTTAAAGGACAACACAGTTTATACTGTTTTACTTTGTTTATATGTGGCGGACCCTGCCACCTGTCTAGCTTCAGACAGTGTTCTGGGACCTTATTTTCCTCTGAAAGCAGCTTGTTTATTCACTGATGGAGAAAATACATATTTCTGAGTTTACTTACCTCATTAATATTGTAAATATCAAAATTCTGAGTTTAAAGGTGCAATATGTAAGAATTTCAGTTCAAAACATTCAAAAATAAAAAATTTAATTAATTAAACAACAGTTCTGACATTTTGTCACACACGTCCGTGTTTTGTGTTGATGAAAAATGAAGTTAGCATGTTAGCCAGCTAGCCTCGGGCCTGAAAACATCTTTCTCCCAGCATCCAAAGCTCCTTTGCTATAGCAATGATATCACCAACGCTCCCTTTGGTTGTCCCGCTAGCTGCGTGGCTAACTGAGCTGTTCGGCTAACAGGAGCTACAGTATAGTCACGGGTCTATAAAACCCACGGAGCCAAAACATATCCAAAGAAGTCTTTTCAGTGTCTCTGCCGACGTTGAAGAGATTTTTTACAGACGTCTTTTCACCGTTCAGTAGCGACGACCTCGCAAGGTTCAAACTGTAACTTTAGACTTTTTGTCAACTTCAGTCACAGACGTCAGGAGAACTTCTTGTGGTTCAAAGTGACAGTTTTTAAATTTTACTTACTTTTTACACAGCAAAAACTAAAGGCTGCATATGAACCTCTGGTGTTAATCTCAATAGTCTGAATGAGACCTGAACTTTACCAGGTGAGCTTTTATCCAACCTTCATCACGTAGGCTAATGTTCGGAGGTTGCATGACCAAAACATGGCTCTTATTTAAGCTGATAAGTAGCTCACCAGTTAAAGTTCACGCCTCGTGCAGGCCGAGCTTGAGACCAGGGGTTTGAATCCAGCCTGTAGCTTTTGCGTCATTAAAACTTTTTATTTTGGACCACAAAGACTTCTCTAGACGTCTGTGACTGAAGTTGAAAAATGTCTAATTAAACATTGTAATAACTTGAATTTTGAACCCTGTAAGGACGTCGCGTGGACGTCACTGGTCAACGTTGAAAAGACATTAAAAACGTTCATTCTGGCTCTCGATGTCAGCAAAGACGTTGAACTGACGTCTCTTGGATGCGTTTGTGCTCAGAGTGTCGGGGTGCTGGTGATCTGCTGCCTCTGTTTGTTGGAAGTATGAATTCAAGGTGGCTGATTTTTACATACAGCACCTTTAATTTTCTTCTCCAAAACTCCAAAGTGCTGCTTTAACTTTAAATATCATACATTTGAAATATCAGTGCGACCGTGCTGCAGTCCATCACATCTCCACTGCCTCAGGAAGTCCATGTCTCTAGTCTGTGGACACGTGAAGCGGATCATCACCTGATTATTATTTCTCGGGTCATTAACACTATTGAGAACATGATTCACAGCAGAGTGTCAGTGGTGCTGATGAGGGAGAGAGTGCAGGTGGATCTGAGAGATCTGAGGGGGAGGACGGCAGGTCAAACACCGGCCTGGAGGTTAGCAGAGGAGGGCGGCGCTGGAAACAGGGCTGCAAATGATCTGAATGTAGACGCGACTGAGTCGCTGGAGTCCGTGAGGTAACAGAGCGAGAGCATCTGGAGGGTCGCACACAAACACACAGAGGGGGATGATGGGAAAAGAGACGACTGTTACTCATAACTGAGCTGGAGCTGACTTCAAAGCTGCAGGAAGCTGAGTGAGACATCACACATCCAAATGTCACTGCAGTGTGTGTGTTAAAGGGGCAGTTCAACAGCTTGGGAAGACAACTCTGAGGGTCAGAGAAGAAGAATGATGCAAAAATACGTCTTTGTCAAATCCAAGTGTAAAGAGCACCTTGATGACTTTAAATGTCAGTTTTTGTGAATATTAAACAAACACGATGTGCAGTTACATGTTAATCAGTGAGCTGTGGAGGTGTTGATACAGCTGATGTTATATTGTTATCGTGATATGAGACTCTGGATATCATTATATGATGATCACTCACAAGTGTTGTCTTCTCCTGGTTTTTACGGCTGCATTGTGTTCATATTTTGTGAATGCTAAGCTGAGCAAGTTCAAAATGTTGAACTATCCCTTTAAGGTCCTCAGTCGTCTTCTTACCGTGGAGAATTTATATATTTTTTGGTTATTTAACACGATATAATTCTGAATTTGTCTTGTTTCTCGTGGTTTGAAGTGAGAGGGAGTGTTTTCATTCTCAAAACTAGTCCAGCGTTCGCTCCAAACCTGCTGCCGGCCACAGATGATCTGTTCATGTTCAGGGTCTACAGGTCAGGTCTGAAGCCTCCTCAGCAGCTCACAGACTCAGCAGGGACGGCCCGATAATATCAATAGCTGCACGTCCTCGAGTCCTCAGCAACAAAGCTGCCAAGTGTGAAGTAGATCGGACGAACGGTTCTGGAGAGATGTGAATAACAGGCAGACAGACAGACAGACAGACAGACAGACAGGCAGGCAGGCAGACAGGCAGACAGGCAGACAGACAGACAGACAGACAGGCAGGCAGGCAGACAGACAGGCAGACAGGCAGGCAGACAGACAGACAGACAGGCAGGCAGGCAGACAGGCAGACAGGCAGACAGACAGACAGGCAGGCAGACAGACAGACAGACAGGCAGGCAGGCAGACAGACAGGCAGACAGGCAGGCAGGCAGACAGGCAGGCAGGCAGGCAGGCAGGCAGACAGGCAGACAGACAGACAGGCAGGCAGGCAGGCAGGCAGGCAGGCAGGCAGGCAGACAGGCAGGCAGGCAGGCAGGCAGGCAGGCAGGCAGACAGACAGACAGGCAGGCAGACAGACAGACAGGCAGACAGGCAGGCAGGCAGGCAGACAGGCAGACAGGCAGGCAGGCAGGCAGGCAGGCAGGCAGACAGACAGACAGACATCAAACTGCTCTCCTGAACTCTATGTTTCCAGGAGCTTTAAGCTCTGGATCCTGGCTGTAGATATGTGCATTTATACTTATGTATGTAAGTGTGTGTGTGTGTGTGTGTGTGTGTGTGTATTACATTCTGGTTTCTGTAAGTGTGTGTGTGTGTGTGTGTGTGTGTGTGTGTGTGTGTGTGTGTTTCCAGCCATCTGGTCTCTCGGTGATCTACGGCCTCAGGAGGGTAAATAAACACTCCTCTCAGCCGCGGTCGGCTGTGTAATGTTATCTTTACGGTGTAAAACTGTTTGAAACAAAGTTTAAATGACCACAGTTTAATATTCTTCGCCCGGCTAAAGGTTTACACTGAAAGCACTTAATGTACTTTTAATTTGCGCTTTATTTGTTCAGTGTGTCCTCAGCAAATCGCTGGTGACCTCCTCCGCATGCTGGAGGTGTAACTGATGGCCTGACACCTCAACTCACCTCCCTTTTCCTTTTCTTTCTTTCTTTCTTTCATGATTAACAAACTGTTTAATTCATCCAAACCAACCCGTGACATCTGGGTTAAAGACAGACAAATAATTAAGGACTCCAATAAATGAATGTGTGTTGACTATGAATGTGGCCCACATAGCCGTACAACAGTATAAGCTAGCGTACGTAGCTTGCCTTTAGGTCAGCAATTCACTTGGAAATATGACATAAATCAATAAATCTTCCTTATTTGTTCTCCTCCTCGTCTTCTGTCTTCTTGGTTTTATCTGTTAACATGTTTATTATTTAGCTTCCTCTTCCCTGATGTTTTGTGGCGCTTCGCTCGGCAGCTGTTTGTTTAATTGAGTCCAGGAGGAGCAGCAGAGCAGCGGCGATTAGCTTCACCTCCCACAACTTTATTACATAAAGGAACCGAGAGATACCAACAGTTTCTTTCTCTCTCCTCAAGTGGCTTTATTGGCATGACGTAGCACTTTATAAGACAAAAAAATTATAAGACAATTATAAGACAAAAAAAACAAATATCTGTCAAGAAATATGACCATAATAACGTGTGTCAGGTAGCTGTCACTCATTATCTCTCAGTTTACGGCCGACATGTTAATATCGTTCACATCTGGTGGAGGTGGAGCTCTGTTCCAATGACAGCGCTGAAAAAAAAGTTTAAAATCAATAATCTGATTGAAACGTGACGTCAAAAAGTCAAATCAAATCAGGGATTTGGATAAATCTCAACCTCTAACTTTAAAAACAAGATAATTCATCTCATATTTGCCGTTAATTTAAAATCTTGGCAGGCGCCAAACGCTCTGCAGTGAGAGACGTGTCCTGATTACTCAACAACAACAACCATGTAGTTTCACTTTGACTTTAAAACAGACGGAGAGTTTAACTAAACTGACATCCTGTAAACACTTCCTGTTTTAAACCCTCCGTTTGAGCTTAATCAGATCTTCCACAGAGAAGTGCCAGGGTGTGTGTGTGTGTGTGTGTGTGTGTGTGTGTGTGTGTGGTTTGTTTCCTCTACAGCAGATGCTGGTTATCCGTCCGTCGGTGGTGAATCGCTGCAGGTCCGTAATAACAGGCCTGTTTACAGTCCGATGTGGTCTCCCTGTCTGGTTCTAATGTACTTTTCAATGCAAGCTAAAGTCCTGGATGGGAAGGCGGGGGGATGACGTGAGAAGAAGTGCTGCTGCTGGTGTGTGTGTGTGTGTGTGTGTGTGTGTGTGTGTGTGTGTGTGGATTTCATTGCTGGATTTCATTTGGACATGGAGGTTCGCTGGTTTCCCTCACTGACGACCAAAGAAAACACTACACACCACACCAAACGCCACATTCCTCCTGATGTTTCTGTGTGAGTGTGTGTGACGACTGTGTGTGTGTGTCTGTGTGTGTGTGTGTGTGTGTGTGTGTTAGCGTCTGACCTGCAGAAGCTCCTTTTGACTATAAAAATGACAGAAAACAGTGAAGACTTCTCGTTTTAATTCGCCCGAGGTGATGTTTTCATGTACGACAAAGACAATGATTCCAGTTTTGGGATATTTCAGTTGAAAAAAAAAAAATTAATTTAATTAAATGGTTTTGGAGATTTAGTGGTTGGAGGTCCGGCGTGTCGGATTCAGCAGCCTCTAGTGGAGAAGTTATCTAGAGTCAGTGTTTGGTTTGTCCGCTCTGGGCTCCTGTAGAAACACGGCGGACTGTAGATAGAAACAAGCTCATTCTGAGGTAACGAGATCACATGATTCTTAGTTTCAGGTGATTTCAGGTCATGAAAGCAAACTATAAATATCATATTCAAAATCCTGAGATGTTTATTGGACGTGTGTATGTTTTTTAAGAACCTTCATGGACAATCGAGTATAGATTTCTGATTTTACGAGATGCACCTGAATGCAACATGAAGTCCCTGAAACCCCAACATGTCCAAATGAAGATGAAGAACTGATTTTTTAAACTCACTTTGCAATCAGTCGTTTGATCTCTGCAGCTCTCGTGTCGTGTACGTTTCCATACGTCTGCCTTTGTGTTTGTGCACGTCTCGTTTGCTCCTTCGCTCTCCTGTGTGTGAATATCTCCTCCTGTCAGTGTGAACTCATATTTCTGTCTTTGTGTCATGTTGCAGACGAGCGTGGGCCCCAGCTGAGACGACAGAGGTATCACTTCAACGTCAGCTCTCTGGAACGAGACGGACTCCTGGGGGCCGAACTACGCATCCTGAGGAAGCGTCTGTCTGACCCTCGCAGAGTCTCGATGGGACCCTCAGCTGCTGACGGAGGAGGAGGAGGAGGAGGAGGAGGAGGCCCGTCCCCGTGCCTGAAGCTGTACACCTGCACGTCAGGTAAACAACAGGCTGTTCTGCTCCAGATGAAGACCGTGGAGGATCTGCACGGTGGAGGTGCATTCGGCAGCAAATGGGAAGTGTTTGACATTTGGAAAGCCTTCAAAGGCCCCAAAAACCAGCAGAACCAGCAGCTTTGCTTTGAACTGGAGGCCCTGGAGCACAGAGGCGGTCGCCCCGTGGACCTGCGCACGCTTGGGTTCGCCCGACCCGGCAGGACCAACAAGGAAAAGGCCTTCCTCCTGGCGTTTGGTAAAAGCAAGAAGCGCGACCTTTTCTACAACGAGATCAAAGCGCGGTCAGGCCACGACAACAAAACCGTCTACGAGTATCTGTTCACGCAGCGACGAATGCGCCGAGCTCCCGCCGCAAGAGGCGCAAAAAAAACACTGCAGCCGCCGCCGCAGTCCCTCCCCCAACATCAGCTGGTGAAGACGCAGACGAGGCCGCGGTGTCACCGGAGACGACTCCATGTGAACTTCAAGGAGATGGGCTGGGACGACTGGATCATCGCGCCGCTGGAGTACGAGGCCTTTCACTGCGACGGCGTCTGCGACTTCCCCATCCGCTCGCACCTCGAGCCGACCAACCACGCCATCATACAGACCCTGATGAACTCCATGGACCCGGAGTCGACGCCGCCGACCTGCTGCGTCCCGACACGACTCAGTCCGATCAGCATTCTGTACATCGACTCGGCCAATAACGTCGTCTACAAGCAGTATGAGGACATGGTGGTGGAGTCGTGTGGCTGCAGGTAGCAAAGAAAGGTGAGACATAGAGGCTGTTCAGACCCGGTATCAACATCCTGAGTGATCCGATCACAGGTGGACAGCTCTGAGTACAGGTGCGAACAAACCCAAGACACACTGAGGACATGTGTGAGATCTGATCACTCAGACCACATTCAGAGGTGTCTGGGCCGCATACTCAACTGACACAAGAAGAGGAAGAATTGTAACCCAGGTATCATATCACCAGACTCCCTTCACAAAGTGCCTAATTTAAAGCGTTCTGGAGTGAGGAGAGACTAAATGAATGTCAGAAACACTACGTACAACAGATTCTGAATCATTGTCTCCTTCTTGTAACTTCAGCATTAAATGAAAACAGTCAGTTGTTTGTTTCCTTGTACAAAGTGTCAGTTTGTGGCAGCATGGCTGTACCAGCCTGTCTGCTTCTGTGTCTAAAGTGCTAAAGTCTTACCTGCCAACATTTAGCAGCTGTTTGAACACACTGTTTACACTGATTTCACCATTTACACTCAATTTATGAAAGAAGAAACATTTTATTGATCTAAACATGTCACATTTTACAGATACACTAAACAGTAACCAGTATAGGCTACTTGTGGAGAGAGTCACCAGACTCCATTAGAAAAAGGCTCAATTTAGTGAGTTGTTGAGTTGGAGACACTTTATAAACTGTGTGAAACTCTGTCTCTGACTGATTCTGACTTATTTGTTCCTTCTTGTAAATTCATCAATTGTTCTACATGAACTTCTTTCTGTCTTTGTGTCAAAAACATCGTGTCTGTTTGTCCCAGTAATGGACGGGTTTGTTTCATATAGAGCAGGAAGTGACATCACATAACAGCTGGTCAGTCGTCGCGGGTTAATGTCAGCTGTGAACTGACAGACTGAGAGCTTGTCCAGGTGTGATCGGATCACTCAGGACGGATGTTGACACCAGGTCTGAATGAGAGCGGGACAGATGAAGGAGGACAGTCCGGCCGCTTGTTTGTTAATATTACGATCGAATCTAAAACTGGAAGATGGACGCTGCGTTAAACTGTGTGACCGAACTCACTGCTCTGCAACAGACATTACTCTTCACTCTCAAGTGGACTATCAGACTGCATACCAGAGACAGTTAAAGACTAAACAGAGGAGGATGAACTGATGGAGGTGATGCTCTCTAACACCCACTCGCTGTGTAATGTTGGTGCTGATCAGCAGGACGCTTCAGGAGGACGACAGAAAGGAAACAGAGACGCTTTGAGTCCTGATTAAACAAACGCTGCTCTCACGTTGGACTCGAGTACATTTTTACTGCTTTTCTTCTCTCTCTTCAGATTTTGTATCTTCGTCCTGATCGGTGTAAAAAGTTTGTGTGTAACAGAAATGCTATTGAACATTAGTGAATTATACTCTAAATGCCCTTTTGTCCAGCACTTATCTGCCACCGTGCCTTTGCCCACTCAGACGTACGATGAAGAGTAATTTGTGCGTCTGGTCCGAGACTGTTTTCTATGAAGCATGTAAAGAATTTCTGATGTATAAATACAGGCCAGTGATGAAGTGCTGATCTGACCTGCTCCAAATGTGGGAAAGTTGCATAAACTACTCTTCAATAAAAAATGTCTAATTGACTGAGCTCCAAACTGCTATCAGTGTGAACCTCTGCCCCCCGGGCTCTGTAGACTAAACTATCGGAGGAATTTAAGATTTCCAGGAGCCAAATCACAGATTTAACCCCAGAACGACCGCGTTTGATTCGGCTGGAAGTGTTTCTGTGGTCCGTTTCGCACACTGCTGCAAGTTTGCTGGAAAAGTCAGGAGAGGACAGGAGATGAGGAGTTCACAGGAAATCAAAAGGCTTTTCTTTCTCGGTTAGCATCCTAATCTCCACAGTTAATGTTAGCAATGGACGTTTCTGCATACCACGGATATGTGTTATCAAAAGGTCCGTTTTCTCCCATCGGTACTTTCGACCACGCTGAGTCAAACCCCGATGCCTTGATTTGCTTTTCCATTCACCAGTTCAACCGGGCCGAGTTGAGCTGAGCTGCACCTGTGATGGACCGTCCTCCTGTGACGTGCTGCGACTGCGATGGTGACACTCAGGTCTCTGCAGGAAAGCTGCTAATGCTGACGTTGAAATAGAAATAATGTAGAAAGACATTTTTACGTTTTTGTCCCCCACAAACTGGAAACTAGCAACACTTAACGCTGAGGAAACACAGATACCAGCGGTGTTAAACTATCGGCTCACAAACCTTCCTTTTAAACAATCATTTTTTAAATTATTGATTCACAATCATAATCATGTTTTAAAGGAAAAGAGACACTGACACCGATTACTTCAGAATTATCAAGAAGACTATTCTCTTTAAGTTGTACGACTTAAAAAGCTTTAACAACTTTAAATCATTAATAATTATTATTATTAGTCTGCTGTCTGTACCTGGTGGGTGTTAGCTGATCGGTTTCCTTCATCACGTTGCCAGATTCTACGGTTCAGAAATCAAACTGAATTATTTTGTCTGTTTCGAGCAGTCGTGACACTTCGGACTCGACCCGACGACCCGTTCAGTTCACACAGCAGCAGCTTCACTCCTCCGTCTGTCTGCGAGCGCACCTGTCCGCCTGCCCCTCGTAAAGCTCCTCAACCATTGGCTGAATCCATCTGCGCCGAGCGAACGGCTTGTTTCTCTTGGAGACGGAGTGATGTAAGCATTTCCTTTAATCAAAGCTGAGGCATGCCAGTGTTATTGACCACCCCCCCCCCCTTCAGAAAACCTGGACTGACAGGGCCCGGCGGGGAGAGGCTGAGCAGGACTCCAGCTAAACAACTTTAAAGCATTTAGCTGCTAGTTTGCAGCTACGGATCCACATTTCTTCTCATTTCCACACAATAAAACTGCGTATTTAAAGTCAAACTGCCGCCACCGTCTCCATTATCACTTTGTTTATCTTTGAACTGAATGAAACACATGTTTGTTCAAAAGGCGGTGATTTATGGCGCTTGTGATTTGTGTGCTGGTTAACAATCGGCTCATTCTTTCTCAGATGTGGGAACGAACCCGTTCACTCACACTTGACAGACCTAAATTTAGCCGCGCTCAACAAATGCCAGTCACAGATAAGATTCACAGTGTTGTGTTTCCCAGCCTGAGACCCACTTTAAAAATCCAAGGCCGAGCCCCGGACAGAGTATCCATGTAAACACTCGGCTTCTTCCAGCATGTTGAAAAAAAACGTTCTTTTCGCTTCAATAGAAAGACGTATGCTGCGAAGATGAAGCACTGAGTCCTCGTGCGCTCTCTTAAAGTCTAAACTCTGGTGACACATTTACACTTTGAACCACTTTTCTACGTTAAGGTACCGCGAGGCAACAAGGCCCCAAAGAGGGCCGAGTGTGAGCTCGTTTCATGATGATTTCCTTTTATTATTATGAGAAAAAGATTTGCATTTTTTGCGATTTTCACATACACAGTTTGGCAGATCATCACAACAAGACAAAGAAAAGTTGTCCTGAGCTTTCTGCACGTTTAAGTGTATTTTCTGTTCACATGTGGGAAGTCCAAGAACAAATCATACAAAAGAATCAGAAATAATAAGTATGGTGATTAATATACTAACAGCACATCAGGCACACTTAAATATTAAATTGCTAAACAACTGAAGTAGCTGGAGTCTTGTTTTAAAATGGAAGAAACAACTTAAAAAATCATAAAACGTCTCCATACAGCTCGTCTGCTGCTGCCAGAACCCAAAAGTGATTTGAAAAGAGGCTTTTTAATCTGAAGTCTTCACTGCAGCGTCTCGGCCAGAAGTGTGACCGTGCACTCTGTCTGCAGTGGGTGCACGAGCTGAGGAGCTGCCGGACGAGCTGTTTGGAGCCATTTTATGTTTTATCGGTTGTTTTTTAAGTCCCCAGCTGCAACACTGTTTTACTGTGAAGCTCCAGAAATGATTTGTGGACCACGAAACTTTTCATCTGCGTCTGTGGGGATGATGTATTTATGTAGGCCAACCTCAAGGTTAGCATCGCAAAGCCTGTGGGATTTTTGATTATTACCAAAATAAATTTATGATAGTGACACGTGTTGTTCATCAAGATAATCTCCACAGATGAACTCCACTGCAGCGTATGTTAAATGTGTAGCAGTAAAAAGCTAATGCTAGGCTACAAACAGACGACATCACGGTCACATGACTCAAACGTCTCCACCACTGAGCGTCTAACTGCACAATTACTATCCAGGTTTCTATAAACTGATCAATGTACAAGTTGTAAAGTCAGAGTGAGAACAGTGTGTAACTAAAGTGGGCCTGTAAAGACGGACTAGTGAGGAGACGAGTCTCCGTGTTCGCTTTGAGGACGTTTAATGTCCCCGACAACCTCTGTAGTCTCATTCAGACACTCGTTAGCAACCGCTAACCGTTTTTAACACACGTAAACGCTCTCTAATTCAGATGTGGTCGAACGAAGCCTGATAATATCTCAGGCTTGTGTTAACCATAGAAACACTGACGTTGATATGAGGATATTAAACGCGCAAAAATACAAACTGATTTCTGGGTTTTAGGACTCATTCTGGATCAGACTTCATCAGTGCTACTGCAGCGCGGTGAGCAGAGCTGCGAGCAGCTGAAGCAGGTTCTGATCGGACCGTTGTTAAATGCACATTGGGAAACAGAACTCCCCACAGAGAGAGCGCCTGGCTTTAATTATCACACATTTCCAACACATTAGTCCATCTGAGATACAGGCGCTGGATTATACAAACAGCTGATTTAAATCTCCACGTATGATTTATGGTGACTGATATCTCCTATGATTTATGACGCTGTAAAAGTGTGTTGGCTCGACAGGAAATGATACATAATTGGGAAATTGACTTCACGGTATGTTTTTTTTTTTTCTTCCTCCCATCACGGACGGCTCTGAAGCTCGACTCATGTTCAGTATAAAGTATCCAAACCTTCATATGTTCAGATTTTACATTTTTCTTTGTTTTTATTCAACATTTACATTCTTGATTCTGTAAAGATGTTTTGCACACATGCCTGAAAACTTAACTGCTTTTTAAAGTTTTTACTGACTCATCGAAGCCTCTGTGAGAAACATTTGGGTTGAAGTATGTACCAGGTGCTACAAGTACTTACTCGCTTACTTTACATACGAGCATTGACACGCTCTCGTGTCTGTACGATAGCGTGAGGGCCATGTTCAGGCAGTTAGCTTAGTTTAGCAGCTAGCCTGGCTCTGTCCAAAGGTGGTTCTTGCCTGGTGCACATGTAATCTAAACATTATTAAAACTCCAGTTCCAAGGTCCAACCCACAGGACCCGGAACAGTCCAGTCTCCAGAATATAATGTCAGCAGTGAACGTTTCTGCAAACCACAGATACGTCCCAGGTTGATATTTGTAGCAAACGTGTCACATCACTTTCACGTTATACGATTATTAGCTGACCTTCACATCAGGAGGTGGAGGTGAGGTACTCAGCGAACACGTGTTCTGGTGATCGGGTCGGTGAACAACGAACTCCTGACGTTGTGTTGACCCGTGCATCCGCCTCGACCTCCTCAGACTTTGCGGCTGTAAAACAGCGTCAAACTGTTTCCTTGTGTGTTCCTGGTGGACGGTGTCCCTCCATCACCAGACGCTGCTCCAACAGCAACATCTGATCTCTGCCACAGAGCGAGTGCAGCGGCTCGTCAGAGCAGCGAGCCAATAGAAACATTTCAAGACGGTTTATTACATCACAAAGTTCAACAATCATGCTTTGTCGTTTGTGTCTTTTTTTGTTTTTACGGCCGCGTCAGTCTGTTAGCTGAAACATCGTCCTTAAAGGAGCAGTTCACCCAGAAATGAAGAGTCAGACATTATCTCCTCCCCACTTGCTTCCTCCTAAACTACTGAAGTGGCCTCCACAGTCTCCAGAAGCCCCGAGATCCTGAACTGATAAATAAAAAAGTCATTTACATCGCTGACACGCGGTCGAGCTCGAACACTCACTTCAGACGGTGTGCACGCTAACATTTTTATGTTGTGGGTGAACTTTAACTTTGATGATTTAGCAGGTAAAAACAGGAAATGAAGGATTTTGTTTGCTAGGAGAATAAATCATATGAAGAGCAGATGAATCGGTGCTGAAGGGTGAAGTTGAACCTTGAAGTCGCTGTTTGGATTGATGGTTTTAAATGCTTTAAAAGTGTTTTTCTTCTTAAAATGGACATTATGGAAACGGACTCTCCATATTATTCCATAATGCAGCTCCACTGGCCCGGTGCCACAGCCGTCCCCACTCGGCCTTTGGCCCGCAGAGCCCATAATCAGATTAGGTTGTAGTGAACTCTGCGGTTCGCCTTCTCGAGCCCAGAAATCTGTAGTAAAGCAGAAACATTGGATTGTTTACGGGTTTCGGGTTTCCTTGTCGCTGTTTGTGGCCGGGAATTGTGGCAAAGTGTCAGGCCGAATCCAAGTGAACAGGATCAAGAACCCGGTTGAAGAGGGCTATTGTGTTTCCCCCTCCACACGTAATCAGAAACATATGCCCTCCGTCGTACACGCTGAAAAGGGAGGCTTGTTTAACAGGGCTTAACTTCATTGAATACAACTTTAATGGTCGCCCCTATTACACGATTTAACAATGATGTTTCGGGAAGGCTTGCAAAAGCATTTCTGAGTGTGTGTGTGTGTGTGTGTGTGTGTGTGTGTGTGTGTGTCCCATGAGAGGTCCGTATACACCCGGAAGGCTTGTGTTCTGACTGAGAGCTGCAGACCTGAACAACTTTGTCCGAGGTTAGTGTTCCACATCTCCGTCACACGGTTTCACGTGTGAGCGCTGCGTTTTGATAAACACACATTTTCTCCCCACTCTGAATGTAATCTGATTATTCTCTGTAAAGCTCGTAACTACAGCTGGAGTCTTTCTGACTCAGGTTTTAAGTAGATTTCTGATTTAAAACTTCTCATTTCGAGGGTTTTAAATCTTCACACCGAGCCTCATATAGACGAGTCTGCTGCTAGTCACTGAGAGTGAAGACAGGTGTGCATCGTTAGCTGCTCACAGGTGAGCGTGTAAACCACCAGATCAAATCTAATGTCGGCAGGAACTGAGATTAAATTTGGGCTAATATCAAGTATCTGGTTAGCTTACCTTGTGTTAACTGGAGCAGGTGGAAGGTATTAGACTGCAATTTTTTTACTATTCTCAATTTTTACAGACGTCGCTGTGTCCAAACTAATGGGCAGGATAAATGTTAGCCAAGAGCGTTTCTGCAAAGCAACAGATGAGTTCAAACTGAACGTTTCTTTATGTTGGATTTTCTATTTCTATCTCGTCACGAGTTTTAGACACAATAACCACTCAGCCTGGGTCAGAAAACATCATGGTTTGGCTTAAAATACCAGTTTTGGTCGCCACAGTCACAGATGGAGACCAACTTCCAACTTCCCGTGAAAAGTAGTTTTAGTTTTGACGCTACAAAAATGTCTGCAGGTGTGTAAATATCCAGTGGTGCAACTCAGACTGTGGTTGGCTGTAATAACGCCACGGCCGTCACCTCCACCTCCTGATGTGAAGGTCAGCTAACAGTCATATAATGTGAACGTGATGTGACACGTTTGGTACAGATGTTAACCCTGAACATATCTGTGGTTTATAGAATGGTGACTGATAACTTCATACACAGACGCACAGAGACCCTCCTCTTGGTGACGATGCCGTGGAGAAATAAATGCTAAAAGTCTGGTGACACTTCACTTAAGTTGAAGCGGTGCAACAGTGTTTTTGCATGCAAGGATGGAAACACGTGAGCGTGTCTGTCTACACATTGATGTTGATTCAGATCTTAATTCTTATAAAATAACCAAAAGAGCCGACGAAGACACGTTAAGGTCCGAAGTATCTTGATCGCATTTTTCCGTTGACTCTCCTCTCATGTATGCAGACTCCTCGTCGTGCACTGCAGCTCACATCACACAGGATACCAGATGATGAGCAGTGATGAACCTGCGGTGTGACTGCTGGATGTTGAACGCTGACCTGCATCGCTGGCTTCAAACGTTGAACGGATGGAGTTACCGGATGATCAGCAGGTTCTGATAATTACATTAATCCCATCATACGTGTCCGTCGTCCCCCCGACCTCTGGATATTTCTTCCTGCTCCGCTGTGTTTTCTTTTCACCACATCTCCTTCCAAACCTCTTTTGCTGTTTTTTTTTTTTTTTTTTTCACTGCTATCAGATCTGGCTTGGCCGAGCTGACCGGTGTTTAACTTTTTTAGTAAATGCGGTTGTGGTTTTCCTTGACAGATGTTAGGGAGGAATTTTATCATGTGGCCCGCGCCAATAGCTGCGAAAAAGAAAAACAGAGCCGTTTTTATCTGGCACGCCGTGTGTGACACCTACGTCCACAGCTGTGTATGTCTTTCCCAGCATGCATGTGGGTGTGTACGTGTGTGTGTGTGTGTGTGTGGGTTAATGGTTTTTATTTGCATATTATCGGCGAACTTGTATGTGCATTTTCTTTTCATAAGATGGGGGTTGTAAGTAAGGTTTGTGTGTGTGTGTGTGTGTGTGTGTGTGTGGATGTGTAACGCACACAGACCAGGTTACAGTCTAAATGCACGGCCCAGAAGGGGGGTATTTTTCTTCAGAGTTCAACATCTCCGAGCCTTGGCAGAGGAGCAGCTGAGTACATTTTCGGTCCAGTTTTAACCTCCAACTTTTTATCATGAGTTAGTGCTGCGCTGCTGCTTCGCCCTCCTCCTCCAGGAATCACCGAGGAGAAGGGGAAAAAAAAGCCACAATTTCTGTTCTGCTGTGAAAACACAGCTCTCTCTCTCTTCAGTGCAAACCTTCGGCCTGGAAAGCATTTCGATCGAGGCGTACATGTTTCGTGTTAAGATACAGAAGGTCCATTCATTTCTATTCACTTGTTGAGTGTAAGAGCAGAAGCACCACAGTATGTTGTTGCCGTGTCAACAGCTGCGTCGTCAGCTGTTTTACCTCCTGTTTCATTTATTTAATGTGAACTGGATTTCTGGCTCCTTCATTTACACCTGAGGGCCATTTTGAGGTCAACGCCAACAGTTTGATCCAGTCAAAGTGATGGTCGGGTCGTCTGAGGTGCTGATCCTCAGTCAGTGTGTTACTGCAGGAGATGATCGTCTGTGTGGAGGAGCAGAGCATCGTGCTGTTAAACAGCACCGACAGCCAGACGGATTTCAGCCACCTACAACTTTATATATCCATTTAAACATACGCTGTATTTGATCAGTTTTACATCGTCGTCAGACCGCCGCTGAAGGTCCGACCCAAACAACTGATCTGTGGCGTAATACAGCGCGTAGGAATACAGACGTTGTACGGTTGAGGGAACGTAGCGCCAGAGGAAAGGACTGTCTTTCCTTCCTTCCTTCCTTTCTTCTTCATCCTTCCATCGGTCCTTCCTTCCTTCCTAATTTCTTTCCTTCTTTCTTTCATTCCTTCCTTCCTTACTTCTTCATCCTTCCATCGGTCCTTCCTGCCTTCTTTCTTTCCTTCCTTCTTTCCTTCCTTCCTTCCTTCCTCTCACATTGTTAACCTGATTAAATCACGCAGCAGAGTGGACCTTCACCCGACAGGGAAACTAAACTCTCCTCTATTTCGTTTTAAACACTTCTGGTTCATGATGAAGTTTAAATCAGCCGGACATTTGTTTACAATTCATTTTAAAATGTACCATTTATTTTACTCACAGTTAGTAAAGATGTGACGCTGTTTCTCCTGCGCTGCTTTTTATGTCTAATGAGTCAATAAACTAAACTTTCTCAGATCGTAAACTATCACTGAGGGATCAGATGACTCTGCTTCAGCTCTCCGTCTCCTTCACTCTCACCCTCTCATACATGACCACACACAGAGCTCCATAGATACTGAGACACACACACACACCCACACACCCTCACACACACACACACACATACCCTCACACACACCCACACACACCCTCACACACACACACATACCCTCACACACACCCACACACACCCACACACACACCCACACACACCCACACCCACACACACACCCACACACACCCACACACACACACATACCCTCACACACACCCACACACACCCACACACACACAATCAGCCGGGACGCCTCACTCCGTGAACCATTATCATTACCAGGTGTTGAAAAGAAGAGATATTATTGCTGGTGATTCATCAATCAGCACAACTCCCCTCATTCGTACCTCCAGTTGCCAGAAGTCTTTTTTTTTTTTTTGTAAAGATGTAAAACATTTTGACCACCTGTGCGCTTTGGCTCCATGCGGCCCAAACTAGTTTTTCACTTTTACAAAAGTGTCGGAGAAAAAGATGAATATGAAGATATCAGTTTGAGGGAAGAGCTTCAGCCACACAGATACCCAACATTTATTACTCGTAGTGTCGAAGGTCAGAGCTTCAGTTTGAAAGTGGAGAGATGTATATCTGTGCGTGTTATCTTATTCTATACATATATACTGTATATATATACTGAATATATATTACGTGTGAGGGAGATGATTGTATCAGCGCAGCAGCTCGACAGGACGGCTGTTTATCTTATTTTCACATCGAAACTTTGAGGTCAAACAAGAATCAAAACACATTTACAGCTTCAGACTCGCAGCAGATCGTTCAACCTTCAGCCCGTCTGCAGCTCAGGACGCCACTTCCTTCTTTCTTTCCTTCTTCTTTCTTTCCTTCCCTTTTTTCTTTCTTTCTTTCTTTCTTTCTTTCCTTCCCTCCCTCTTTTCTTCTTTCCTTCCTTCCTTCCTCTTCACATTCTTCAGCTGATGACATCAAACCAGCAGAGTGGACCTTCACCTGACAGGTAAACTAAACTCTCCTCTGTTTCGTTTGCAGGTCAGGACGACACTTAATGTTGTGAAACCTCAGACGTGTCCGGCCTAACTGGATGCTGTATATTACGTATTATTGCTAACTCGACAGTGGAGCCGTGAAAAACAACGTGTTGTTTACGTGACAGGATCAGACTCAGAAAGTCATTGATCCTGGATTTTATGATGTTTGGAGAGAGCTAGGCTAGCTGTTTCCCCCTGTTCTCAGTCCTTATGCTAAGCTAAGCTAAGCTAACCGGCTGTAGCATTGTATTTAGTCAGTCTGTGGAGGAAAAGCAGATTTCCTCAGTGTAAATCTTCAATGATGAAGCGAAACTGAGAAAATTAAACTGATTTTGTGAATGTGGATGATGCACGAAGATAATCTGAGAGATGAGGGGTTTGGTTTTGTATTATTAATACTGAGAAATGCTCGTTATATTGATTTTTGTCATTTTTTGTACCAAAAACCACAAAAATCCTCAAAAACAATAAATAATGCACATAAAAAACGAACTCTCTCGTAAACGCAGGATTTTCTCGGTGACACATTTAGTGTGAAGCTCTTCCTGCTGGTCCAAAGACAACCTGTTAATCAATCAGCAGGATGTAAATCACTATTCAATTCGGAAACACAGCGAAGCCAAACAGACATTTATTTATATGAAGCACGTTACAGATCGTTTGTTCACCACTTCACCCCCGTGTCTGTCTGCCTCACTCTGCCGAGCTCCGGTTGACTGCTCTATTTATCATAGTCAGCATGTAGAGAGACGAGCCCAGACCTCAGCACGTCCAAGTTTCACACTGCTCCACGCACACACACACACACACACACACACACAAGCTGTTTTCATTCAGAAAGTTAGCATGTCGAGCCCCCTCCTCGAGTACGAAGGCAGAGAGGAAACACGGGCGGTGCAAATTCTTTAACAGTCTCCAGTCGCAGCGTTTGGCCGACGCTCTTCTCCATCAAGGCATTCCAGGAGAGACAGATAATTTGTCTGTTTCCTCCTATTTGCATCCCGAAACCACCACACGGCTGCTCTACGTGTGTGTGTGTGTGTGTGTGTGTGTGTGTGTGTGTGCGTGTGTCAGAGAGAGAGAAACAGTGTGTGTTGCATGTGCAAGTATCGGCCTAAACACCAGAATGAAATGTTTTCTTTTTTACATTTCTACAAACTGTACAAACGTACATGTTTCATATTCTAGCAACATTTTACTACGTGTCACATGATGAGCTGACTTCAGGAGGTGGAGGGGACGGTGGTGGTGGTGTGACGGCTGCCCAGCCAGAGACCACTGTTCAGAACAATGTTTCTCATTTTTAAGCATGAAATCGCTGGATATTTGTAATAAAACACAACATTTTCAAGCCGTGTTAGTGGCAACAAAATCAGATATTTCTGACAAGATGACAGGACAAGCAAGACACCGCTGTTTGAGAAAGTGTTTTTTAAGCGTGAAACCACTTGATTTTTATTTTATTTTACCATCGGGACATTTTCCAGTCGTGTCTCATATTTTTGACGATAATATGCATATCCGAGACAGCTGACAGACCAGAGACCGCTGTTTGAGACAGCGTTTACACGCTTATGAGCATGAGACCACTGGATATTTTCCCCAGGACATCGTTTTCCAGCCGTGTCAGTGGCAACAAGATTGGATATTTGTGATGAGATGACAGGACGACTTCCCGCCATGAGCACCACCAGTGTTTGACAATGATAACTTCAACATCTGTAAGCGTGACACCACTGGATATTTTTAACAAGACATCGGGACATTTTCCAGCCGTGTTTGTGGCAAAGAAACCAAATATAATCCCGTCCTAACACTAACCAAGTGGTTTTTGTGTCTGAACCTCAGCAGACCGTAAACACAGCGCTGTCAACGCAAAGTTTCAACGTTTGATTCTGGAGATTGGGTTTCACTGTCGCTCTGCCACCACCACACACATTAGTGGAGATGTTTTAAATTCTTCTATAAATCTGGGATTTACATCTGTGTGTGTGTGTGTGTGTGTGTGTGTGTGTGTGTGTGTGTGTACCTCTGCTGTCCTCACTGGGCTCTCTGACTTTGCATGATCTGATTGATCTCCTCCCACACATCTTCGATTTTCACAGATCTCTTTAAATTTACACACATGTTAAGATGTGTTTTTTTGTACATAGGTATGCGTGTGTGTGTGTGTGTGTGTGTGTGTGTGTGTGCGTGTCTCATTGTCTGGCTCTTGTGAGTGTGTCCATGCGTGTGGGAGAGAGGGCTATTTAAGTAGCATTACTCCGCTCGTGAGCTGCCAAGTACCTGTCGCCTCGACTTCGCCTTCCCTCTTTGTCTTCTCGCTCTCAATATGGTCAGCACCTGCAGAAACAGTGCAGACACACACACACACAGACACACAAAATACTAGAGATGCACAAAGAAGCACGTTCTCAGTGTCGTCTGCACCGGATACACTGCGCCCACATTTTGAGAGACTTACCCTCGAACTCCTCTGTTCGTCTGTCCACAGTCTGTCTGGTGTCTTCGTACGATCACATACGTTTAAGGAGCTTTTCACACAGCACATTTACACATATATTTAATGCGTATGTTAATAAAATGCTGTGAATTAACAGGATATGGTGCATCACAAATACACAACCGATTTACACATGCATCAACTACATAAATGAAATAAATGGCATTAACCACATTAGACCTAAATACATGTGGAGTAAAAAATAGATTTTATAGGCAGGAAGTGACGAAGGAGGAGAAACCAAAAACAACAAAGCAGCAGGTTTGTGCATCAGTAAACTGGCCTACAGTCACACAGCTGTATTTATTAATAATAATACCCTGTATCTCATTACATGAGGACCGAAGTGAAAGGTTTTCATACTCAATAGACTGAGTCCAAACTGCCCTCAGCTCAGATTAAATGTCACGTTGAGAGCAGAGAAGGACCCAAACACAACCGACAGACAGCAGACAGGTCGACCAATGAATGAACATTTAAAAACAAACTCAGCTAACGAGGGGATGAGGTGCAGGTGGAGAGAGGTGAGGGGGTGAGTGGAGGAAACAAGAGCAGGGAAGGAGATGATAAGCTGGGAATACACTGGGGACAAGGCAGGGCTAACGAGGCTAATGAGGAACACAGGTGAGCAGGACTAAGGGCAGGAAGTGGAAACTACACCTGACACAAGAGGAAGAAATCTGCAAAATAAAACAGGAAATAATGAAATCGAACACCTTGACATGCAGACGTGCAGTGACGAGCTTTCACCTTCTAACTGGACTAATTTAATGTGTGTCCGTCTGCGTGAACACAACAGCTCTACACTCGGTGCATCTTCAGTTTCATCTGAACTCCAGGACGCTCCTGTTGGTCTTTTTCTGTCAAAAATCCCATGAATGCAGCGTCGCAGCCAACTTGGACACCCTCGCTGTTGGACCTCCTCACCAGCACAACGCACAATTAGATACACAAACACAGACTACACACACCCACGCACAGTCAGCTTTGGACAAAACCCGAGCGCCTCTCTCCCACTCTTAGCCTCTTCATAAACACTGTGAAACCACGTGGAGCTGGCGCGCTACAATAAACGCAATAAAACCACATGAATGGCAAAATAAATATCACCACAGGGTGGCCTGCAAATATTATGAGACTGGCTTTCACTGACAACGGAGAGGAGAGGGAGCGTGTGTCTCGTGTACTCACACATCTCTGGTTCATATTTATATGTTTTATAAACGTTACTCATTCTAGTTTTGGCATTACTCTCCACCTGTTTATACACATTGATATCAGGGTGTACGTGGGCCCTGTTCAGACCTGGTCTCAGCATCCATCCTGAGCGATCCGATCACAACTGGACAGGTGCAGTTTCATCTCCAGGTGCTTCTCTGTGATGTAAATGACATGTTTGGTCTCTGTTGTTATGTCAGCAGCAGCTGTTTGTGAACACACTGTCTGTTTCAACTGATCCAACCACTGAACTAGTAACGACAACAACACCAGACTCCCTTAACAAATGTTGTGATTTTCAGATTTGTTTCATGAAAAGAAACTTAACAAACTTTTTGAAACAGCTACAACAAATTCTAAGTCATTGTCTCCTTCTTCTGAATTTGGCATTAAATGCAAAACATAAAATAAACCATTAACTCAATATCACCAGACTCCCTTTACAAATCGGCTAATTTTAGGAGTTGTTGAGTAGGGTAAAACTTTGTAAACATTATGAAACTCTGTCTCTGACAGATTCTGAATCATTGTCTCCTTCTTGTAAATTCAGCATTAAATGAAAACAGTCAGTTGTTTGTTTCCTTGTAAAAAGTGTCAGTTTGTGGCAGCATGGCTGTACCAGCCTGTCTGCTTCTGTGTCTAAAGTGCTAAAGTCTTACCTGCCAACATTTAGCAGCTGTTTGAACACACTGTTTACACTGATTTCACCATTTACACTCAATTTATGAAAGAAGAAACATTTTATTGATCTAAACATGTCACATTTTACAAACACACTAAACAGTAACCAGTATAGGCGACTTCTTTGTCCCCAGACTCCCTTAACAAATGTGTCAGTTTAGTGAGTTGTTGAGTTGGAGACACTTTATAAACTGTGTGAAACTCTGTCTCTGACTGATTCTGACTGATTTGTTCCTTCTTGTAAATTCAGCAAATGTTCTACTTGAAGTTCATCGTGTCTGTTTGTCCCAGTGATGGACGAGTTTATTTCATACAGAGCAGGAAGTGAACCGACTTAAAGTTGTCCAGGTGTGATCTGATCACTCACGATGGATATTAATACCTGGTCTGATCAGGGCCTCAGTGTTGCTTCAGGCTAAATGCTAACATTAGCATACTAATATGTTCATGTGACATATGATATGACAATGCTAACATGCTGGTATTTGGTGGGTACCATGTTCATCATGTTAGTTTAGCGAGTCAACCTCACAGAACATGATATCGCATGTTAATTAGTTTTCAGCCCTTATGCTAAGCTAAGCTAGATGTCTGCTGGCTGTTTATTTCCCAAAATGTGGAACTATTCCTTTAAATAGACGAGCGTGTTGACAGAAGGACGGTGACACGCAGTAAAGGTCTCCGAGCTCAGACGACTGACGTACGTGACACGCACCATAACCTGCTGAGTCACCAGGAGGCTCCTAATCATGGTCTTATTTAAAGGTGGATCATCACACCTATAATTTTCACTCCTGCTGTATATTCAGGCCTCTCCAGGCATCTGGAGTGTGGGCCGCGGTGTCACAGTCCTGCACGTTACCGCAGCTTATTTCAGACTTTTTCCTTGTTTAAGCAAAGCACTGAGGTGTGCAGACAGATCAAAAGGCCGTGTCCAATATCCTGAGGTTTCTGTACCCACGTTAGGCTCCGAACACGTTTTTATACACATATAGTAACATTAATTACATGCACACGTAACTGAATTACTGTACGGCTCAAGACTATGATTACATTTATTCCTTTTGCCTCAAAACGGACACTGAATTAAACATAGTCCTTGAAATTACGACCGCAAATGCAGAAAAGCCTTCTGAAGGTGACACCTTTCTGTTCCTGTGTTGATTTCAGAAACTTATTTAATCTCATATATTTATTCATAACTTCACCTGCTCTTACAAATGACTTTAGATCTTTTTGTTTCATCTTTCAGTCGAATGTTAAATTACTCGTGTGACAGTTTGTGGCTCGGTGTGATGTTTGCTGTGCACATACACTGAACGCCGGCACACATCTCATCATCATCATTATTAACAGATTGTTAATGTATCTTCAGAATCTTTAATGAAGTCATTGATCTTCTTCTTTGTGGGTAAAAACTTATCAGACACAAATTATTATTATTCCAGGCAGAGTCTGTTCATGTCTCAAACTCATTAAAGGTCCAGTTTTCCTCATCAACACTCAACAATCAACTATTGTACAAACTGGACTTTTACGGGATTATGATCACGTGACGCTTCAGACTGAATCTGTAGTGAAGTTTGTCTCTTTCAGTTCATTCTGATCCATAGAGACATTTGACTGACACAAACGCTCATTGAGAGCCACGCAGAGAAGCCTCTCGATGGCACTTTTCATTTCCAGACTCTTCTTCTGTCCTCGTTGCGAAACATAAAACCCTGATTAAGAAATGAAACACAGTGTTCTGGTTACATCGGCCCACATGCACTCTTCGTTAGCCGACCTTTAGCCTCATTAAAAGGATTCCATCTCTGGTTTGTGTAACTGAACCGCAGCTCTTTTGTCTCTGTCAGCTGAAATGTGACCATTTCCTGATAATATAATTTTATAATAATGTTTTCCAGCTTTTTATTTTCAGCCATATTGTATGCATCTTCTTTACTCATTGCTCCATTTTTTTTTTTAAAAAGCCTCAGAAGCTCCCCTCGAAAAGTTGTGTAAAGCCAAAAGCCCTCCGGTGTCAACACACAAAGATCTGTCAACGGACATATAACAGAGGACATATGAAGTCGTTTAAATGTTTCATGAGGAGGTTTGAATGTTATTAATTAACTACTGTATGTGGGATGACAGCAGCATCATTGTGAGAGAAGTGAATTAAAGACGACAGAGAGGAAAAAATCTTGCAGGGAAAAAACGAGAAAACAAGACAGTGACCTCGTTCACATCGCCTCGCCGTCTGTGTGAAGCTACAGAGGAGGAACGTGCACGTGACGCTAAAACAACACGGATCTCAACGTCATGATGCGTACCGTCACGCCTCTTTTGCTTCTGCAACGCCGGCGTGCTGCTTGGTTCAGTGTGAGCAGCAAAGTCGAGCCTTCGTTGCGGCGATGATGTGAAGTCTCTGTGTGAAAAGGATCAGAGACGCAGCTGCTGGTTTAATCTTCCAGTTTGACTT
The DNA here is from genome assembly GCF_965226575.1 of Pagrus pagrus. NCBI lineage: Eukaryota > Metazoa > Chordata > Actinopteri > Spariformes > Sparidae > Pagrus > Pagrus pagrus. The sequence continues at coordinate 1,862,410 of NC_140187.1, read as the reverse complement.
AAAACCCCGTCAGGAGCAGGAAGAGGCTCATGAACAGTCAGGCGAGCTGAAGTATAGGAAATGTTCAAATATGAGTTATAAATAGGCATAGTTAGACAGATAGACAGAAATGACCCTGTTAGTTAGCGGTTAATGGGTGTCGGCTTATCGAAAGCTAAATTAACCAACGCTCCTGATGTTAATCCGATGTGCTCCTGATCCGTAATTTCTCCCAATTTCTCAGTTTCTGTGTTGGATGTGCGTCCTGGTACCTGGCAACCCAGAGGAGGAGGTGAACAAGATGGAGGTGGTGGATGAAACAGATCCCAGAAAGAAGAAGTAAAGAAGTACACACTTCTGATACCTCTGAGTTATGAATTTATGATTAGAAGTCATTAGGGTTGTGTTGGTGCCATTTTCTGATAATTCCCTCTCGTTCACAGCCTGTCGTTGGCCGGGATGTAACCTTGAATGTGTGTTCAACTACGTATGCTGTGTTGGATCCTTGAGTTTGAGGAAATTGGGCCTTGAAAGTCATTGAAGTCTTTGCAGTTGGTGTTTAAGAAAAGTTTGAACCCTGCGTGTGTTTCTGTTGTCTCTCCAGATCTCCATGGCACAGAGGAGGTCAGGTCCTCGGACCAAAGATGGCTGAAGAGTCGTACGTAAAGTGATAATACTCACTGTATCTTTGTCTCCTGTGGATGATGTCATCACCCACATCCTCCTCGCTCTGATGTCCCCATGTGAAATAAAAAACAACAGATAGTAAACCACATAGGATCAGAGTGGATCACACAGCGGTGGTTTAACAGCCGACGCTTTTCTGCCCAAAGAAACGATACGTGCAGCCGAGCCCTCAGATCTCTGCAGCACACTGTGTACACTGTTCTCTCCAGTACCAGAAAATCATTAACGCTCTGGACCGATTTGTTTTTTTAAATAAAGGATTGGCAGCAGATATTTCATTCATATCATTTTAATGGCGCTAAATTCTCTTTTCACCTCCGTAATATGTCACCGGGGATCGCTGCGAGTGCCGGCGCAGGGAACGATATTAAACATGAGACCACTGTGGCACCAACACCGTGACTTCCTGTGTGTGAGCGAGGACAGAAAGAAACAAAATCACTTCCTCTGGGAGCGTTCGCAGCGGTGTCAGCTGTCGAATGAACTCCAGCGCCGCTCATATTGGGACTTGAACAGAATACAGGTATGTTTTGTTAAATTTTATTACACGTGGCCCTTTGCGTGAAACCCAAGCCCAGTGGGTAAATACAGAGTTATGCCTTTTTCAACAATGCGCTCCCGTTACCGAGTCCATGTACACAATTATGTCACTTCCTGCATAAAATGTGCCTGCGTGCCCTCGAGCCTCACAGTTCAACTCAGTCAACGAAATATTGATGAACGTCCTCGACTTCACCGCTCGCTACAGAGGCAGCAGATCTTGTTTGGCTTTAAAAAACCCCATAATGTCAGGAAGGAGCTAAAGGCTAAAAGTTCAGCAGCAGCAGGCTGTGAAGGAAACGACCGAGCGCGGCTTCATCGGCGTCCAAACAGGCTCCATCTGTAGCTGTGACTGGATACAAGGCCTGCGTTTCTGTGTGAGCCGAACCAATCGAGCCACAATAACTCAGATCTGAGTGAATGATGTTTAAACTGAATGAACTCTGGCTTAAGGAAACACCGGGGAAAGATGGTGGATTGTGGGAAAAGCTTTTTAGGACCCGAGAAGGAAAAAAAACAGCCTCTTCCTGATAGTTATGAATGACTGTGTGTGAGTGTAAATCCACCGACTCGTCTCAAGTGAACCGAGACAAACTGTGTTATTTACAGCGAGAGCGTTTGATTTATGACCTCGCAGCTCCTGAAAAACACAAGAGAGGAAAAGAGAGAAATTACATGAGTAAACACATCGAACTGCACAGACACACACACACACACACACACACACACACACACACACACACAGGCACAGGTATGATGACGAGCACACACACACACACACACACACACAGAGCTACTGTAATGATTTTCACTCCCGAGGCTGCTGCATTTCTAACAACACTCACTGCTCTGCTTGTTATAGTTGGCACACACACACACGCACTTTTATATGCACACGCACACTTAAGAATAAGTCAGGGGTAAAGCCTGATGAGGTGTCCGTCATCAATAATTAATGATTACCGTTGCCTCCTGGTTTTCGACACTTCGTCCAGGAAAAAGAAATTTATATTTTCATGTGTTTTCTCGACAAAATGTGAAGTTTTTCACAAGCAATTACTTTGTTTCCATGGCAACACCTGAGGGTTTGATTAATACCTGGAAATGTGATTATCACCCCATCAGGTTCTGATGCAATGGAAACGTTGTTCACTCCAGTAAACAGGACGGACCTGAGATACGACCCAGCAACAGGAGATAGACCGGTCCGCTCAGCTCATTGTACCGGCTCAGCTATTAGCCAGAAAGCTAACGTTATGCTAGCAAGGTACAAAGTCAAATACACTGCATACTGTAGACAAACAGTAACAACAACACCAGCTAGCTAACCATGTCATTAATCAATATGAGATTAGATTAGATTTTTACGAACATTCGACCGCTACTGACTTCATTCCCACCTCCTGCAGGCGGCACGTCTGATTTTTATCTGAAGCGTCACGTTGCACATCACTGACGCCACGTTTCATGTCACGAATGTGTCAGAAACAGTTGTAGCAGAAGAGAAAACAGCAACATTGTGAAATAAAACCCTCACAGACGTCAGGAGAGCTTCAGCCTTTCACTGGCCACGTTTGGACATTCACAACCTGCGACGAACCTTCTGATGAACTTTCCAGCGGCTCTCAGTGAAACTGTTTGCTGTGACCCCGCGGCCCCCCATCACAGGCCGACTGCAGAGTGCGAGCTAAGCGTGTTTTTATCTGTTCATCTCGGCTGCTGTTCCTCAGTTTTGCCCCAACAAAGCCGTCTTTCTCCCTCCCGTCGACCACCTCTCCTCTTTGTTAGCCTCACTTCTGTGACACAGTGTTGTATTGTTGAATTCAGACCTCCAACGAGAGCTTTAAAGAAAACTAATGAGTTTAATTAAAGCTGCAGTATGTGGGGTGAACAGTGTTGCACCTGCTCTCACTTACTGCCTTTAAAACCTGGACTGATGTTACAGATGCCGACCAGTGAACCGACTATAACTTTAAATTTTTCTGTTTCATGTTGGTCCCGAGTGTTTTACAGCACTCGCAGCCCAACAGAGTGGACTTTGTCCTTCAGGTGGGCTCTGTTGTTTTTTGCTCTGTGCTGTATAACACTGTATCGTTGTCACAATCAAGAAGTCGCCTGCAGGAAAAACACAGTCCTGCAAACTCGAGAGGGATGAAAGACGAGACGGTGGAGGTAAGGGAGCAGCTCTGTAGGTTTTCCACCAAAAATTGCGGGTTTTCCAAACACGGGTCAACCTGCAAAGCCCGTCTGTGATTTTTATCTGAGCCGTTTTTCACCAGCAGCTCAAAACAAACATGATGCATCAGTGAAACACAGCAGATATCTGAAGTACAAACAGGACACGGGAGAGACTGTTAGAGACGTCTTCCTCTCGTCGGGTCGCTCGTCATGGGAGGTGTCCGTCCATCCTGGGCTCATCACGACTCGGCACATGTAAAGAGGTAATGTGGTTTGTGTCAGTGGAAAAGCTCCACTTGTGTTTTTAAAACTAACATCGCCTGCTGCGAGGAGCTACGAGAGGAAGTGACATGAGTGACGAATGCACAGAGTCCACGCCAGCCAAACAGAAAGCCGAGGGCCTCTTAGACTCTAAGGAGAAGCTGGAAGGTCTGGAGGTCTTTGCTTAGTCAGCGGCCACATTCATCTCTCTTCATCTCATCTTTAATCTCAGTTGTAATCACCTCTCTGTTCCCTTTCTGTCCTCCTTCTTTGTCAGTATTGTCTAGTTTGTCTTCTTTTGTTTCTCCTCAGTCCTCCTCTCCTCCTTCTCTTTCTCCTCCTGCTGTGACTACCTTCTGGAGGGAGGTGGGGGCCTCCTTGCCATCCTGATCCTGCTGACATTTTCACCCGTTGCTCGTCATTAAGAAAACAGTGTTGCTCTCTCTGCAAGGTGCTGGGCAAACACAGCCGCCGCCAAATAAGAAAATATCACTTCTCTCCAAGGCAATTTCCTTCGGCAGAGTTCCGGCTTCGCTCGCCTCGCATCACCCCGAGAAAGAAACGGAGAGAAAGAGGCTTTTCTGATGATGAATGTCGAGGCAGAGTTTGACGGACGGTTGTTAAACGACAGACGACAGACGAGAGAGAGAGGCTTGTTGCTCTGACAGCTGTTTGTTTGCACCTAACAGGCTGCAGATGGATTCGTATTCGAGCGCTCATTTGTTTGTGCGGATGTGTTTGTGTCCAAGTGAACACGATCGGAAACAGGAATTTGTTTTAAACGGGCTCGTTAAATCAAAGATAACTGTGACCGCTTAGATTACGGTGAGACACCACGTGGAGACATGGAGGCCTGAATTTATCTCAGATCACTCAGAGGAAGTTCTTTGATCGCACGTTAAATCTCATTTGGAGGAAAAAAACTGAACCGGACCAGAACTGAAAAGGCCTCTTTCTACAGACTGTCTCTACAGGATCACTGACCCGACTCAAGAGTTGTCAAGTAAAGTCAAGTGAAGAACAGAAACCAGAAAAATATACTTAAGTACAGTAACAAAGTATCCTAATCTCTTTGGTGATGTGGACTTTTCACCGAGCAGCACCAGCAGGTCAAAGATTCACTGATCCTGATCCTGAAAGACCTCGACATCCACCGGATGGATCGGCTCAACGAGGAAAGAGGAAAGGTGGCGGCAGCGTTGCAGACGGTGGGGGGGGGTGAAGACATGGTGGCATGTGGACGGATGAATTCTTTTCACTTAACCAATCAGAGAAATTGATGACGGACATCATTTCCAGAACTTTAGGACGTCTGCCAATGTTCAAACTTCTTTGTTTTCTGTGGTCGTCTCGCTTTGACTATCGGTCACACTGCTCCCCACAATTTTTGGTTGCACTGCACATATTCATCTGCATCTGTGAAAGAGAAAATGTGCACGAAGGAAGACGGGCTCTGTTCACATCTGTCTCTAACGCTGAGCATAAACGAGCCTCGAGTCTTGATCGATGGTGCGATGTGAGAGGGCGAGTCGGGAGCAGAACGGTGAGATCGGAGTGGGTACAAACACATCCACACCTTCTGGTCTCTGCGGTTTTGGTTGCCTCCTTTAAAGAACCTTAAATGTTCTCAAACTGACAGCAGTCGATGAGCTCCAGCTTTCAGCAGCTCCTGCTCCGACTATATCCTCGCCCTGTGCTGCTGCAGGGCAACACTGATTTTTCGGTGCTGCCAGTTGGCACCGTCCAGAGTCTGAGCTCCTTCCAGGCTCTCGTTTTCCCACAGTAAGGCACGACAGGTCAATGGTTAGCACAGTTGCACCAATTTGAGTTTGTTTATGAGAGTTTCAGGTGGGCTGGAGACTCTGCAGCACAGACTTTCTGCCTGTCTTATCCTTTGATGAACCTGCGACCTGTCCAACGCGGTCCATCTTCCGTCTGATCCACGCTCTGATTGGTTCCAGCCAACAGGACCCTGAAAGCAATTAAGCACGAAAAGGCAATTTTATCCACTGAACTGAAAGTTTGAGGATAACTATCTGCATTAACTGTAAGCCGCAATGTGCTTTGCTTTTGATGCCAGCAATTTGTTTTCCACAGTGGATGCATCAATTTGGAATCACACGACAGACTTTCCAATAACATCGGCTCTGAAATGGTTGTTGAGTCTCATGCTAAATTTATCCGTGCTGGCCTGCAGTGTAATGATGTCTGTGACTGGATAAACAACTTCTCGGATCTAAGAAGTAAAGAATGCTCATAATGGGGCATTTTACCTGATTGTTGCTAAGCCACCCTGCCAAACACACACCATCATCACGGGCCACCCTGCCAAACACGCACACACACGTGTACGCATACCATTCTCGCAGACAGATGTTCAGGTTTGGGTTTTGCTGTACCGTTCCCAGGAGGCGGCCATGATGCCTCGCACCTGCTTCGTGAATAATGTCAGGTCTACTTCCTGGTCATCAATCATCACCCACCACCCCTTTGCCCTCGCCGTGGCAACAGAGGAGCCAAGACCACCGGAGTAAATCAGAGGACTAAAACGAACTCCGACGATCCGACGACATGAAACGACCACCAGACAAAAGTCTGACCGACGCGGTCCGAGCACAGACCGTCTTCAAACACTCTCTGTTTCCATCCATCATTCAGGAGCCAAAGAGAAAACAACAGCGTCAGTTGTTGACGAGGGCAAAAGAGGAAGTCAGATGACGTGTTGTCGAGAAAAAGTCAGAATTTAAAGGAACAATTCACCCAAAAATGAAAACTCAGTCATCATCTCCTCCCTCTGACTGGACTTCGATACAAACTTAACTAAGGAGGGGATGAGGTGCCGGTGGAGGGAGGTGGAGAAACACAGGTGAGGGTAATGAATGGAAAAATACTAGAAACAGGGACGAAGCTGATGGACTGAAAAAAACTCTGGGAAGAAGAAGGAGATGCAACGCAGGTGTGGAGGGAAAGTCAGGCTGGTGAGGATCAGAGGAGGGAAAACAGAAGACACACAAAACACATACGATGGACAAAATGACAGCGAGACACCAGACTTGTCTTCCAAGTCTGTGAGATCTCAAACTGATTTGAAAAGACATTTTTTTTTATACTTTTATCTTCTGAAATCTTCACTAAGCTAAAAGCATTAGCGTGCACACCGTCTGAAGTCGGTGCACGAGCTCCACCACAGTCAGAGGGTGTAAACAATGTCTGTTCTCACAAAGACAACAAAAAAATGCTCCAAGAACTAATAAACACGCACACGACATCCAGCTGTTGGCTGTTCATCTCTGGTTTGGTTTTTTTGGGTGTTGTTGCTCTGTCATCAGAGACATCAACACCCTCTTACGTCATCAGTCGCCGTCGATGGCGTTTATGCAAAACAGACGTGACCTGACGTTTCCAACATGCCGTCTTCAGATGTGGAAATTTCTCTCGTGTTGCTGTGGTAATGTCATTTGCCGTTTATCTGATGGAGACAGAAAAGCATGGACGCTCGCAGTTTGTGCACAGCTTCAGCTTCAACACTGCTTCATTACCTGGACACCAGCTGTGTTTTATAGGCTAACATTAGCAACCCGTGCTCCTACCGCTGAACCAAGCGCAGCAACTTCACCGGGAATGCAACATTGAAATATGTCTCAATGCACAAATGAGCATTAACAAAGTAACGTTAGCTAGCTTGATAGCTGCCAAGACGTCAGCAAGCTAGTAGTGATGTGTTTTATGCTCGTTGTGAAGAAAACAGTGAAACAACAGATATTTTGACGTGTGCCTCTAAAAAACCTCAGTCTGGAGGAACATGTGGCCGAGCTACAGCTCTGTCCCAGAGTCAGGACCTGCTACACCTTGAGGTGAAGCTACAGAACAGAAGGCTAAGTGGTCGTGCTGAGGGTTGTATTGAGATTGAGCCAAAAAGATCCAAACAGCTACAACTGACTTTTTCAGTATCAAGTAAAATAGCCCAGCATGTTGTGTACAGGGGCCGGTGGAGGTTACTGGTCCTGTCAGCCGCGTGCAGCAGTGTGTTGCAGGTAATGACAGTAACGTGTCAAAATAAAAGTGGTCATGAGTAATTGAAACACGACATACAGCAGCTTTAACAGCAGTTGCGGTGCACAGTGCTGCAGTCAGCGAGCGTGTAAACACACTCACCGCTGCGAGGATTGAACCTGTGATGTTTTGGTTCTGGGGCAGACTCTCTAACCTGCTGCCAGGTTACATAAAAGCCGGGCCAACACATAACCGCCGTCTTTGTTTGGAAGGTGCTGGAAGCCACGAGAGCCCCTCGCACCCCGAGGTGTTTACTGGAGGCGGCAGCTGCACGAGAGATGCCCGAAGAAAGGAGCTCTTTCACCTGGAGGCTGCAGGAGAGCAGGAGGGAGGACGAGGCTGAGGGGTGCAGGAGGGTGAAGTTGTGACAGACAGAAAGGTGAGATGGAGAGATAAGACGGAGGAGAAAGTCATGATGAGAAAGTGAGACGGAGAGAAATCAGCGAGTAAGAAAGAAAACGACAGGAACCGTTTCAGTCTGAACCATCAGGACTCGTTCTCTGGAAACATCGTCTGTACGAGCCGAGTTTTAAGATTCAATAAGATCGAATGTTTAAAGATCTTAAATCACATCAACAGATTTATTGCTCCAAGTTAAGAGCAGCCGGGCAGAAGCTGATGTGGAGTCGCACACTCGAGAGCCGAACAGAAACACGTTTTTAAAATGCTGATCACTCCTCGTTCTCTCAGTAATGTTGGATCTCCTGTCCGCGGTTTCAAAACGTTCTCTGTTGTTGATTCCTACCGAATATGACCCCTTGACTTTTGCCCAAACAAAACACAGGCATTTGTTTCCAATGAAAACACAAGCGGAACAATTCAAAACAGAGGCTCGCACCAGCATTCTTTGGTTTTCGAGAGTGAGATGAAATGAGTTTGTGCTCCGTCGGCTGCCACAGAAATGTCTCTCCGTTTCTCTTCTCCTTCTCGGCAGCACAAAGAAGAAGTGGAGCAAAGTCTGTGCTCTGAAGTCAAGCTTCAAACACCAATATCCTGTTTTCCACAAATATTTCTGTCCCTTAAAGATGATCTGCTGAGGTTTATTTGTGCCTTGAGTGGCATTACGGAGCTGTTTTATACGATATCATGCAGAATGTGATTTACATTATTAGCACGAGCTCGTCTCCGTTTGGTTTACGGCGTAATGTACGTTCTTCCAGTTGGTTTCACAGGTGGTCCACTCGGCCTACAGGTGGCGGTAGAGCGTCAACAAAAGCAGAGAAGAAGAAGAAGATCGCGGCCTAGTAAAAATGTAGACAACGCTGGATTTTAAACGTCTATTAAAAAATAACATCTTGCATGTTTTATGAGGAAGGAAACGCATTCAACACATTTGTTTGACCTCAAGGATTCACGGTGAGTAACGCTGAACATAAACACAACTTTAGTCTGTTTACAAGAAGCGAGCAGCTTCAACCGAGGCTTGTTCTCATTAAGAGGCCGTCTGAATTCAGTGTGTGAGCACGTTAAACTGGCACATCCACCAGTTCTGTGTGAGGAAGTGAGTGCCACTGTTTTTATAAAGCAATGGTTGAAAGAAGAGTCACCCAAAGTTTATATGTCAGTTCAGTTTAATTATATTATCTAAGGGTCTTAAAGCAAAAACGTTCTCTCTTCGAATATGTTTCAGTCGCCGTTGGGAGAAATGACATTTCTACAGTTTTTAAAGCTTTAACACGTCGACTTCTATGTGGGACGCAGTTACGTGTGTGGTGATGAAGACGATGAAGAGCAGAAGACGCGAGCGCTTCCTGCTGCGTTTCTCTACGTCTGACTCCGACGGCTCTTCGGCCTGACTAGACACAGGCGAGTAATTCGCCTCTCTCTGGCAAAACCCTGTTCAACCTTTCAGCAGATTTTAAACCGTGACTAATCCTAAATAAGAGGGACTTATGGGTGAACCGTGACATGTTTTTAATGTTTGGAGCAAAGATCTCAAAACATGTCTCCGTCCCTCCGGTGACTCTAATCAGTTCCTGCAACAGCTTTCTGCCTCATGGCTGGAATCAAGCTGTCGGGCAGACGAGTGTAATTTTCACATTGTTCATGTCCACAACATGTAATTTCAATTTCAGAGTTTCATCTCAGTTTGCATCCTTTCAGATAGTTGGAGCGTCATATTACAGCCACAGTTTCCTTCTGTCGACCGCTGATCCAAGTCTTTCCGACTCATCATGTTCAGCCCCTCTCGGATGATTGCTAATTACTCGGGTCGGTTGGTTCTTTTGTAACCGAGCCGGTCCAGCTTGTTCTTCCTTGTTCTCGTAGATTATATAAGTGGTATAAAGTCTTCGTCGTCTCATGATGAGTTAGCAGCACCTCAGAGTCGACTGCTGTGAATCCAGTCGCACGGTGGGAATGAATAAAGTGTTCGGTGTAAATGAGCCGACCTCCATCCTCGGCTCGTCTGCGTTCATCATGCATTAGTGTGCACGTGCGTGTGTGTGTTCCAGTGTTTGGACAAAAGTGTCAAAATATTATTATGGGATGGAGATGCCAAGAAAGACAATAGCGGTGTAATCCGGCCCTCCTGTCAAACACACTTAAAACCTGGACAATGAGAGGTAAACTACACTGTGTGTGTGTGTGTGTGTGTGTGTGTGTGTGTGTGTGAGTGATGACAAGGTGTGGTGGACCACCCTGTTCTGGACAGTTGTTATTGATTTCAGTGTGTCCGAGCCAAATGTTCATTATGCTGACTCAGAGCCACTTCTACGCTTCCCAGAAACCGTTCTGGAAAAAACAAAAGGTGCATCTGTACGTGTGTGTGTGTGTGTGTGTGTGTGTGTGTGTGTGTGTGTAGGTGTGTGTGTGTGTAGGTGTGTGTGCGTGCCAGTCGTTTCTATCAAAATCGATTTCAAGCCGGGGAGAGCGATGAGAGGAATCAAACCTCTGCCGTAATCGATTCAACACATCGGTTCAAACGGTCCGTCAACAGCAGACGTGCAGCTATTAAAGGGGCAATTTGTAAAATATGGCCTGAATTTTAGTTCAGTGTTAAGAAACAACAGTCTGTGTGCTGTGTTGCAGAGACGTCTACTGGAGTTAGCGTCGGCCCGTCCTGTCCCGTCTCCTAAAACCACTTTGTACCTCAAGAGTAAGTCTCCAGGAAGTGACCGAACCGTGTCATTACATCGTCACGTGAAGCTACAGAAGAGTGGATAACGACTCGTTTCACTGTCAGAGTTTGAGCCATTCGATAACGTGTCGATAATCCAGCAGAGCTGCACGATTACATCATTCTGTCGCTATTCAAGTTAGCCGAGTGCTAAACCAGAAGTTAGCTAGGACGTCTCCAGTGCACATGCTCACAACATGGAAGATCTGGGTATTTTTATACTTTATGTTATAAGTCGAGCATTTTTGGCTTCATGCGCCGCTGAGCAGCTTTCATACGGACGAACGGGGTTGTGTCTCCAGATGTTAACTGTTAGATCGATGGAGGAGGAGGAGGATGGGGAGATGTGAGAGCTGTAATTGATACTCTTACAATATAACTGTCCACTGTCAGAATTACAGTACCCTCACCTCTTTTTTAAGACGAGCTTCACTGCAAACTCACCACAACAGTCCTGGTTTGTCTCCACAGTCACCTCTGGTTTGGTTCTTTGCGCTGACTCTCTGTGGTCATTTTGTGATCCGTCTCTCATAGACGATGTCTGATGCTTAAAGGTGTTTTAGGAGTATTTTAAAGTTTCACTCACTCATGCATTTGTGTTGTCATTAAAAACGTGGCTTGTGCAGCATGAAGACAAACATCAGCTGCAAACGTTATAGTTGTTGTGGATGCCTTGGCGCTGTGGGTTGTTATTCTGTTAACTCGTGTGAAGGCTGCCTGTGTGTGCTATGATTGTGGACTTTGCGTGGTGCTTGTGTTGTGTTTTGTTCTGTGTGCTCTGAGTGTTTCTTGCAGAGGCTTCTGTTGACGGCTGGAGCTCCTGCTGCTCGCACACCTGCAGCCCATCTAATCATCATCTGTACGATCGCTGCCAGATTGTTTTCCACTCGACGCCGTGCTATTTATGGCTGCACCTCTCGTACTGCTTTCAGTGACTTTTTCAACTTTGAAACTTTAATGATTTTGCATCTCCTCGTCAGTCCTAGAGCAGCGCTCCAGCTCCACAGCCTCCGGGCAGATCACTCTGTGGATCCTCCGCTTCTCGCTCACCTGTGCCTCCACCTGAGCCTCAGCCCTCGTGCACCGGGAGGCCCAGCTAAGTCATCTGCTGAGCCTGAGCCTTCCTCCACCAAACTGATTAATCTGAGCAACCTGAATAAACTCCTGTTAACCTTTCCCCAGTCTCGGTGTTCGCTGTTGGGTCTGACTACAAGAACCCTGCATATTGTAACCGTGTGCTTCTGATAATAAATTACTTCTAATGTGATTTAAAGAGGTCATATTCTGCTTTTTGGGTTTTTGCCTTTCTTTTGTTGTGTTGTACAGCATTTTTGTGCATGTTAAAGTTCAAAGTCCAGACCGAAGGGAGCTACAGGAAACACTCCTGCTCTGCCCGAAACGCCTGGTTTACAGTCTTTACTTCCATAACTAATGTTTGTCACAATGTAACAAAGGTGTATATATATATATATATATATATATATATTTATATATATGTATATATTTATATATTTATCATAATATATACAGCTGTACCGCAGCCATGGTTACCAGCTGTTGCTGCATTATTTTGGATCACACTACCTGGCTCGGCATGACCCGCCCCAGTCTGCCTCTGATTGGCTACATCCTGCCCGTTAAGTAATACGCATATGCAACTCTCATCAAAGACTGAACAGCGGGGAGATGTCTCACTCTGTAGCTAAAACGTGGCGTTCAAGACACAGTGTTTAAAAGTGAAGCTGCAGCAATGCACCATCTGAGAAAAATGATGTGTTTTTTGAAAATTGAAGCATGTTAACATAATCTACTAGGAACCCCAAATAAAAGTAAGAACCTGGAAATTAGTATAATATGACCTCTTTAAATAATATTTGCAAAAGGCTAATTATGTGTTTGAATAGACAAATTGAGGGTCTACACTGTGCTTCAGTCTGTCACGGTGCCATTTTATACAACCTTTATTTAACCAGGACGTCTCATTAAGATTAAAAAGTCAAGATGGGTTTAAAATAGCAGCATGAGGGACTTGGGACAAGACAGCAGCATCAAATTAAATCACAATAGCAGCAGTAAGTATAAAAACACATAAACTCATTATACAGTGTATAGACACACAAACAATCATTTGCTGCAGGACTGTGTCTGTCCCCGTCCACTGTCAAATAAAATGCCAAAACGCAATCTTGATATTTGGAGAACGCAGTCAGAGTGACGCCTCTCGTGTTGCCTGTAATGTCAGCACTTCCCTCAGAGCGGACTAACGCTCGTTAAATGGCCTTTATATCCCACAATAAGCCAAACTCACGTACCTGCGGCACAATTTCCCAAATGCACAACTCCAACATTCACTTACCCCTCTGACCTGCCGTACGAGAGCAGCACGCTAATGTAAGAAGCCTTTGGGAAGCCGAGCAGAGGCGAGTGTGTTAATATGAGCCGAGTGTTGACAGCTTGAGGGGGTCGACGGGCTCGTTACGTGAGGACAAACTGTGGGGGTTTGTATCCAGCTTCAATAAAACGATATGAGCTCTTTCTGTCTGTCTCACTTCCACTTCTCTGTCATTCAGCCTGTATTTCTTCTTTAATAAATCAGTCAGACGGGCTCTCTCCTCGCTGCCTCGTCGCGTTTCTCTCTCGGCCTCCAGCTTCTCCTGTTGAAAGTGCTACGACTCAAGAAGACGTGCCACTTTTTACCCGCCGCTACAGCACGTGTGCCGAGAGAAACTGCAGGAACAGAAATTACGTAAAGAACAAGTTCAACATTTATGTGTTTATTCACTTTCTGGTGGAGAGTCGAAGGAAAAGGACAAGAGAGTGAATGAATGAACTGTGCCTTTAATGGCACAAACACAAAGCATGAAGACGTGATGACAGTGAACACATCACAGTACGACTGAAGCGAACATGTCCAGAGGATGGAGATTTGGTTTCAGCCTGTTTCCCTCCTGTGTTTCCTCCTCCTCCTCCTCCTGCTTGTTCTCAGAGTCGCGGCCCTGAAAAAAACACATAGGTCGACCCCTAGCTTGTAACTTTGTAAAGTTACTTTAGTACTTAAGTTACATGATATGATGTAAGTTACTGGCTGAACAGAACTGCACCGTGAAATGTCCAGTTCTGTAAATGCTGATGCTGTTATTTAACGACCGTGCACTGTGTCATCACCACTGACGTCATAATGAAAGCAAAGAAACACAATTAATGACTTTTCCCTCCTCCTCTTTCTTTCACTGCCTGTGTTTAACTTACTTTTCCCTTTCAGCCTTTCTCCTCTTATTCCTTCTGATCCCTCTATCACGTCTTTTCTTTTCCCTCCTCCTCGTCCTCCTCCTCCTCCTCCTTCATTGTGGAGAAGGTAAACTTTCTCTCCGGCAAAGGAAAACATGGAAAAGGCAGCGCTGCCCTGTAGCTGTCATGATGTCATCGAGTCCCTCTACTCAGCTTAAGTTATCTGGAGCCGCTTTATGACTCGACTGTGAGTGTGTGTGTGAGTGTGTGTGTGTGTTTCGTGTGCGTCGTAGAGAGATTATGTTTTTGTGTGTGTGTTTTACGACAGGCCGGGGGCTCGGTGTGCTTACCCAGCCTAATAAATCCTGACAAGCTCTCTACAATAACCTGGATGAGGTTTCTCTTTTCTCTCACTCACACACTCCTTCCCTCGGCGGCCGGCCTAACCTCTGTGCTCCGCTACATATTATACCTGCCACCTACTGTTTCCTCAACTTCTGGACAGGGGGAACACACACACACACACACACACACACACACACACACGAGGTGACGCTGCTCTGCTCTGGAGGACAAACGTGTAATATTTATTGACTGGATGGGATTTGAACCCCCGGTCTCCTTCACTCGCAGCCAAACCCGACTGTAATCACCAGACCAGGAGGAAAACTACTGTTTGAGCCAGCGAGCGATCCACAATCTGGATTCCTAACGTGTCTTCAGATGACCTGAATCATCCCGTCAGACTGTGTCAGGACACGCGAGCTGTTTGCAAAGTGACACAGCTTCTGGCTCAGACGTTGCTCAGCGAGCAGAGTGAGGAGGTGCAGTTCACTGTGAGCGTGTCGGTCTGAGGATTGATCTTCTGTTAGGAAGCAGAAGAACTGGATCGTTTTAAACACAGTAGCAGCGCGAGTCTTTGGACTGCAGCAGAGTTTCTGTCAGTCAGTTCATCACCTTGTTCCAGGCAGAAATATCTTAATGATCATTGGATGGATTGCCATGAAATGTAGTTCAGACGTCTATGAAACGACTCTTCTCAGCATGAATATGAATTAAACTGCAGAGGCAAAAGTCCACACGTCCTCTCCTCCAGTAGAAGTTCAGATACTTGTGTAAAAACAGACTCTGGTAAAAGTAGAAGTACTGATTCAACTTCTTTACTCCAGTAAAAGTAATCGAGTACAGGCTCTGACATGTACTCAGAGTATCAGAGTAAAAAGTCTCCCTCTGAAGGACATTTGTGGTCAAAGCTAACTGAAGCTCACGTCATATTAATATAATTCAAAGACTATTAAAGTTAAAGGTAGAGTCAGTAGGATTTGTCCCAGCTGTTCCTGAACGCACCACAAAGATAGTTGATTGTTGAGTCTCATTCCCAGGACGTCAAATAGCCACATGTTGGGTTGGTAAAGCGTCCCGAGCAGCAACAAAGAGAGAAAATAAGAAACTCTCTGCAGATACGAGACACTAACACGCCTTTTCTCCCCATCAGCCTCCCTCTCTGTCTGTTCACGTCTTTCACGTCTTTGTCTCGTCTCGCTGCGTCTGCCGTGCGTGATGTGCTCTGATAGGTCGACATCAGTCTGGTGATGTTGGGAAGGCGGCGTGCGATGACGCCAAATAACAATAATCCATAATTCACCTCAAATGCATCAAACTAAAGTAACGAGGCTGTTTGAAGCTGTGAGGAGGAGAAAGTTCAGATGTTTGTGTTCAGATGTAGAGAGGGAAAGTCTCAGAGAGACTCAGGTACAGGACAGATACCTGAAACATGGACTGGAGTACGGTAATGAAGTATTTCTTCCCACCTCTGAGTACATTTTGAAAAACATTGTATATTGTGACAAGAGTAGGCATAAAAGGTTACGTGAAAATGTAAATCCAGTCATCATCTCCTCCTGATGATATAAAGTCAGGTGAAGTCTCGTAGTCCACAGAAGATTTCTGGAGCTTCACATCCAGTCGAGCTCGTGCACCCACTTCAGACAGGTTGCATGCTAACGCTTTTTTATCTTTGCAGCTTCAGTCAGTATTTGAGTTTAATAAAGGATGTAAATAACGTCTGTTCAGATCAGTTTGGGGTCTCAGGGCTTCTGGAGACTTGGATTACAGCAGACGAGCTGTTCATAAATGTACATCACACATACGTCAGAGCAGAAGACATGTTTTTAACGGAGCGATCTGAGGACGATACGATGAAATGAAGAAGAAATCAAAATTATTTTCTTGAGTCCATCCGTCTTCCTCCCCCCCTCTCTCTGTTTCTCCCTCACACCTCAGGAGTTTTTCTCTCACCCAAACAAACTCTCTTGCTCCCCCTCTCGTCCTCGCTCTCCCCCCGACACACACACACACACACACACACACACACACACGAGGAGCGGTGAGGGATGAAGTCATTATCAGCTCTAATAGGTGACGTGCCAGTTATTTCCACAGCACTGCAGGGAAATAACATGACAGCAAAACAAACGACGCCATTAGTCATACTTAACACCACCTGTAAATCAACTGTGTGCGTATGTGTGTGTGTTTTTCAGAGGGGGAGGGGCGTGTCGTACAGTGTGTGTGTGTGTGTGTGTTAACAGGTTATTTGCTCCACAACTGCAACTGGTGGAAAATATGAAGCGTTCAGATGACTGACAATGTGTGATGAGTGCACACACACAAATAAACACACACACACACACACTGACGAGGAGCTTTACACTGTGAACAGAGATTCTTCACACACCGATCCACGTTCATATTTTCCACTACAGGACCAAACAGGTCGGGCCAGGACTCTCTCACTTACTAATCTGTCACAACCAGAACCCAACTGGGCCAGTAAACCTTCACCGTGAGCTCAGCTGCAGGCCGAACGCAGCGAGTTATCATCTGCACGTCGTCTTGTTCCTACTGCAGGACCAGAACGGCTCATCAACACAGTGACATGATAACTGGTTATTGTGCGATTATAAAGATGTTTGATTGGCAGAACAAGTTCAGAACAACCAATCAGAGCCTGGGAAACTTCAGAGACCTGGAGGCTTCCTGGCTGTTCGCTCAGGAGAGCTGAGATGAAGCCAGAGAAAAAACGCTGCATGTGCGTCTCGTCTCTGTTACTACAATATCTCGACACCACCGCTGTATGATGGACACTGATCCTGTGGTTTACTGTGGTTTGTTTTTTTATCTGACATCTGGACATCAGAGCGAGGAGGATGTGGGTGATGACATCATCCATAGGAGACGAAAATACGGTGACAAAGAAAAAGAGCGACGTCACAAAAAAGGCAGAGCGCAGCAAAGACGCTGTGCGCTGCGCTATGTGGACACGGGCCATAATGGTTATTTTCATTATTGATTTCTCAGACAATGTTTGTTTTGGATTGTGTTATATGTTCTTGTGCATGTGAAAGATCCTGAAAGTTAAAAAGGTCAAAGTTCACACCAACAGAAGCTCCTCCCTCACACAGAAAACACTCAAACGCCTCATCAGTAGTCCCGCCTTTAATTCTGTGACTTTTTGACATCACAGAGACAAACAATTGCACATTGATGCCAACAGCAGCTAGTTTGACACGTAAGAATTAATTCAACTCAGCTGCTCAGTTGTTATTAGCGGTGCTGGGTCGGGCATGTGTGAGCTGACCAATCAGAGCAGACTGGGTATCCAGGAAAGAGACAGGAGCTAAAACACGAAGTCACGATGGGTAGGTGAAGGAAATATTCATGTTTTAAGCCCTTCTTCTGCACGGTGCACAGCACAGCGAGTGTAACAGCAGAACATAAACAACAAACTGAAGTTTGACAGCTGCGTTTTCTACTTCTGTCTGAAACCAACGAGCCGTTGGTTTGAAAAGTTGCCAGTAATGTTGACTTGCGACGTGCAAGAACAGGAACCTCTGAACGAACAGACAGTATATTAACACGACTATATTCGCACTCAGCGGCTCATCCATCCTCCTGAAACCAGCGAGGTCGCAAGAGGCCGGCGGTGGCTGCTCAGCTTCAGTCGGAGCGGGTGTTCCTGCGAGTGTTAATCCTCTCTAAACCTCCAGCAGCTGGACCGGCATGTGGACCGACGTAAAACTGGAGAGCTGCTGAGTGTAAAGAGTCTGAAGGGACCGTCAGTGAAAACCAGGCTGCAGCAATTAAACAGCAAGCAAACAACGAGCCACTCAGCAGCCACGACCCCCTGCACGCACACACGCACGCACGCACGCACGCACACACACAAACACACACACACACACACACACACACACACGCACACACTGGTCGGGCCTGTTCTGGTAATACTGCTTCCAACTAAACAATAAAAACTAAAATAACACCATTGTCTTAAAGTGTGTGTGTGTGTGTGTGTGTGTGTGTGTGTGTTAAGGTGGCAGCAGCAACAACAGAACGGCTGAAGCGAAGGCGATTAGTGTGTTTGACAAGCGAAAGATAAAAGACGGACCCAGAGAGACGGAGTCAGACCGACGGCTGAATAACAAGTGAAGAAGAAGAAGGACGAGTCTCAGCCAATCAGGACGGAGCAGGAAGGAAGTGAGGAGACAGCTCCTGTGACTGTCGATACGTGAAACACACGTCTCGCTGCAGACGATTTAAATGATCAGGAACTTTTAGCTTTCAACATGTCAGTGATATTTTCTGTTCTGTTGCCTCAAAGTTCAGACTTTGTTTTGTTTCTTTGTTTTACTGAATCTAATTACGACGAATGTCAGGAAGAAATACTGAAAGACTGAGAATAAAGTTGTAATTTTAAGGAAAACATTGGTTATAATTTGGTAAATAGATTTGAGTATTTGATAATAAATCAGAGAAACTCACTCAGGAAACCTCAGTGTTTCAGCAGTGAAGGTGCAAAAAATAACACTTAAAGCGAAAGGTTAATGTTTTGAGAGTAACGTTGCAATTTTGCAAGAAAAAGTAATATATTGAGATAAAATGTAATATTTTTAAAAAAAAACATTTTAAAAAGTGATATTTCTAGATTTTAGTCATAATTTGACAAGAATATAATTCAAGATTGTAAATGTTATTTTGTTTTAAGGAAAAAGTTATAATATTTATATTATTTAAATAAAAGGAATATTTTGACAAAGAAGTTGAAATTTCATATAAACATCCAGAATTTAATGTGAAAATAAGAGATGTTTCACAATATTTCAATATTTAAGTCATAATATTAAGTATAAAAGTATAAAGTTAAAACTTTTTGACAGTAAATCTGCATTTTTTATATGTTTTGAAAATAAACTTAATGAGAAAAAAGGATTAAAAAATTAAAAGTCAGAATATTTTGAGTCAAACTTTTATGAGCAAAAAGTAATTGTATCTTTAAAGAAAAAAAATAACATTTCAAGAAGTCTCAATTTCTACAAAATAAAAGTCATAATCTTCCTTTAAATTATAAGACTGTGATTGAAGGGAAAAAGTAATAATCGTTCTGGAATACATTTATGATTTTACACTTTTAAAAGTCGTAATATTTTTAAGAAATGTTAATATTTCTGTAGAAAATGTGAGATTTTTTTGTTTACTTGTGTTTTCAAACAGTTTGTTTCTTGTTGACGTTTTCTCCGACTCCAGTCCGTCCTCACATCTACTCTACTTACTTTTAAACAGTGTAAATAGTCAAATATATAAATATTCTTCTCATCTTAAACAGCAGCTGTTCAGGTTTTTAATTCTTCTTCTGTGGTTGTTGTGGAGGTTAAAACTGTGGTTTCAAAGTGAGCTGTGAGTGAGCGGCTTCATGTGCTCCTGCTTGTGTTTGGAGAGTGTGTATTTGTCTACATGCATATTTGTGTGTGTGTGTGTGTGTGTGTGTGTGTGTGTGTGTGTGTGTGTGTGTGTGTGTGTGTGTGTGTATTCAGAGCTCTGGGAGTCTATAAAGTAAGTTCTGGCCATTCAGTGGGTGATTATGTTAGCACAAACTTTACAGAAGTGAGGTCACCTCTACTGTGTGTGTGTGTGTGTGTGTGTGTGTGTGTGTGTGTGTGTGTGTGTGTGTGTGTGTGTGACAGTGTACCATGTGTTGCCAACACCAACACTGGGCTGGCTGGACTGGTCAACCTGTTGGCTTGTCACTGCTTCACCCCTCCCTCCCTCCTTCCCTCCTTCCCTCCTTCCCTCCTTTCCTTCCTCCCTTCATTTCTGACTCTTTTACCTTTTGTTCCTCCAATTAAACCCTGAATGTTCTCAGTACCACAGCGAGCAGTTAATTCAGGATTTAGACTCGTATTAATCATTTTGCAGCATCGCTGACAGATGAACAGTCGCTGCAGCTTGAAAATCACGTTGAGCGAAACAGCGTCGGAGCAGCGACCTGACATGGCAAGTTGAGACTGTTTGGCTTGAACTCCTTCAAAATGAGAGCGGATCGCTCGCTTGATGGCCTTTACTGTGACTTTTAACAGCTCACAGATTTTAGTGTACTGTAGAAAAACAATAGTTTTGCTGGTGACGCGCCTCAAGCGATGCATCTCGGTGTGATCTGCTGCTCACAGCAATCAATTCTGAGTAACATGAGAAGCATTGCATTGTGGGATTGTTAGCACCAAGCAGCGTGTTACAAGAGCCTACACTGTAAAATCTGACAAAATGACTTCGCTTAATAAAAATCCAGTTACCTCAAAATGACCCAGTAAAGCAGACGACTCACTCTGAGCTGTTGAAACTTTTCAGCTCGTACAACTTAACTCGGTAAATCTGAAGTAAAAGTAAAGTCCCTTGAGTTTACAGTGTATTCATCTTAGTTTTGGCCCCCGTGACATCTTGCGTGGATTATGAACAGAGTTTATAAAACATGATTTATTGTGACAGAATAAACTGCTCAACATTTTATTAATTCTTCACAGAAACTAATAATCACTCACGTTATCTGTTTTTTAGCGTTTACGTTTCATACTTCAGACACTTTCATCAGATGATACGTCTTCACTTTTTGCTCAGATCACATGTTCGATGCGTGACGTTGACTTGTAACGGAGCAGAGTAGTGGAGTAAACGATGCGAATACTTCCCCCCGCTGTGATCGAAACTCACCAGACGTTTATAGAGCGGCTCTGATTCTCCTCCAGACCTGCTGGTTCTGTTTAGCTCGCAGTAATTTGAGTTTGGGAAGTTGTAAAAGCTCCGGGTGATCCTTCATATTTATTGATCAATAAAAAGAGAAAGCAGAATGACTTTCTGCTCGGCGAGCTCAGGATGCATCCAACCCCATGAGAGAGTGTGTGTGTGTGTGTGTGTGTGTGTGTGTGTGTGTGTGTGTGTGTGTGTGCGTCAGTGAATGATCTTCAGTCGGATCACTTGGACGATGTCGGCGCTGATTACATGGCTGTTCTGTAAACTGTTTTACGTGCTGTTTTACTGCTGCCTCTGTTTTGTTGGATGCTTTTTCCTTCGAGCTGATTAATCGCTCGTTTTTTTCTTCACTCAGCGAGGAGCTGGTGTTCGAACACGAGGCTGCCAGCCGGGAACAAAACCGGTAAAGCTGCTGGCAGAGGCAGCAGAAGGTAAATGAGACGGGCGCCTGCAGGGCTCTGACGAGGCGGGGGGGCGGGATGATGACCGGGGGCGACAGCAGCAGGGTTGATGGTTCAATCAAACGTTGACGCGTCCTTGAGCAAGAAACTGAACCCCGGCTGCTCTCAGCTCCGTCGCTACGTAGTGACATTTCTACAAAACATGTCATACGTCGTTCACATCGTATGTTCGTGACTCTCATGGTGATTTACAGACGAGAGGCTGCCAAGCCACTGACCGCAGCTCTAGACTGTGTTTCAACATTTGTAAGTGTTACATGACTTAATGTTTTTAAGGAGACAAATTCCTGTGTCGTGTTTGTGGTGACAAAACATGGTCTTTTCTGACTCCTGACAGTGGTTTTTGTGCCTGAAGCTAATCAGACTATAGGCGGGGCGTTGTCAGGGTGAGGGTTGTCCTTTTCCCACCTTTTCTTCTGTTCACTGTCTTTCATTTGTTAATTCGTCCCTTTCTATTTAAGCCTGAGTTTTTCTATTAATCTGTGTCTGCTGTGTTCCTTGTGTTCCTCGTGGTGAGTCTTCATATAGTTATTGAGACATTTCAGCCTGGACCGACAGACTGACCCTGACCTCCATCCAGCTGTTAGCATAAATAAAATATATCGGTTGTTGCAAGACAGCACAGAGATGATTTCTCTCAGAGTGATCTTCAGGTCCGGCCTCCTCTCAAACCTTTCAGTCACCGTCCAGCATGTGTTCACTTCGTTATATCAACCTTCGTTAGCATCTGGGTTGTCAGGGTGACCATGACAAAACACACGTTCACTTGTTCATCAAGTGTAACTGAAGTTTTCCATTTGTTTAGTTTACTCCGGGGGCCATCGCAGATTTTGTTTTCCTTCTCCACTGGAAGTGCGTTGGCTGCTTTTACCACACTGGCGCTCCCCGAGCCTTTTGTTACCGAGCCCCAAACTACAGATGCTTTTAGTTCCCATGAGTCTTTACCACTGACACACACACACACACACACACACACACACACACACACACACACCAGAGGTCGAGTGGCAGTATATACTGTGTATGTGCGTGTGTGTGTGTGTGTGTGTGTGTGTGTGTGTGTTAGTCTTGGCTGTGTTCCTGTAGTGGCTATAATCAGGGGCGTCTTTGACATGTCACAGTTTCCCCACCTAGGCATGACCTGCCCTCCGCCAGGAAACACTGAACAAACCAGCGGTGCCACAGCTTGTGTGTGTCTGCGTGTGTGTGTGTGTGTGTGTGTGTGTGACAGGAGAGTGTGTTTTTTGTGGAAGGTGTTTAACAACATTATGTCTGCATACAGGAGCATTACATGTACATTCATGCATCGGAGCTTCTTATTCTCACTCAGCAGCACCGAGTGCACACATTTAACATCCACCGGACCAGAACAACTGACTGTACACCATTAAAGAAATAGTGGACAGAGACACCGTGATGTCATCCATCGGCTTCTGAAGAGCCAGAATGAAGCTTCAAAGTGGGTGGTGTTGGTCATCATGGCCGGAGCTGACTCCACCTAAGAGGTGGAGCGTGGGTGGAGCTGAGGCGAGCCTAGTTAACTAGCTTGAAGCTATGAAGCTAGCTAAGGCTAAGGCTAGAAGCGAATTTGCCACAAACAGACAGAACATCAGCCACAAAATAGCGAGCAGCAGCAGACGAGGGTTCAGTTTTATCTCTGACTGGAGTCGGCACTCACCATAGTTTTTCTGTTATCCTGCAGTTTTATCACTTTCATGAAGTAGAGTACGTTTCCCTCCTTTCAGAGGTCAAATGACGGATTAACTGAACATTACAGTGGATTTCAGCTCCTCTGCGGCTCGTTGCTGCAGACAGATGAATCCACTTTTTAATTTATTGATTTTTAATAAAACAAACTCTGTGCTCTCCTCGACTCGGTGTTTATTCCTCCAGAAGCTCCGTCCACGTCTCTGCCTCCTCCTGAAGCTCCGTCCACGTCTCTGCCTCTTCCAGAAGCTCCGTCCACGTCTCTGCCTCCTCCTGAAGCTCCGTCCACGTCTCTGCCTCTTCCAGAGGCTCCGTCCACGTCTCTGCCTCCTCAAGAAGCTCCGTCCACGTCTCTGCCTCTTCCAGAAGCTCCGTCCACGTCTCTGCCTCCTCCAGAGCTCAGCAGCTCCAGCAGCTGTCTGCCGGGTCGCTCGTTAATCCAAAGGTTTACCAGAACCTGCCACACAAGTTTTCCTGCTGCAGTTTTACTCTTCAGCCCAGGAGGCTGCATCATGGTCTCAGCAGATAACAGTAACACTGACTGCAATGCATTCTGGGCTATGGAGTCTGAAAATCCTTGTGTCGTTACCATCTGTGTGATTACTGAACGTCAGACTGGCTCAGTTAAATCAAAGCTCTCTCCGCGCTTCAGTTCAGTTGTGAAGTGTGGTGGATGTTTTACAGTGTAGAAAAGATGTTTCTCAATATATTTGATTTACACTGAAGTTTGTCGATGCTGAAAAACATGAACCATATGTTCCATGATGTAAGGAGTGAATAAATGAAACATCATGCAGTAAGAAAACATGCCTGAAATAAATCAAATGTGCTGAAGTCCCTCGTGGCGTTCGGTGTTTTTTGTTAGAGACCGTCTCAAGTGACGACAAGTTGAGTTCTTTACACGACTTTCAACTCAGCCCAGCAGGAAGTCCGGGCGCTCCACTCTGCTTTTACCATTTCTGTTATTTTACTGTAATCAACAGCTGGCATTGTCTCTCACACATATAAAATATTATAACAAACCCGAGGCCAAGACAAACTGCTGAAAATGAATTCTAATGTAAGAAATGTTCACTGGAGGCTCGCGGGGAGAAAACAAGTGCACGATAAAATCTGATTCTTGTTCTCTGCGCTGCACGATTGACCTTTTCTGAGACGTGAGAAGCGTTGCGTTGGCCTCGTGTTATGAAGTTCAACCGTCCAAACTTCAGTTCTGATGAGAGCGAAAGTGTATGTTGGCCTACGATCAGGTTTGTCTGAGCCAGAGGCATCTGATGCCACGCATGCTTCATATACTCACTCCAACGTTTGTACTGTATCTGTGAGGACCCTCATTAGGTGCGTTTCCATCCACCTGTCCGTATGGGCATTCTCAAAGTGCACGTAAAAAAATCTGAGTGGAAATAAAAGGATGAAGTGGAAAAGTTTGATTATCGATTCAAAGAAAATATGATGAAGTGTAACAGGAACAGACAAGGAGACTGTAAGCTTCCTCACACTCATCATCTAAACCTTTGATGATGTCGTCCGGTTGTGTTTCTTCTTCTGCAGCGATAAATGGCATCGACTGGATAATTAGCTCCACCTGCTGTTTGTCCTAATTTAACTCCTTTCTTTTCTGGAAAGTCTGAAAGATTTGTGCTACATTTGGCTGCAAATGCACTGACTGTTGAAACTTTACGTTCAATTTTCAATTTGTCTCACGTCACAACGCCGTCCTTACGCTCCCGTTAGGTCAAGGCACAGAAACCACTCGGTGAAGGTGAAGAAAACATCATGGGCTTTTAAAAATACCTGTTTCTGTCTCCGCAAACAAGGTCCCATCAAAAGTATCCAGCGGTTTCACGCTTACAAATGTTGAGACGTAGCCTCGAACGCTGGTCTGTGGCTCGGCAGCCTTCTCGCCCGTCACTTCAGGAAAACTCAGGTCATAAACATGAGACGTGAACGTGATATGAGACGTTTCGTAGAAATCTCGATTCTGTGCCAACATTTCATTTGAGCAGCTGCTCTGGATGTTCACCACTTCTCTGTTAGCTTAACCTAAAACCTCTTTCAGATCTCAACCCTCAAACTGAGTCCGAACAGAAAACCTTCCATATATGTCCTCGCTCGGTGTCCGAAGCTCGACTGCTGAGCAGAACGTAAAGACCCTCGAGGCAAATTTGTGATATCTGGCTGTACAAACAGAGTTGAGTTGACTTGACTTGACATACGCACACAAATATTAGGGATACATGCCGACTTGCAAATATATCACATTCTTACACGTGTAAGCTGAAACATGCACACTCAGAGGAATACAGTAGAAATACTGTGGTCTTAATGTGACACACACACACACACACTGCCAGGAAACACTTTAGTGAAACTTAAACTTAACTTCGTTGCCTTTTCACTCCTCTGGGTCACTCCTTCACCTCAAGGCCACATCTCCCCCCTCTCTCTCTCCCTCTCTCTCTCTCTCTCTCTCTCCCTCTCTCTCTCTCTCTCTCTCTCCCTCTCTCTCCCCCTCTCTCTCTCTCCCTCTCTCTCTCTCCCCCTCTCTCTCTCTCTCTCTCTCTCTCTCCCCCTCTCTCTCTCTCCCCCTCTCCCCCCTCTCATCCTACAGATGGAAGTGTTTCTGACCCTGACTGTCGGCACATTACCGTCTCTACCTGTCCGCTCCTCCAAACCTCCTCGTGTTTCCTCTGGACACTGTTTTCCTAACTAAGAGCTCACAGAGGATAAAATATCTGAGCAGCTGCAGTCAGGGTTGTGTGTGCGTGTGTGTGTGTGTGTTATGAAACACATGATATAAAGAGCTGATTATAACCCTGATTCGGCCGTGATGGCCGACTGCCAAGATTATGGGGCATCGGCGGAGAAGAAGTGGGAGCTCACCTGCAGAGAGCCGGCGGCAAAGGTTAGCATGCTAACACAGTCCACGACACAGGTGAACATTATACCTGCTGAAGTATGTTCACATTGTCACATTGTTGAGCATTTAGCTCAAAGCACAGTTCAAGTACAAGCCTAGCAGTTATTGATAGCTATAGCTCCTCACTTGTTAACTGGCGCGTGATCTCAGGGTCCGACAGCCGAATCTTTCACCAGATGATGCTCCGACGTCCCGTTTCTGTGAATGCAGCACGAGGCTGCACTGAAGTACAGAGTGGTTTTGCTATAAAGCGATACAGCGTCTCGTCACATCACAACAGGTGTGCTTTATAAATGTTGCAGACCACACAGTTCATAAGTAGATACAAGTTTCAACTCCTCTCGTCATGAATTTCCGGTGTAAACTGTCAAGAACACCTGAACGCCTCCTTTCAGCACACCTGACGTTGACCGAATGACCCCTGGGGGGCGCTACGGCTCTACAGCACGTCACTTGCTAAGTTGCAGAGGTATTAACATCCAACCCTGTCTGCTGACAAACATTTTGGCATTTTACATTTCTGCAAATCCTTAATACAAGTTTGTGCTAGTTATTTGTACCTTAAACATTTCGTTTGGCCGCCGTACAAGAGTCTGACTTTATATCATCAGGAGGAGACGATGGCTGAGCCTGACTTTATATCATCAGGAGGAGACGATGACTGAGCCTGACTTTATATCATCAGGAGGAGACGATGGCTGAGTTTACATTTTTTCATGAAGAACTACGAGAATCTTCTCACCGTGTAAAGAAACACTTCATCTCTCAGTTCATCAGAAACATCAACACATCAGCAGATACAAAACTAAAGCTGTAATCTGAAACTTTGACACATGATGTGGAGTAAAAACACGTAGTGAAGTATAAATATGCAGAAAATGGAAATACTCAAAGTACAAAGTGCCTCAAATTTGTGCTGGAGTAAATGTTGAGTAAATAATCACACACACCACGTAGTCTCTCTTTCTCACGCACGCACGCATACACACACACGCACACACACACACACACACACACACAGTGAGCAGCTGTGTGGGTTAGATCATCAGTTTGTACAGCAGGCTGGTACCCTGTCCTGCGTCAGTAGGTGTTAGTGGTAACATTAGCCAGGGGGGTGAAGGAAGGAAGAGCCAGGGAGGAGGAGGAGGATGGAGAGAGTGAAAGAGAAACAGAAAGAGAGAGTGAGGTGGAGTGTTAGCATAACCCGAGGCTTAAACGTGTCACCCCTGCTGTTGTTTTAGCCCCCGCCGTTTAAACACTCAGGAAATCAGGCTGTCTTAGCAGGAGAGCCTCGCTGTCATCACCTCAGACAGCCTTCGCCCTCCTCCTTCAGATCCACGTCCTGTTATCTGCTGTGATTTCTCATGTTGTCTTCTTGTCACTCCAGAACCAGAGTAAATGTTGGCACTTAACATCTGTAAACTGTTTCTTTATGTTTCTTTTGGTTTGACTTTCAGTTTTATCTTGTGACAGTGACACCGCTGCGCTTCAGCTGAAGGAAAACATCATGTTTTGACTTTAAATTCCTGTCTGAGTTGCCACAAACATGGTTGGAGAAGTCCTGACTCCCCAGTCAAATATATCTGATCTGTTTATTTGTTTTTGTTTATTTTCCCGAGGTTTCCTTGAAACGATCCAGAGGTTCCTCACTTACAGATGTTGAAGCGTAGCCTCAGACTGTGGTCACTGATCTTCTCTCCTGTAGCTCCACCACCATTTCCTCCACGTCCCCGATAAGAAAGTCAGGTTACAAAGATGTGATGTGATATGACACATTAATACGACACGTAGCCTTTGACATGCACAAATATAAACGTATCCCTGGTTTACAGAAACATTAACTGCCAGCCTCTTTTTCCTGGCGACCGGGTTGATTTTTCTCCTCCGTCTCTCTTCTCTCTGTTTCTTTCATTTTGTCTCAGACATAAACTGAAACAAGTGTGACGACATGAAGGCGAGTTTGATGACACCGGTTGACACAACAGGATGCAGACCGGGTCGACCGCGCCAGACATTATGATTAGTGGTTTTATTTGGCGTCCGTCTTGACTTGGTTTGGAGGTGAGTAATATGAGTTTCTGGAAGGTGCTTCAGTGTGGTATTTTTTATTCTGACATGTTGCATTTTCATCCTGTTACAGCAGGTTTGGCTGCCGTGATCTCCGCTGGGAATGTCTCCGCTGGTGCCACAACTATTATGTGGATGTAGCTGTGAGGGCAAGTCTGAAGGTACGTGAATACACTGTAAAAAGTAAAGAAAAGTAACTCAACAAAACCAGTGAGGCCCCAAAAAATACTGCAGAAATACTGCAAATAAAATCTCCTCTTACAAAAACAATAACTTTCCATGATTAAAGTAGTTTTTAGCTTTAATTTTACATGATTTTAAAGTTTATATTAACATGTAGAAACAGTGAAATCACACTGTTATTGTCAGGCTTGAAATGGAGTTCCATTATTAGTAAAGGTTTAATTGTTTAATTTTATGTTTATGTTGATAAATGTTGGTAAAAACCCAAAACTTCATTTACTGTTAATTGACACTAATTTGATCCACCTGTATAAATGTAATTACAGTTTTAAACTTGATTGTTTCCTCTAATAAGTCAAAAATAAATATCTATGAAAATATGATAAATATGTGACTTTTATGTGGAAACAACTTGATTTCTGTTAATGAATGGAAAATTAATGGGTTTGTAAATACAGATTTTTAATGTTATTTTACATTAGACGTGACAATTTACAGTCTTTCTATGTAATTTTATTGATATTTTTATATTAAAAAAATACAGGAAAATATGCTAAATTGCAGAGTTTAACTTTGACTTTATGGCACGTTTCCTGTTATATTTGTCTGATCTCTTTTGAATCATGCTTTTTGTCTGTACTGTGTCCCTGCCTGTCTTTAACGCTGTGTTGAAGCCTTCAGCCACAAAGTAAACCATAAAATTACTAAACAACAAACTAAACTGTTGAAAATGGATGTATCAGTAAACCAGCCCGGTCACCAGGATGTAACGTGAGCAGTTGATGCTTCTATAAATCACAGATACATCTGAGGTTTACATTTGGACCAAACGTGTCACATCACGTTCACATTATATGATCATCAGCAGACTGTCACAGTCACATCAGGACGTGGAGGGCGCGGCGCTGCCATCATCAACATGGCTGCCAAACAGCTGACCACAGTTTGAGTCACACCTGCAGACATTTTTATCCATTTTGTTGCGTCTGAAGTGTTTTCAAGGAGAGCTGCAGACATTTCCAGTGTTTTTTGTGGCCACCAGCTATTCTTAACAGTAAGTCAGACCGTCTCCACCCGTGACTGTGGCGACCCAAACGGATATTTAAAACCAAAGCGTGATGTTTTTCTAACCCTAACCAAGTGTTTTTGTGCCTAAACCTAACCAGAGCTTCAGCAGAGGGTTGTGACAGGAGAGAGAAATTCAACCTAAACAAACGTAAAGTTGAAATGTGTCTGTGGTTTTGCAGAAACGTACTGAGCTAACATTTATTCTGCTGATTGCGTTGGAGTATATGTTGTGTGTTCGCTCTCCCTGAGACCGGACGACGGGCTCATGCCCACCACAGTCATCTGTCTCCATTTATGAATCTAATCTGGCTGCAGTTTTATTTGTATTCAGGATCCAGTTACCGTTCAGGCAGCATGTGGTGAGTAAAGTAAATTACCTGTGAATCTAATCTAAAGCTGCGATCGTGTGTTACAGGTCGATTTAATGGCTTCTGTACTTTAGTGCTAATAACCTTGTTTCTCTGCAGACCAGGGGCCATGTGGCAACAAGGTGCTCACACACACTCTGCTGAGAAGCTCACTGACTTCTTGCCCTGTAGTGGGAGCAGATGATGGAACAGACACACACACACACACACACACACACACACACACACACACACACACACTTTACTATGTGCCTTTGAGGAGAGGCAGGGCCATCATTCACTTTGTGTGTGTGTGTGTGTGTGAGTATAAATACATCCTTGACCTTTGTTTTCTTTGCACTTTTTCTCCTATGGGATACTGTCAAAAGTGGACCCACACACACACACACACACACACACACACACACACACACACACACACACACACTGTAGTATGGCGGGCAGGATGGCGTGGTGGCAGCCGTTATTTATGTCTGCTTTCTTTAGCGAGGTTTCTCACAGGAACAGGAGCCGAACAGGAATCCAACGCTTCCTCTGAGTCCACCATTTATCACTCTTTATTAATACAAACACACACACACACACACACACACACACACACACACACACACACACACACATGCTCAAGCCATGGACACAGTTGCAAACTAGACAATTACACATAAACAAATATGTAAAATATTTAATGATCAACACAACTATGTGCGTACAGCATTTTTTGTAAGACAGAGAAAAAACAGGACTCTGGTAAAAGTAGAAGTACTGATTCAGCTTCTTTACTCCAGTAAAAGTAATCGAATACAGGCTCTGACATGTACTCAGAGTATCAGAGTAAAAACTCTCCCTCTGAAGGACATTTGTGGTCAAAGCTAACTGAAGCTCACGTCATATTAATATAATTCAAAGACTATTAAAGTTAAAGGTAGAGTCAGTAGGATTTGTCCCAGCTGTTCCTGAACGCACCACAAAGATAGTTGATTGTTGAGTCTCATTCCCAGGACGTCAAATAGCCACATGTTGGGTTGGTAAAGCGTCCCGAGCAGCAACAAAGAGAGAAAATAAGAAACTCTCTGCAGATACGAGACACTAACACGCCTTTTCTCCCCATTCAGCCTCCCTCTCTGTCTGTTCACGTCTTTTACGTCTTTGTTTCGTCAAATGAAAATTATCCGCAAATCCCCTCAGATGCATCAAACTAAAATAACGAGTCTGTTTTGAAGCTGTGAGGAGGAGAAAGTTCAGATGTTTGTGGTCAGATGTAGAGAGGGAAAGTCACAGAGATACTCAGGTACAGTACAGATACCTGAAAAATCTACTGAAGTACAGTAATGAAGTATTTGTAGTTAGTTTCTTACTTTCCACTTCTGTCAGCCATTTCCATATTTTACAGCCAGTGGCTGGTGCTGACATCCCAGCCTGAAAAAATCAGACAGGCAAACTTGTCCTCAGGCATCAGGACAGAAGTCAATCGTCTATTTTTATTTGGTTTAAAAAATCTTAATATACTTATTTTGGTGTAAAACATGAAAAGATCAATTAAAACAGAGAAAAGTGGAACATGTGCGAAATCTCCTGTTACCAACTCATCTGTAATCTGTGTTTTTTAAATCTGAAACATGAGGATTATAATTTCCGGGGGTTCAACCAGAAATGTTAGTCTCGACATGTTGAGTTAAAAAAAACAACTAAACTCTGAAACAGATGAAATTTTATCTCGCTGACACATTTTGAGTCTGGAACGGAGGCAGACTGCTGGGACTGTTGGCAGCTTCCTGGGAGGGTTATTCAATGCTAGATCAAGGTCAGAGATGGTGACTGGTGTGTGTGTGTGTGTGTGTGTGTGTGTGTGTGTGTGTTGTCAGGTGATGTCACTGCAGGGAGTGCAGCATCAGACTGACTGTGGAGGAAATAGCAGTGGCTAGACCTGACGTTGCCCCGCTCAGTCGCGTCTCATAACTCACAGCTGAAGTATTATTGTAACTGTTCACGTTCGGCATCAATCTGAAGCTGCTGATTTCGTTTCCTCACAAGCGTTCAGGTTCTGGACCAGCCTGCTGGCCCAGAAAACTCCACTTGACCTTCATAGTTTTCCCTTTC
This sequence comes from Pagrus pagrus, assembly GCF_965226575.1. NCBI lineage: Eukaryota > Metazoa > Chordata > Actinopteri > Spariformes > Sparidae > Pagrus > Pagrus pagrus. The sequence goes on along the minus strand of NC_140187.1, from coordinate 1,830,412 downwards.
ACACCCTTTCATTTAGTTTTCTCTCTCGCAGATCTTTTTCTGTTTACGTCTCTCTGACTTTTTCTCTCTCTCCATCTCAAACACACACACACATGCAGTATTTTCTCATCAGTCAGCGTCTGTTAATCAGCAGTGATTGATTGTGTCCACAAGCTGTGACTCCAAAAATCTACACAGGACAAATGAGAAGAAAAACACCAAATAATAACAGGAAGGTTTTGCTCCCGCCGGCTCCGGCTCGTCTTTCAGGCTCGCCAGGAAAGTTCATTTTGACATAATTTGAAAAAGGAGACGAATTAGAGCCAATCAGAATATATTAACTGCTCTCTGAATGTTGGTGAGTGTCTCGAAGCACACACACACACACACACACACACACACACACACACATACAGAAGGTCTCTGTTGCTGTTCATCTGCTCTCAAACTCCTCATCATCTACAGTATGTCATCCACATACCTGGAGGACTGACAGCTGCAGCATTAGATCATCATGTGGAAGGTTGAAAGATTCACACAAGAATGAAAACTTTCCATCTCTGTCACGTCACAGTTTTGCTTGCATATACAGTAAACCAGTGTTTGTACACGATGGGACCGACACTTTATTTTCTACCATCTGTCATGCAGAAGTACAGACACACTGTGGCTGTCGGTCTGTGGGGGCTTTAGCAGGAAGCAGCTGAATAGCTGGATGGCTTTGAACAATCTGTGGAGGCAGCCATGCATGGCCCTGCTTACTCTGTGGCCCTGGAGCCGCTGCATAACTGACGCTGTGTCGCGTTCATCATCAAGATTCATTTTTCGTTTTCCAGTTTGATTTTGTTCTGCCTTCTGCTAAACATGAAACATCTGTTCTTTAACCATTAATTCATAATGTTTCTGCAAATTATAGTTCTGTCATGGGAGAAAACAATAAAGACTTTATGGTTTGTGCTGAGTAACAAAAAATACTCTGTTAACTTTTGATCAGTGATGTTAGAAGTAAAATTACCACTACCACAGTGTAGACATACTCTGTTACATAAAGTACTGCAGTACAAGTAAAGCATCAGCATCATAATAAATGTTTATTACTAAAAGTATTAATTATGCAGAAAGGCCCATTTTAGAATCAGTGTATTAAACTATAAAGTATCTGATATTAAATGTACTTAAGTATCAAAAGTACAGGCAAAAGTAAATTATACAAACAAATGATCTGATCCAGTGTCGAGCAGTTTTCTGATTATCACAGTCAAAGTTTAAAAATGTGAAAGTTTGCTGTAATCTAGAAAGTAATCAATAACCAAAGTTATCAAATAAATGTAGCAGAGTAAAAAGTACAGTATTTGCTTGAGTAAATGTACTTAGTTACATAGTAACATGCCATCACTGTTAAGGATAATTTTTTTTTTTTATTGGATAATCACTTTAAAGGAGCAGTCTGTAGTTCTGTTGAAGAAATGTTAATGAGCAGAGAGAGATCTTCATTTGCTGATTTTTTTTTTCTGCTTATTAATGAAACTCTCTTTGTTTTCATGACTGAATAAACTGAATAAACAAACTGCCCTTAAAGGACGACACACTTTATACTGTTTAACTTTGTTTATATGTGGTGGACCCTGCCACCTTTCTAGCTTCAAACAGTGTTCTGGGACCTTATTTTCCTCTAAGAACAGCTCGTTTATTCACTGATGGAAAAAATACATATTTCTGAGTTTGTATTATCACCTCATTAATGTTGTAAATATTAAAATCCTGAGTTTGAACTTCTTCTTCAAAACTACATAGTGCTCCTTTAATGTTGCAGCAGGTAGAGGCAGGACTAATTTTAATAACTGAGTAGCTTAATCTATAATAATATGTTATATTGTGTTGATAAAGTTTATTACAAATCTGTAGTCATAGTAATGACTAATAAAATGGATTAAATCAATGTAATGGCGTAAAGAGTACAATATAAGTATTTTCTTCGACAAAGGAACCTGGAGATTGTGCTTCTTGGTTTTAAATACTTTGTGGTAAAACATGTTTGCTCCACAATTTAAAACAGAATAAAAACAAAACCACACTTTAACATTGAGGATTAAAACCCTCTGAGTGGAAGCGGAACTTTTCTCCGCGTTGCCTTTTTGTGTGACCGGACGGGTTTGGGTGCCGGACAGATTCCGTTGACATTGCTGAGGAGGAGGAGGTGGGGACGGGACTGGCGTTACCAAACCTGAAGCTTGTACTGAAGGGAGCCGCGGCGTGCTGGCAGCCCGCTTCTCAGCTGCGATACTCGGACACGGTGCAGTCATGTATCGGCGGCCGCTGCAGTCCGCCGTCAGAAGCGTGTTCAATGCGACAGCGTCCAGAGCCGCCGGAGGAAAGGTAACAACGGCACCGCTAACGTTAGCTTAGCTGGCTAATAGGATTTAAGCTAAGTTGACTAACACGCCACACTCCACACTGCACAGAGAGCTAACGGTGTGTGTGAACAAACACACAGTTCAACACAACGATGAGGACCAACACATGAAAGACGGACGTGTGTGTCTGTGAAGAGTTTGTGTGTGTTTGGGATTTTATCAAACCACAGCGGCTCCGACTCTCAGAGCTGGCAGTTTAAAAAGATTAACTACTTGTCGAGCTAATCAGCTGGTTTGTGCAGGTGAACTTGACCGTGCAGGTTAACTAAGCTAACATTACTGCTGCTCAACACCCCAGTGACAGACACACAAAGACCACTGACCTACTTCTGCTCCCATCACAGACACACAACTGGAGACGTGATCAGAATCAATGGAAACTATTCACCATAACGTCACAATATCACAGAAAACAGCTGTGTCTGCGCGTTTCCTTCACTTTGAGAGGATAAAACAAGTCCCTGTAAAATGAGTTATTGTGCTGTCAGGGTTCCCACCGTTATAGCAGCACCCAGGCTGTTTAGGAGCCACTGGAGTCAAATTAATTAAAACTCAGTGTGAAGAGCAACAGAACTGACTAAATGACAGGTGTAGTTGTTGTAGCTGGTCAGTTTGAGATTTATTATCAGCTCTAGTCTATCCAACTATTTATACACAGATACGATCATAGTAATGGTCTCTTTTTCTTTGGAGAGGATCCCAAATGTGTCCACCTAAGACCTCAACAAACTGAGAGGAGACACTGCAATTTGGAGATGAAAACTGTCAAGGACGAGGCAGGACTGGACGTCATGATGATAAATCTTTGAGCCTGTTCTGTCAGACCAGAACCTGAAACGACTGGTTTAAAGAAGAAGAACAAATAGGCAGAAGGGCAAAGAATGATTTTTTTCATTATCTATTAACCTGCCGATTATTTCTGCTTCTAATAACTGAGTTAAATGTACCAAAAGGAAGTTTGAACTGGTTATGAAACGGTCTCAGTTTAACACTGATGAACCTCTATATGACCTACATAAGCTAAGGGGACCATCAGCCAGAAGATTGGCTGTTGCTTCGTAGTTACAAGAGTTATTCTTATTGCCTGTCACTGGGTCCGATTCTGCCTTACGTGGGTCGGATCAGATAAAATTAAACCAATTCTTTCACGACCTCCGTGACCAGAATCAACAAAACAATGTTTGTTCCTTGTAGCTGCTTGTAGTTTCCAACCAACATGTTTGAAAACCCAGAAAAACTCCAAAGGTGTTCAGTTCAGGGCTGCGACTATTGAATGTTGTTGTTGTACATAAATACAGTTATTTTCTAGATCAAATGATAAGTTGTTGGTTAAATAAAATGTCGGAAAATGGTTAAAAACGTCGAGCATCCCAGAGCCCAAGATGACGTCCTCAAATGTCTTGTTTTGTCCACAACCCAGAGATCTTCAGTTTACTGTCCTAGAGGAAGAAAGAAACCAGAAATACTCACTTCTAAGAAGCTGGAATCAGAATTTGTGTTTTTTGCGGGTGGTTTAAGAGTGTGTTGAAGCTCTTGTTAAGTTCACAATGACATACAACACAAAAAAAGTTGAAATCCTCACATTGGAGAAGCTGTAACCGGAGAATGATGGAAACTTTTTTACCTAAATGATCATTTTCATGGTGTCGAAGGGAAAACGGACATTGTCTGGTTTTTACACAAAGCAGTCTTATTGTTGTCTGAGTGGACTCAATGACACTCCTGAGCTACAACTAGCAATTATTGTCATTTTTGATTAATTTGCTCCATTAATCGAATAATAATTTCTAGTCTAGAGCCTCCAGATGATGTTCTTAAAAGTCTAGTTTTGTCAACCAACAGTCATCTTAAATTAACAGAGATCTTAAATTAACTCATAAATTAAGACAATGAAAGCAGCATTTTTTGGCTTTAACGGCTGCTATGAAGTAACATCGAAATAGTCAGGGTTGCAACAATTAGAGAATTCTATAATTTAGTGTACTGACAGGAAATAAAACAGTATCTGTTACATGTGGGACGAGATGTGGTTTGTGTTGATGATGATGTTCAGAATGTGGCTCTTCTAATTTGACTTTTAAATCTTACACAACATGCAGCAGTTATGAAAGAGACGTACTGTACTGATATTTCCCTCCGACACAGTTTAATATTTCTAGTTTTGTTTGTATTAGCCTGATTATTTGTACCAGGACAACATCAGAACCACTTTCTCCAACTACTTCACGTGCTTGTTCCTCTCGTCGTATCATTGTCACCAGCTGATCGTCTCATAATGAACGTCGTTGTCTGACTGCTTCATCTCTCTTGTCTCCATCCAGGTGTTAGATCAAGAAGCCTGTTTTGCCAGAGCTTTAGTAGCTTGCCAACTGGCCAGAGTCTCCTCTCCCAGTTTAACACCATGTCGGACACTGCACATGACCACACAGGTAAACACACACACACACACACACACACACACACACACACACACACACACACACACACACACACACACAGTAGGGTCGGAAAGTCTGAGACCACAAGTAAAAATACTTCTATTTTGCTTTGTATCAAATGTAATACTACTTTTTCATGTCAAATGATAATATAATCTGAACAATACGAGTGAAAAGCTTTGTAGTAGTTGGTGTATGTCCCCTGTGGTCAGAGGAAATGTATCTTAAACGCTGCAGTACACGAGCCTTATTATATTTATCTTTTAGTAAAGATAAAAAACAACATTTGCCCTCCAATGTTGTGTCAGTTTTCCCCGTGGTACAGAACACAGTATTGAATATTGATATTTTTCAAGGTATTTTATTGAAGTTAGAAATTCCAGTGTCCTGACAACACTACTTTGAACTCGGCCTGCACACCTGTAAAGTTTTCGTGATCGTATCTTGTACGGTTGTGACACTCGTGCGGACAAAAATCTGTCCACAGACGGAAAGACGTAATAAACACATGTTATATGTATATGTTATGTTAACATATGTTAGTTACCACGACAAATGTTGTCTCGCACACACACACTGTCAAACTGAAAACAGGGCTGGTAAACATTTGAGAGCAAATATTCAGCTAGAAAATTCAACTGCAGTCTTTTTCTGAAGCAAAACGTCTGGAGGCAGTGATGAAGGCCAACTGGGGTCATGGTGGCAGTAATAAAGCTGTCAGGCATGAAGACAACATGCAGCTTAGAATAGGTCAGTATATTAATTTACTGAACAGCTGCACTCTCCCAGTAAAGGCCATGTTCCCCAGGTGTGTGTCGTCATACTGAAACTGTGCTGTTGATTTAATGAGGGTGATTCAGTGTGTATGAAGGAGTTTCTCCTCAGCTGTGTCATCTGTCACTCATCCTTCTGCAACTTTTCCTCTCTCTCTTCTGTCACTCTTCCTCTCTCTTTCTTCTGTTCTGTTGTTACCTCTCACTCTGATCTTCACCTCCTCTGTCGTCCTCCCCTCGCTGCCTTTTCCATTTGTCGTCCGTCAGCTCTACAATGTGAAGGAGACGCCCCAGCACACAGAGGAAGAGGTCGGGGCCTTCACGAAGCTCATTGAGGCCATGGGCTTCACCGGGCCTCTCAAATACAACAAATGGGTGAGTAATGGTGGACAGAGGTGGGAGTTAACATGGAGGCACATACCTATACATGATCACGTATGTCGTCACAGTTCATCAGTCAGCCCAAAGCGACATGTGTAGGATTATCAGTGTTCTGACGTCGTGACCGGTCCCGCTCATGATGAGGGACAGAAACCAGAGGCTGTAGTTGAGTAATAGAGTATGAGACCACAGCTGAGTGCTGCATCAAAATGTGCCAAAACAATAACAGCTGCACCTTTACCCTTATTTAACCCGTCGGTTGAGTAAGAACGTGTCAACAACACCTCGCGGGAAACATCACAGGGAGGGAGGCGTTTATACAAGAAGCAGAGATGAAGGTGAGAGAGAGGAGGCGCAATTACTGTCTGTTAGTGAGTCAGTCATTCAGGTTTGTCAGTGTTCAGAGGACAGTTATACCTCTGTGTGAGTGTGTGTGAGTGTGTGTGTGTGTCTGTGTGTGTCTGTGTGTGTGTGTGTCTGTGTGTGTGTGTGTGTGTGTCAGAGGAGTACATGAGAGCTCCCACCTCCCAGCAGGGAGCTTAAATTATGGGCTGTCATCCAGGAATATTTCTCCCATGTATACAGACTCGAACGCACCCCAGCAGCTCCTCACTGCTCCTGAATATGTAGAGTGAAGTCGTCACTTTCTCATTAAAACAAATACAATAAATGACTCTGGGCCGATGCCAATATTTAAAATAACAGTTTGGCAGATAACTGGTACCAGTATCTTCAAATGTTTGTTTCTGTTGTTTTCTTTTCTTCCTTTTTTGTCAAGAAAACAAAGAATTCCTCTTTATAAAAGAATAACTGAGCTGTTTTAAAGCCGCTCAGCCCTTCATTACACTTCTCTGTAAGTGAGCACAGAGGCAATCATCCAAATCTATAAAACAACCTGTATTTTAACCCAGAAGTGAGAAATGATGGCAGACAGTCAGGACATGGTTAATAAAAAGGACGTGTGGAGATGGTTTAGATATGTTAAGACTATTGTAGCTCAGCAGTGTGGCAGGTTTTTGGTTTGAGGCGATCGTCCTGAGAGTCACTTCACTTAACAATTGTTTTATAATTATCATTAAACAGTTTCTTTGGTCGTTTTATACGTTCAGAGTCAATTAGAAAGGCACATTAAAGACAAATAAACAACATATTTTCAAGTTTTTACACTTTTACAACATGAAACTGAAGTTTTAAAAGAAAAATTTACTTAAAATAAGGTGGTTAAATTCAACCTTAGTCCTGGTCTTTATTAAAAATAGGTCATTAAAAATATCAATAACTATTGATATCCACTGAAATGAAACATTTAATGTTAACGTCAGTATGTGTCTCAGCTCTGACTGTGAGCCGCGCCAGTAATTAAAAAACACTGTTATTGAACAACCTGCACTTTGTGTTGCATTATTCATTGTCGATGAATAATCTGTTGCTAACACGTCCAATAATCAATTTAGAAAATTGCTTTAAATCAGCACTCCTACGCTGTCGGTCAGAAGGACATGATGTCGTTGAGTTGGGTCTTTAAAGTTCTGCTAATATTCTTCAGGGATCTGTTTTTTGGTTCCATCTCGACCTCGTAGTGAGTTTGTTTTCCAAGAATTCACACATCAGCAAAGCATAAACATTCACAGCCGCAGAAAGGTTCGGTTCTGTGGGAGGTTTTTGGCCAAACGGTGAGCGAGGTGGCGTATGTGCAGAGGAATGTGTGTTGTTGTGTCATCTAGTAAAGTGTTGGGCTTCACGCCGGCTTGGCAGCGTTTGGCATGAGCAGTTAAACGTGTCTGACCTCATGTCCTGTTCTCTCACAGGTTTGTGTAGCTGTTTGTATTCTCCTTTTCTCCATACAGTTGTTACAGCTGAATGTGTGTTGTGTGTTTGTAGCAGCCCGGTTAGACACCAGCTACAGTATCAGCATCATGGATGTAACCAAAGAAAGAGTTGGTTTAGAGCTGGTGGTTAAAGGTGTGAACAGGTTTTTCTGGTTCATCTGAATACTGTTTCATTGTCTTTGTATTTTTAGCTCACAACTGAATAAACACAATTTAATGATATATTTTTATAAATCTCAAGCACTTCAACTGCAGCTGCTTCAGTAAAGAGAAATATTTTAATATTGCAGGTCCACCTACTGCGAATATCCAGTTACTTACTACTTACTAAGACTTAACGTACGTTAACGCCGCAGTTATTAATACACATGATCTATGGAAGATGTTTATGATGTTACTGATTTTTTTCTCTCTCGTCTTCACAGAAAATCAAGATTGCTGCCTTGCGCATGTACACGTGCTGCGTAGAGAGAATCAACTACGACGATTTCTTTGACAGTAAGTGTGAAGCAGCTCCGACGCTGCGAGGGCAAAATCAGGAAACATAGAAAACAGTTTTACAATGCACAAGGTGAAATCTGCCAGAGGATAGGACATCAAAAGCAAATCATAAAACTGAAGTATGGTTTGTTTGAGACCCGACGATAAATTACTGCTAACACTGCCAGTAATACGGCCTGTTTACATCTCCAGTCAGTAACAGTATATTACTGCTCAGGCCTTCACACTGACTGATGTAATCTGTGATGTAAAGATAACTCCTCCTTTCAACTTCACAAATCCACTGTGTCTCATCTGAGATTAATAGACTTTCAACACGAGCGACAGGGATGAAAACGGAAACAGGTTTTCTCAAAACAGCCAGTTAGAAAACAAAACAGTGAAATCAAGGTAATTTTATCGCTGTCGCTTGATTGCGTCTCATGCAATTAGGACACAGTGTGAATGTGAAAAGTAGGGCTGTAAGAGTCCGAAGCCACAATACAGACGTCGACGGTCTCCAGTCATGGTGCCATGTTCCCCTGAAAAGCGACTGGCCCACCCACCACCAACCAGCTGCCACTGCTGCGTAACACAAACTGTCACGCAGCGCCGCTACTGTCAGTACAATCCCCAAAAAGTACACAAAAACTGTGAAAACTGGATTCCCTTCTCGTCTCTGAAACACCAGATTTGTCGGACCGTTGGACCTCGAGTCCTTCAGTAAACGGCTGCTTCTTCTATCGACTGACTGCACATGTAGGCTCGGCTCATAAATCATAAATGTTGTGTTGCATCTGTCTTCTGAAAGACTTTTTGCTGCACTTAGTTAATATGAAGGCTCGTCCTCAGCCGAGCTTTTATTCATTTATTCATGTTTATTTCTTTTCTGGTAGTTTATATGAAGTTAATCGACCTTCAGTGTGTTTAATGTTCCAAATTATAATTGAGTCAAGAAAACACAAATGTTTCTCTGTTTTTCTTAATCACATACGATAATTAATGTTAGTTAATATAATTGTTATTTTACCAACTGATGGTCAAATAGCTGGAGTTTGTTGTTGAGTGTTTGTTGACGCTGTGTGTTTGTTGCAGAGTGCTCCCTCCCCGACACACTCAACTCTTGGTTCTTGGTAGCGCAGCTGCATGTGTGGTGAGTCTCACACACACACACACACACACACACACACACACACACACACACACACACACACACACACACACACACACGATGGCAGTTTTTCCACATTTCTTCTCTCCTGATCCGATCACTTTTTCCTGTCATGTGCTGTCTTGTCTTGTTTTCCCCCTCGTCTGACTTCACTCTTCACTCTGTCAGGATGTGTTTGGTTCGGATGCGTCAGGAGGGCAGAGAAGGAAAGTACATGTGCCGTTACATCGTCCACTCCATGTGGGAGGACGTCGAGCAGAGGAGCAAAATCATGGGGGTAAGTTATATATGTGTGTACGTGTGTGTGCCTTCTCATACAGCTTCATGGTAACCGTCAGGTCGTAGAGCAGGATTCACATGTTCAGATCAGATCAGATCAGATGTCCACCATAAACACATGTTGTACATTACACTACACATACAGCTCGATGCACAGCATGCCTGTGATAACACACAGAGTCAGTATGATGTAAATATAACTCCTCAGCCTGATGTCTCTATACAGTGATACCACGTGACAATTATTCCTCTATATGCAGCATCATGGAAACACAATAAAGCCCACGGTGTCTGCAGAGCTACAGATAGATCAGTATGCTTAATTGAACCCTGGGGAGGGGGAGTTCACATGCACAAGTGAAATTCATGTCAAATGTTTCTAACCAGAGAAAACCACAAGTTACCACAAGGGAACAGTGTTTTTCATCTGGTCGCCTGTCGCTATGACGTCCAGGAGAGAGTCAGAGGGTGAGGAGGGATGTGTGAACAAGACTAAAAGTAACTTGAATAAAACTAAAACATTACCTCGTCTGTGAACAATCGTAACTGAGTTACGTCAGATGGATTATTATCAACAACGTAGAGATGCTTTGTGTTTGTTCACATTATTCAGGTATGTTTATTGGACCCCAAACAGCTAAATTACATTCACAAGAGGCTAGCGAGCAGCGTCAGGCACTGAGGGGGTGAGAATCTGGTTCTCTCTCCTCTCTGTAACGTTACATTCATGAAGTAAAGTCCATTTCCCCTCCAGCTCCATACAGCAGTCAACACTACAGAACAGAAACACCCGAGGTCACCTCCAGATCACTGCTGCAGTCAGGCTGATAAACAGGAGTGAAGATAAATCCACTTTTTAATCCCAGAAGAAATAAAAAAACCTCTGAGCTCTCCTCCTGTCGGTGAATGGCTCAATCCAGTTTTGGGTTTTGCTCGGCTGTTAAATTAACCCTCAAACTTTTAAATTGAAATCATCTCTTTCGATTGATCGGTTTGTCAATAACTGAGAAAAATGATCAGGGTGACGTCCAAAAATATTCAGTTTACTTTGATACAACGTAGATGAAAATATCTGTCGATCAGCTCTGGAGTGAACTATTAAAACTACAACCAGTCACACAGCTGTGTTTTACAGAAGTGTTTGTGTGGTGTGTTGTATGTTTCTGGTGTGTTTGTGTGGTGTGTTGTATGTTTCTGGTGTGTTTGTGTGACTGCAGCGGCGAAGTCGTCGCTCTTTGAGATTTTTCTCCGACGTTAGCAGCTCAGTTTTCTGTGCCTCTGCCTCACAACAACTAAATTACATTCTGTTAAATAAATATTCATTATTTTCGAGACATTTCCGCTTTGGGCTGATGCAACAGTGCATTAAGTTTTATTCGTGCCATTGCATGCTACATAGGATGCAGGTTTTGTTTATTTAACGTTTTACATCAGCGTAATTGTGCCAACAGTTCTCAAGCAGAAAGCGAAGCCAGATCCCCGGAGAGCGAGCCTGGCCGCGGTCGCCGTGTCCACAGAGTCGCTCCTCTATTCTCTGTCAGTGGAGCAGCTCCAGGAAGTGTCGCTCATTGACATCACAGACTTCGGGCTTGGCTCTGCTCGCGCGTAGCTTTCAGAAAGACTCTCTCAACTCAAATTAGACTGGAATCAACTCCCAGGTTCATGCTGGAGAACAAACCGCAGTTAGTGTTTGTGTTGTTTCACTGTCACTCAGCAGTGGACGACCAGAACTCTAAACTTGGATTAAAAAATAAAGGTCAAAGTTCATCCAAACAAATCGATCTTTAAACATACCGGTGAATACTGATGTACCTGTGGTCAGTTCTATGGACCCGACTCAGTCCATCAGCGAACAGAACCACAGCAGGGTCCAAAAATCTCCTCCCGTCTTCAGCTCAGTGAGACATTTCACAGTCCACTTCATTTATTCGATATCTGTAGTTTACTGGTTACTTAACTTCGTTATGACTTTTAGTTACTTTAACAACACTGGAGATAATTAATGCTTTTCAAGAATGTGACTTTAAAAACAACTTTGAAAAAAAAATGACAAAGTTTTAAAAATCAGCTACTAAATAATGTGACTTTAATCTGCTGGTCACGGCGGCTGAGACGACAGAAGCTCTGCAGTTTTGAGCAGCAGTTTATATTTTTGATCCCACCTCAAAATAAAACCTGAAAATGAGACGAGCAGCAGAAGATTGAAAATGTTGATGAAACATGTTTCTGATTAATTGATTTAACAGCTGTTGACAAGTATTTACTTTACACAACACACAGTATTTTTCAGGATGTCCTGATTCAGAGCTATTAAGTTGATGTACTAAAGATATAAATATGATACGAAGAAGTTTAACTTAAAGTATTTGGCAACAGTTATTAAAGTAACGTTACAGGCAGAGATGCTTCTCTTCTCACACTGTGGACAGACTTACTCCACTGATTTAATCTGCCGTGTGACAGGTTTTTCATTTTATCTGCCAAAATAAAGATGCTCAGTCTGTTGACCTGAATGTTTAAATATCTCGATTAAGGCTGCAACTAAAGATAGTTTTAATTGTCCATTAATCTCTCGATGAATTGATCAGCTGTTAAATCCATAAAATGTCAGTAAATGGGGAAAACATTTCCAAAAGCTCGAGATGACGTCGTCAAACGTCTTGTTTTGTCCAGAGGAAACCAGAAAAGATTCACATTTATGAAAACACTTATTTTTCTTAAAGAATTACTCAAACCAAATAATCAATTACCAAAAGAGATGCAGATTAATTCAATAGTTTGTTTATGTTCAAGTGGAGTCAAGTCTTTTCTTTGTCCAGTCATCGCTGACGTCATCAGATTCATCAGTCGTCAGATTTGACTCCACACCGCTGATTTCTGATGTCACTTTTAAATTCTAGTTGACTCTTAAAATAATGAATCTGTAGGTGTCGTCTGGAGTTAATCTCTCACCTCGGCTGTGTGGTGTTCAAGTATGTCTTTATAGAAAAACACATAATCCAGGTCCCCTACATTTAAACAATAATCCTGGTGGCAGAGAAACACTATAGAAGTCAGATCTGTATGATGATGATGATGATGATGATGATGGTGGAGATGTTAAACGAGTGGGACGGTTGAACCGGAGCCAACGTTCAGAAGCTTTTACATACATGAGCTCCTCAGGTTTGCTCATTTTGCTTTGTGTGACAGAAAGAGGTCAGAGATGAGAAATTACAGTGTGGTTTGTGAGGTCACTGTTTGGTGTGTGTGCACGCATGCATTGGGCGGAGCACAGGGGGGAGTGTGTGTGTGCGTGTGTGTGTGTGTGTGTGTGGTTGGTGGTGTTTTCACAGCTGCGTATTTGAACTTTTGTCAGCATGTGTACACACACACTTGCATATCCCATGTGCTGGCACACGGCTGCACACGTGACTGCGAATTAAAAAACGTCTTCATCAGTTTGACCTCAGCACAAACTCAAACTCTTAATTAGTGTCTGATATTTGACCCTGAACACCTGGTGACATCACAACATCACAGCCATAGAGCCAGCATCACTGCTCACAACAACTAAATCATCTCTGATCACGTGTCAGAAACAGAAGCGAGAAAATATAAAATGTAACAACACAAATTTAAGAGGAAAAAACATTAAAATTGGAAATGAAAGGAAGAAAAAGACAAACATAAAGCCTGACCTCTGACCTCTGACCTCCTGCGTTGGGAAAGCTTGTTTTTACTACAGTGCACCTACACAGTGTTTTTAATCTGACTCTACGTCAGCTGCACATGTATTTTTACAGCACGCCGCAGCAGCAGGCCCAGTGATTGGAGCTGATCTCAGGTTTCATGTTAATTGTCGTCGGGAGCAGTGAAAACATCATTGGTCATTTTCTCCATGTTCATAATTACGGCTGCAACCAGATGAAACCAACCGAACTCTACAATGACTTAGCTGTCCGTCTTTTTACCGCTGAGCTGCTGCTGCTGCACCTCAGCTCCACCCTGAACACAGTCGACTTTAGTCGTGTGCAGAGTTATTGTGGGGAAAAATCATTTTACAGGACTTCGCCCGGCTTTGTAGAGACTGACTGCAAAGTTAAAAGGTAAATAAGTAGACTAAGATCAAGATGCAGTTTATAATCTCCGGACTGAAATATCACAACAGCTATTAGAAGAATTACCATCAAATCTTGTACAAACATTCATGTTTCCTGCAGGAGGATTAGTCATAATTTAGGTGATCCTCTGATTTTTCATCTGGCGCCATCATCAGGCCATAATTTCAGTTTCATGACCTCGTTGGTTTCAAAGACATCTGGCCAAGGGACTGTAAGACGACTGGCTAATTTACAGAAATGTAAATCAATTTGTGATTTCCCTATGATAATTAAATGAGAAGTAAATCAATACCAAATACCTGCTAAACTAACATCCCATCAGCCTCAGATGTGCTTTGTGTTTAGTGCTAATTGATAAATGTAAGACTGTGAACATTAGAAACAATCAGCCTCCTGCAGCATGTAAGTAAATCTGCTGTTGGCGTGGCTGCAGACTCATTTACCAGTTTTACACCAAAATTAGTTTGTTTTTTAAACGCAGAAATGTAGAATCGACTCCTTCATCATGTTTGGAAATGAGCCAGTCGTTCAGAGCTGGAGCCGATTAACATCCGTGACTACTGCAGAGTCATTTTATGCAGGATTGAATGCTGATTGTACCCAACTCAGATAAAGACAGAAGCCAGATGTTAGTGGGGTTTTAATGCTACAATCAGAATTTGAATGTGGGTGAAGTGACTCAGACTACAGTGGCTCAGTAGTCGCTGGTGATCGAGATAAAAGCTAAATAAGACAGTGATGTCTGTCGATCCAGCAGTGGATCAGATGAAGCTCCTGTAACGTCTGAGAGTTTAACACGTGCTCCCTCTGCTTCCAGGTCGATGCCATCAATAGAAAGGAAGCGATGAAATTGATGACGGAGACGTTCTACGCAGCGTTGTTTGGATATGATGAGGTGAGAGATACGTAGCTTTGCACACATACGGAGGCATCATACAGGGTCTCTTCCACTTTACTGTGTCTGCCAGAGCCGTTTGTGTCTCTGAAGCTTTCAGTTTCCTTGTGAGTGTATATAAATGTACGTATTTTCAGCCAGTTAATCCCAAATGAATGGTTACTTATGCATTTTATTTGTTATTAACTTTGTCTCAACACGTCAGTCTTAAAACTAGTTTTTCTTGTAACAGCTGGCGGGTGAGACGGAGGGCGGGAAGAAGCTTCTGTTAGATGAGATGTAAACATGTTGTCGTGCACTTAAAACAGAAAATATATGAATGTGGCTGATGAAAAACTGATTCACAAACATTTCCTGTGGACGCGGAAGAAAATGAGAAGACAAATCTGTGCTGACTTTAATTCACGCGATGTCAAACTTCACAGAGCGAGTTAATGTAATGTATCATTACACTGTGTGTGTGTGTGTGTGTGTGTGTGTGTGTGTGTGTGTGTGTGTGTGTGTGTGTGTGTGTGTGTGTGTGTGTGTGTGTGTGTGTGTGTGTGTGTGTGTAGGGACTCCTGTCTGATGACTGTGTGCTGGCAGCAGCTCTGTGGAGGAACCTGTTCAATCGTGAGTGTGAAGACCCCCAGCAGCTCGAGCTCATGGTGGAGTACGTTCGCAAACAGGTGAGTGTGTCTGTTCACATGTTCAGCGTCTGTGTGCTCACAGGATGCTGTGTTTGTGTTCTTCAGTCATGTGTGTGACGTCCTGTGTTGTATATAACTACATGTGAAACCAATGCAATGCAGCAGCATTCTTTCTAAGGGGGGCGAGTCCACTGATTTCAAAGGGAAGTCTGATTATATGAAAGCTCATGAGAAGATGACTCTACTTCTCACTTGATTCGTCACCTCAGCAAACAGTTTCCTGATGAGTTTCTGGTCTCAGTCTCTGGTTTGAAGTCTTCTTCAATGCAGCCTGATGTTGATTTAGTCAATCATGGTTAAATTTAGAGGAAACTAGACGATGAAGCAGGCTACGACTTCAGGCGTGGCTGTTTTGTGAATGACAAATTGCTGCATTCCCACCGTTTTATTTTTCGTTTTGCCGACTCACAGCTTCTTTACTTCTTCTGCCTGCCTGCCGTCTCTGGGTGATACAAAATCTGAACAAGAGAAGAAGATAAAGAAAATATAAACCACCATTTTAGGGTTCTTGCACTCAGGGCTGGGTGATACAGCCTTAAATTAATATCCTGATATTTATAGGCTATATCGCGATACAAGATATAAATCTTGATATTTTGAAATCTCCTCTAAAGCTTCATAAATGTCAGGACAAAATCAAATTTCACAATATTTTTGACCAAATACCTCGATATCAACACTCTGACAAATTCATTCTGGGGTGAACTGCTCCTTTAACTCCTCCTTCTGGATGAATTAAATCCAGTCCTGGTCAATATTAGACCAAATATCCGCTGTCAGAAACGTTTCCGCCTCCCCCCTCCCTCACTGAGCTCTTTCCCTTCCCTGCTAACCTCCTCACCTCCTCCTCTCGCTCCTCTCTGTATATTTTCTTTGCCTCTGTGAGATTGAAAACACTCTCCTGCTTTCAGAAACACCTGCAGGCCCGCGGGCCATGTGCTCCAGGACCTCCTCTCTCCTGTAACCTCACCTCCTTTCATCCCCCCGTTCAGCGCCTCGGCTCCTACATCAGCTTTTCTCTTTTTGCTTCGCTGCTGCGTTTTACTTTTAATATTCACGTCACCTCCTGCTGTGCAGAGAAGTACTGACTAACACACACACACACACACACGCTCACACTCACACTCACACACACACACGCTCACACTCACACTCACACTCACACTCACACACAGATGCAGGTGTGTCAAAGGTCATGGAAGCAGTGTCCAACTCAATCAACCAGTAAAGTGTCCCCCGCTGTGTGTGTGCAGGTCTTACGTTAGAAAACAAACAAATGACACACTCCACTGGAAATGTGTGTGTGTGTGTGTGTGTGTGTGTGTGTGTGTGTGTGTGTGTGTGTGTGTGTGTGTGTGTGTGTGTGTGTGCGTGTGTGCGCGCGTGTGTGTGCGCGTGTGTGTGCGCGTGTGTGTGCGCGTGTGTGTGCGCGTGTGTGTGCGCGTGTGTGTGCGCGTGTTTCCGTCGGTTATAAATGTCTCTCCTGACTGTAGCACACACACACACACACACACACTCATATATTCACATCTCGAGGGAAAGTAAACAAGTTTGTCAGGTTGACTCCATCACAAGCGTAACACATAAACCTGCTGCTGCTGACGACATTAAACATGCTCCCTCACACACACACACACACACACACACAACCACACACACACACACACACACACACACACACACACACACACACACACACACACGTCACAATTATTCACAGAGTAAAACACCCAATTTCTCAAATGATCGTCTGGTTTCTCAGTCGTATTAAACTCGGCTCCGGTCTTTAATTGAACTGATTCACTTTGACTCGCCTCTCGTTCTGTTTGTTTTGTTTCTGGACAGTTGATGAGGATTATAGATGATCTCACCGTATTAATTACAGCACGTTCAATATGTAATGTCAAACCTCGTTAAGTTTTCCTTTCAACCTGTGAAAGTAACTAAAAGAAACTCAAAGACGTCCAATCGGCTTTCGTTGTCTGAGAAGCAGAAACAGTTTGTACTGGCAGCTGAAGGAAGTTTTAAAGTTCAGCTGAGATTCTTGAGTCGCTCCGAGCTGATCAGCTGATCGTTTCTCTGCCCAACTGTTAGAGAGCAGAAACGCTTCTGACGTCAGCTGTTATTGAGGTTGTAGCAGAATAGTGTGTAACTGTAGTCTAATTCAGACACTTGTTAGCGACCGCTAACCGTTTTTAACACACAGAAGAGCTTTATAATTAAACTGTGGACATTTAATGATGGATTTAATGTTGGAGGACAAAACGTGTGAATATGTTCAGCCTGTGGTGACCACACACCTTATTTGACACATTTAGCTGAAAACAATAAAATACCTCATCGAGTTTGAGACGAGGGAACCGGATGTGCTAACATGCTAACTGATTTCTGGGTTTTGGGGTGATAGACTACAGCGCTCGATAACTCTTGCCTTATGGCAACTCTGAGGGGACACACCACTTCATTGTGTCCTCTGGTGGGGGGATTTTAAATCACAATGTTACGATGGTCAGGACTCAGACGTCGTTGACTGTCAGCGATCAGTGATGTACAGTGGCGTCATGTATCAGCCCAACCCTAATCCACGGTGATTGGATGTTTGTTTGAGGATCACAGTCATTAGTAAAGTTTTTTGGTTTTTTTATTGAAACACATCCAGTAAAGGTTTCTGTTACAGCCTGAAAAAAATTTAAGCTGTGAATCAGAAACAGAAGAGATGAGGAAGTATTTCAACATGTCTCAGTGCCTGAAAAGTGCAGAAACATGAGGTTTAAATATCAGCTCAGTGTCTCTGACCTTTGACCTCGTCTGTGCTGCAGCTTCTCGTCATGTTGGATCTGAAGCTCTGCTCTCCGAGCCTCGTTAAACGTGTCGTCTTGCTCTGTGCAGATGCAGTACATCGACGCTCTGAACGGGGAGGACCTGCTGCTGACGGGGGAGGTGAAGTGGCGCCCTCTGCTGGAGGAGAACGCACAGAGCATCCTGAAGGTGGCCACGCCCACGTACAACGACACCGGACTGTGAGACGAGGAGTCCCGTCTCCTCTCATCCAAAGTCCTCTTCCTCTGACCTCTTCTCGTCTTTTTCCCTTCTCCCTCCTATAATCATGTTCCCCTCCTGTCTCTCTTTGCTCTGTCGTAACAGGAGGGATTTTAAATTTGACCTTCTTGTCTTTTCTCCTCTTTTACACAACTTCTTCCTTTGCTTCCTCCCCCCTCATATAATTTGTCCTGTTTCTGGAGCTACAATATAGGCAGGATAGACAGTCAGGGATTTATTTCTCACACACACACACACACACACACACACACACCTTCTCGTACTCCCATCAATCAGCGAACCAGCCAGTAAACAAACAGGAAATGCCACGCATCATCATCACCGTCGTCCTGTCGGTTTTGAGAGCCTCTGCTGCTTCCTCTCTGCAAACTGTCGAGTGAAACACACCAGAAGAGAACAAGACGCTCTGTATTTATATTTTCTTGTTTTTCCGTGAATGCCACGCTGTATTTATAAAGTATTTTGTATATCTCCATGTTTACACTCTTCTCCTGCCGAGGTGTTAGTCCAGACTTCTGTCACTGCTCCTTCACTGTGTGTTCAATAAAGCTTCACTCTCAGTAGGTGAAGTGACACTAAAATGGCAGCGGTAGGAAACAAACGAAAGGTTTCAGCAGGTTAATGGACCTGCTCTGTCGGTCAGAGGTCTGCAGTTCAACACCTCTCCTCTGTTTGTTTCTCTCTCTTGTTCCTTGATGCTCTCAGACCCGAACAGGAAGCGACTTGGATGTTCACTGCATTAAAAACCATGAGAAAGTTTTTAAAAAGTGAATTAAATAAAAATGTTCTCTGTATGTATAAAACCAGCGAGCCTTGTTTTCTTCATGTGCCTGTTTGTGACCAAGAGTTGACGGAGTGGAAGCTCGTTAGCGTCGTTAGCCTCGAGATGAACAAGATGACATCACGTAGGGTTCAATAAACCATCATGACGAGCTGTGACTTGTTCTGGCTCCAGAATTTAAAATGTAACTTTTTCTGTGTTTCGGTCTTTTATTTCGTGATAGATTCTTTAAAGTTGAGTCGCAGGAAACTAAAAGTTTGAAAGATTAGCTCTGATCAAAAAAATTACTTGAATGATGGAATAATATAACATCTTTGAATTATGTGTTCGTGTTTCTCCGTCTGTCCTTTTTCTGTGAACGCCACCTTCTTCAAATTAGATACGAATGTCCTCCGTGACTCGATGAACCGGTTAGACTTTGGTGGCCAAACGGTCAAAGTGACAACAACAACACATTTTTGGCCGTAACTCAAGGATTCATCCAGTAATTACTATAAATCTTTACACAAATGTTTGACAGGATGAGAAGATGAAATCTGAAAAATGTTTTGATCAACAGCTACTTGACTGGTCTGCAGAGGCGTACAACCAAGGGGCAATTATTCTAGTAATATATATATTTATATATATATGCAGTGAATATTAAGAGTCAAAATCTCTTAAAAATTGCATTTTCAGCTCTAAATTACAAGACTAATAACTCATTGTTGTGATGGAACTACATAAATATTGCACAGAACCAACATTTGGTTGCTTAAATGATAATTTTCAGCTCTAATCCAGTGAAAAATAAGAATCACACCTCCAAAGTGTCACAATGTTAAATCATAGTTGAGTCTCCCTCATCAGCTGTGAGCGTCGCCCCTGCAGCTCAGTGTTTCACTCTCTTCTGTCTCATTTAACTGTAATTATGACCCGACATTAAAGATGTGAATGTAAATATTAAGCTGATTGTAGCTCTGCGTTGTGCCTGCAGAGGGCGCCACACTCCACATGTTAATGTACAGACCAGCAGGCAGCTGAGAGACTTCATGTTTACCAACACTCACAGCTGGAACAGCAGCAGGCGTCCACGTCTTTATTCCATCATGTGCGTGTGAGTTAAATAATTTCTGGTTTGAAATTATTAAATCGATGCAGAGTTATACATAAACTGTGTTTAGTTAAAGGAACAGTTCACCCAAAAAGCCAGGTGAAGTTTCTTAATCCACCAAACATTTCTGGAGCTTCACAGTGAAACTGTCGCAGCGTTCTGCTAAACACCTGAAGCAGCTGGAGATGATTTAAAACAGAAAGACAACCAAAAAATAAATAAAATGGCTCCATACAGCTCGTCCAGCGTCGTCCCAACATGTTATAGATCAGAATAAAAGTGGAATCTGGTGTGTGTAAGAGCTGCTGAGTGGAGAGTTCATGCTCAGTACGTTTCTTCTAACCACAGATAAGTTAAAATAAGATGTCCAGGTTGAATTTTCTATTTCTCTCTCGTCACAACGCTGTGATGATGCTCTGCTCAGGGTTAGACCAAAAACAATTGGTTAGTGTTAGAAGATCATCATGGTTTGGATTAAAATACCTTTAATACCTATTATTATTGTTATTATTATTATTATTATTATTATTGTTGGTCGCTGCGATCACAGATGGAGATGTTCTGACTTCCTGCCACAGATAACCGGTTTAAGATGCTGGTTATGTCTGCAGGTGTAGCTACATTTTCAAACAACGAATGGTGAATAAAAATGTTATCAACTTCCCTGGTAGTTACTGACATGAAGGCAAATATTATATATTATATTACATATATTTATTGTATGTTTATTATGCAAATGAGGCCATTAAATTAAATATGCAAACATTTTCAGAAATCTGTGCTGAAATTAACACCAACATGTATTTTTATGATATTTTCTAGTCTATAGTCTGCATCTGTAAGTCGAGCGGTGCACCTGCCTTCTCTCCTGCAGAGTCTCTGTAACCTGACTAAATGTAACAATCTGTCATTTGTAGTTTATGGAAACATTTCCCAAACTTTGGAGCTGAACGTTTGGAAATGACGCAAAGAAACAAATACAGTTTTCCTCCGTTGGTCTGGCTCGGCTCGCTGCCTCAGTGAGCTTCAGTGGAAAAACCCTCTGAGCTTCATGTTTGTCTCAGGACGTTAACAGTTAAATCTCGTCTCTGTCGACTCGTACTGACAGCAGCGTCCAAACAGGAAGTGGTCGGACTGAGTCACCTTCACATGACGAGACGTCACAGAGGAGAGTGAACGTCTTCTTCTCTTCAGCTCTCTGTTCTTTTCCACTTCACATCTCTCAGCTTCTCTTTTCTTTCCTCTCGCCTCCTTTTTGTTTCCTCTTCATGCTGCAAACATCTAAAGTTTACACTCGGCTCATGTTCATATTTGTTTTAATAACTGACCGCAGAGAGGAGGTCACAGCTCGGAGCTCAGACACCAACAGGAAGTCAAATCAGATTTATTTTGAGTTTTTCCACAACAATACTAGCAATGTAACTAAGTACATCTACTCAAACACGGTACAATTTGGAGGTACTTGTACTTTACTTGAGTATTTCCAAGTTGCACTACTTACTAACTTTAGTTACTAGTTACTTCACAGATTAGCTGCTGCATCAGAGCCAAAGGAGAACATGTTTTAAAATTAATTTATTACATCAGCAATCTAATAAAAACAATTGACTCTGATAATCAGTAAAATCCTGAGAAATACAGTGTTTAAATACACATTAATATGTGTTATTACTTTTACTTGTGCTTTTTAAATACATTTAATGTCAGATACTTTAAGACTTTTCAAAACACTGACTTTTAGTTAGAAAGACATTTTTCAACTTAAGTTTTGGTTCTTTTAACTCGACTGAAATGTTTTTTTCAGAGCCGATACTGATTATTAGTGATCGAGGAGATCAGTTACTGATAACTGGAACTGATATTTGCAGTAAAAAAATAAACATCTGTCAAAGTTGATTACTCAATGTTGATTGGCTGTTGTGACATGTAACCAATCAGATAGTGTTGTGGGCGGGGCATCGAGTGAGACCACAGAGTGGAGAGAGGACGCTGCGTCAGAGACACACGACTTCATTTATAAATGTATTTATTTATTTTATCAGTCCGTCCGTCCGTCCCTTCTTTTAACACTGCAGCTGTTCCTCATGTGACGTTCACGACCTTTTCATCTGCTCAAAGGATTCATCCTCCATTTTATTTTATCTCTCCTGTTGTCTTCTGTTCTCACTTGTGAAAAGGATGTTTGAGCGTTAACCTGCCGACTATTGTGTCCATTCATAAAGAAACCAGTTTTTCCAAAGTGACAGTGTAACTCCCAGCTGTATTCCCCCACTGTGTGTGTGTGTGTGTGTGTGTGTGTGTGTGTGTGTGTGTGTGTGTGTGTGTGTGTGTGTGTGTGTGTGTGTGTGTCCCAGGCACAGATCAGGTTTAAGGTCCAGTGTGTAGGATCAAAGGTACCATGTTAGAGTAATATATTACTTTAACACAAACTGAGTTCTTGTTTCTAGCAGGATTTGCGGTGATATTATCTCAGGTGTTACTGAGTCCAGTAACACCTGAGATAAAGATCCACTGAGTGAGTGAGAGCAGCTGAACTCACAACACAAGAAGAATGATGATAATCAATAAGTTTGATTGATGGTAAAGGGTTTTATAGCCGACAGAGAACAGGTTGATCTGAACAGGTGACAGTGACTGAAACTGAAGGTGCAGCTGCAGAATGAACGTTAACACTCACAGACATCAGCCTGAGGTGCTTCAGCTCACCTTACAGACGCACGCCCTGCACCACTATGCATGAAGCTAACATCGTACAGGTGCAGTATAGAAACACCTGGAAGGCTTTTAAGTACACGACTCTGTTGTTGTGATCTTAGTTCAGGTTCCTCTCGTGAAAAACTAAAAAACAAACTGCGAAGAATATTTATGCAACAACAGAAATCTGATCTGTGGTTGACAACAAGAGTCTGAGAGGCTGAACTTTGATTTGTATCTCCACCATGTTGGTATTTTGATCAGCTGAACAAGAGTAAACTTCTCTGTTTGTCTCGTCTACCTGCTAACGATGCAGACTGTAGGGCCGTTACATCAGCTACATGTTGTTCTGCAGTTTGTATGCAGCATCGATGGACACAAAGAGTGCAGTCGGATCAGGATAGTAATCCGCCCCCTCTCTCTCGCATCGAGTTGGAAGTTTTCATTGTGTTAGTGGACTGTTCAGCTGTAATAACATATTGTTGGTAACCAGCTGACCGCCGCACTGGTCCCTGTTTCAAAATTCAAATGCAGACTCAGTGCGTCACCCATCAACGGGAGTGTTTAATTGGTTCAGTGCGGCGCAGTGCATTCTGGTTGTTGTAGGTTTTCTTTGTACCACAGCCCTTTTCTCTGTTACTGGTGTGTTTTCTCTGCTCATGTAGCATCAATTTAAAACATTTGCATCTTTCTGCTGCAGAGACGGCCCGGTTTTATACAAGGGCCGTCTTTCCAGAGGTGAAATACTTCTTTAAGTACATTTATTGCCAGAAGAAACACACAGTACAGATGAGCTTAATGGAAATGTCAGATTATTAGATTTGCTTATTAGATTATAGTTCATCCTGAGGGGAGCATGAACGTCTGAACCAAATATCACAACAGTCCATCCAACAGCTGCTGAGACGTTTCAACCTTTGTTCAGTAGAAACAAACTGAAGTCTTTTACTTTTCATCCAGAACTTAAAGTGTGTCAGGATCTAAACTGGGTCACCAACCAGGTTTCATTATGGAGGATCCCCGGGTGACCGAGTCAGATGGTGACATCTGGGTCACACAGAGGTTGTAACCTGCTGTGAGCTCGACGTTCAGGCAGCAGAGGAAACTTTGTTTCAGTCTTTGAGTTTAATGTCTGAGGAGGTCAGAGCAGCGTAAAGATTATCAGACAGCGATGATTTCATCTTTATTTAGCTGGAACATAAGTTAGCATGTAGCGTGAGTGCAGTGGTGTGTTCTGATTCAAAATTTCAAATATCTGATGTTTTCTCAGAGATTTAATGTGTTTATTTAAAAAATCAAATGCATGTGTTGGAGACTTTGTGTTGCTCGTGCTTGTGCTTTACTAAAGAAATATAATATCAGAACTCAATGAAGTATAATGAGACTATTATATTCAACTGTGTGCTGTCAGAACATGTTTGAACAGCCAGAATAATCACATGACGCTTCAGTTGTTAATAAATCAGAAGTTTTTGCTGCTCCAGGTGACACACTGACGCTTTACACCCAGAACACACACACACACACACACACACACACACACACACACACACACCTCAGTGGATAATGTGGGAAGACTTTGACTTACACACGACCTGCTGGAACAAGAATCCTGCAGGTGACAACAACATGTTGATCGCTCTGTGCTCAAACTTTTTATTTCTAGATTGTCATGTCTAGTTTCTTCTCATAGGCTCCTTCTTTTCTCACGGCCCAATCCCAATACAGTCCTGAGTCCTACCACTGAGCTCTACCACTGAGCCGTACCACCACTGAGCTCTACCACTGAGCTCTACCACTGAGCTCTACCACTGAGCCCACTCACTTGGGGAGATTTCAACCTCCACCCGTATATATGATACGATATGCAAATCCACCTCACCCTTGTAATTACTTATCAATCCTCTGACTTTGCATCTGGACTCTAGCACAAACCCCCAACAGTGTGATTACAACATGGTGTGATGCACTGGAGGACTTTTTCCCATGAGCTTACATTGTGGAAGAAGCAGCTGTAAGCCGGTGTATACTTTTTTTTTAGCGTAGCTTAAAAATGACATGTTTCACTGTCAGAATTTGAGCCATTCAGTCCGATAATGTTTGGAAAGTCTTCATAGGAACGAACAGGCTCCGTCTCCAAAGCTGTATCCAGGTTTAATGTAACATCTTTGCTCTATCGCCGTCAATCACCAGAATAAATGTCGGCATCCTTCAGATATTTGAAATTCATCTCTTTGCTTTTCTATTTCCAGCTTTACGTTGTGTCGGTGCTGTGTTGGGTCTGTTGAGGTTTTACACACTTCAGTGTTTTGAAAAACTTGTGTTTTTGGCACTGGAATATTTTCCAGCTGTGAGATCCATATGTAAGAAACAATTATGTGAAGTCAGCTGCTGACTGACATTATAAAACATTATATGACTCCGTCTAAAAAACAGCCTTTTATTTGGCGTGACAGCTGTCGAGCGAGCGATGTTTGCTTACTGTGTAATAACTGGTTTAATATTCTGGTCATATTCACACCGCAGGGACAGTTTTTTTTAGCACACACTGTTTTCATAAAGCTGCTCATGACTCAGTGAAGGCATCATCATTTTTTCCACAGAGCTCAGGTCTGATGTTTTCTGCCTCACTTGTTTCGTCCTCACTGAAAGTTCAGTTTCCGTTCATCAAGTTTTTTTTTTGGTTTTACTTCACAAATGGTGTCTGTCAGAGCCGGGCTCCCACCCTCACCGCTGCGATTCAAGTCCAGTGACGACGTTCGGAGCCATAAAGGAATGAGTGTTTCATTTATAGCGAGTTGGAAAGTCAGGGTGTGGACGGGAGTGTATTGTGTCTGAATGTCAACCTGGACAATAACACTACTGATGGGAGCTTTTTGAGTCTTGCTTGCGGCTTTAGGGATGGAAATGTTGGTCAGTTGGTCAGTTCAGCACTTTGGTCTCAGCAACTATTGGACATGAAATCTGGTTCAGATATCGGTTCTTTCCAAACAATGTAGATTAAAGACTTCTGTGATCCTAAGTTTTCTTCCAGCACCACCAACAGGCTGATATGTTAGTTTTCTACTGAGATATCTGGAGAATTATTGGATGTTTGCCTTGAAGTTCCCGTCAGTCTCAGCTGTGTTCAGTGTTTCGTGTTAATCAGCCACTTTCAGCATCCCAGAGTAAGATGCTGCACATACGTGCTAAACATCAGCATGTTAACTTTGTCACTGTGAGCATGCTAGCATAATGAAGTTAGCATTTCTCTCATTCAGTTAAAAAGTGCCGGTCTGGTGGCACCGTCAGGGCGACAATCAGACGACTCTGGACCTTTTACTGCAATGTAATGAAATGTCATTGTCGGCAGCAGGATGCAGCGGCCTGTCAGCGAACAGTCCTGCTCGACTATTCAAACATGAACACAATGTAATCGTGATGAAGACGGATGAAATGGTTGCTGCAGTGATCTGCGGCGTTCTGGTGTCTGATAAAACTTTAAATGCTCCAACTGGACTTCCAGGGCCATATTTCATGGTCTCAACAGGACAGTTCACCCAAGAATGTGGACTCAGCCATCATCTCCTCCTGATGATATAAAGTCAGGTGAAGTCTCGTAGTCCACAGAACATTTCTGGAGCTTCACAGTAAAACAGAGTTGCAGCATTCTGCTGAACACCTGAAGCAGCTGGAGACATGATTAAAACGGAGAAACAACCAAAAGAAATTCTAAAAACCTCCAAAACTCCTTTAAAACTTTGCAGAATTTGCTGTTAGCACTTCCTGTTTGCAGTGAACTCATTAATGTACAGACAACTATCACTGGATTACTGTGATACTGAAGAAAACTTAAAAACGTGATTTTTCTAAGGCAAGTTCT